>NC_141695.1:529138227-529710727 GCF_964263255.1 Lissotriton vulgaris
CAAGTATAGTACCCACACTTACTGGGAATTCTTTGCTCATTGGAAATATTTATGATCTCTAGCATGAACAGGGTTCCATGGATTACCTACACCTGTTGATGAAGAGTAAACACATGCTCATCTGTTAAGAGTAGCGTATGTACAGCCCCAAACATCTAAGGGCAGCAGAGATCTGTTGTTGCTTGATCTCATTTGGCTGAACTCCACTTGTTCCTCTGAGAAGTTGAATGCCTATTACAGGGGGGTCACATAATAGTTAAAATAGTTAACAAGGAGATGTCTTAGTCATTATCCGAATTTAGCAAACAAACCGTCAAAATAAAAACCACACATAAAACTGATTAGGGGCCAGATGTAGGAGCCCTAATACTGGTCGGAAACGGACGATTTAGGCCGTTTCCGACCGGTATTAGGCTTTTCAGATGTAGGGGGCCTACCGAATCGGTAATTTTACTGATTCGGTAATTCTACCGATTCGGAAATATACCAATTCGGTAAAGTATCGATTCGGTATATTTACCGAATCGGTAAATCCATATGTAGCTGTCACTCCTAAGAGTGCCACAGGCCCTTAAGAGTCGGTATTTTACCACACAATCCTATTGTGTGGTAAAATACCGAATTCAGGTGTACATGCACATCTGTGCATGCACACCTGTGCCATGTGACACACTGACATGCCCTTAGGGCATGTATGTGTGCCACATGTCACACAAGCCTGTACTTGAGGTGCTAGAGGGTGTCAAAGTGACACCCCCTGCACCCTTGCAGGATTCGGTATTTACCCATTCGGTAAATACCGAATCGGTATTTCCCATTGATTCCTATGGGCTTCAAGGCCCATAGGAATCAATGGGCAATACCAATTCGGTATTTACCGAATCGGTAAATACAGAATCTTACAGATTCTGTATTCCTAAATTCGGAATTGCCTAAATCTGCCTCCTTCCCATTTACAGACTCTTAAATACCGATTCGGTAAAATTTGGTATTTAAGAGTCTGTATATGGGAATTACCTACATCTAGCCCTTAGTGCTGTTTCTGTCACTCATGAAAATATGCAAGAATCAACACATAAACACAATTTTATTGCCAAAAATGTAAAAATACCTGATGTTTGACTCCCTGCACACCGCCAAAGCTAATGCAAGGGCAAGGAATCTATACTACTATAATAAAGGAGAAACTTTCAGGCTTTGAGGCGGGTACACTCCGGAGCCACTGCGCCAATCTACACACCCGATACACCGTAGAAATCTTAAGGGTGTGTAGATGGTTATAGGCTATATAAAGTTTAAAAATAAACCTTATTTAAAAAATGTATTTAAAAAAAAAGAAGTCCCCCAAAAGTAGCGCCTGCCACGACGTGCGTGCTCACATCGAGGAGCGGCGTCAGATGAGCGGCGGACATGGCGCGGGGGAGGAGCGGTCACGTGAGGAGCAGCAGACAGGCCAGCTGTGGTGCGACCAGCGGAGAGGCGGACATGGCGCGGGGGAGGAGCGGCGGCGGACAGGCGGTGAGGAGCAGAGCGGCGAGGAGCTGTCAACTCAGGAGCGGAGGCTGAGGTAAGCAGGCGGATGTCTGACCAGGCGGGGGACGGGGAGTTACAAAAGGCAATGTCATGGCAGGCAGGGGTCGGGGAAGGCGGGGGACTGGGGCTAACCTCTCCATTGACTCAGGCCAGGTGAGGGTCGGGCCAGGCGGCAGGCGGGGACGGGGCGGGCGGGGGCATGGGCTGCTGGGTAATGTCGGGGCAGGCGGGGGTAGGGGGAAGCCTGAAAGCTCCCGGACATGGTCAGGACGGGCTGCTAGTTAGGGATAATTCGGGAGCACTAGTAACTGAGGCCTGGTAGAATTAAACATTTAGAAGTATATGAAAATATGTATTTATATTGTTTAAAGAAACATCAGGGTTTTTGTCTCTGAGGGATGGGTCACCCTAACAGTTAAGGGCTGTGATGATTTCTCAATTTACAATAGTAGCTGCCAGTGGTCAGCACGTGCTCTAACTTTTGGTGACCGGAACTTATTTTTTATTATCAAAGTTTCAGCCTGAGCATGAAAGAAAAGAGACGAAGAAAGTGAGGAGGAGGAGAAAAATAGGAAAGTGGGTAAAAAGGGGTGAAAAAGACCACACAAGCAAGAGATGAAGCGTTAGGTGGAGGATAAAAGAGGAATGAGGGGGAATCAAGGCTAGAGCCTTGATTTTCAACAGCAGGCTACTAAGACAAACATGGGATCCTTGCACATATTTGTTTTACAATTTAAACACTGACTTCAAGGAAGGAAGATATTGTAACAAATCGTTAGAACTTTATGATAAGTATGGGCGAAATTTGCGAATTTGCGGTCTGCAAAATCTCGCAAAATCGAATTTGCGATCCGCAAAATTCGCGAATTTGTGCGAATTTGCTGATATTTTTTTGCGTGTTCGTGGGGTTTTTTGCGTATTCGCGGGCCGCTTGCAGCGCACCGACCGTGAAGTTACCCATGCGGTCATACATGGGCGCGGCCATCTTGTGCGCATTGCGTATTTCCGTTTCCGGGCGCTATTGGCAATCTGACTTTGTGTGCGGCGCGCTATTACGGGTTTGCGTGTGTTTTTGCATACTCGCGGGGGAAATATCGCGTAAACTTACCCACATGGTCCTCAATGGGTGCGGCCATCTTGTTTTTCATTCATTGCTATGGTTCTGGGCATGCTTTTTCTATCCAGCTTCAATCTTTGCCATCCTTTGTTTGTTTGAAGTTTTTTTTTATCTTTTTTACTTATTATCTATCCCTCTATTTTTCTAGATCTATATTTTGTGTTTTCTTCTACTTTTGGTTACTTTAAAACTACTTTTTTTTACCTCTTCTTTTATTTACTTTTTCACTATTCTCTTTCCTTTTTATTATTTCCATTCCTGTCCAGGACCACGGCAAAGGGAGCCGGGAAGGACAAGGAGAAGGGTCCCACACCCCGTACCCGGCTCCCAATCAGGCGATTGAGGGGGGAGCAAGTCATAGCCCGGGAGATCTTTAGCGCGGAGGAAGTGGCCGCACGGATTTTTTTATGTCCAGCACCGCCTCCCCAAGACCATCGTGGCAGGCGGCAGGATCGCTGGCGGGTACGGCTCCGGGAGCGTCGGCAGCTGTGGGGGAAGGTGTGCTGGGCCATGTATCGGCAGTCTCGGGTCCGACGCACCGACCGCCAGGCCACGCACCGATGGTCCGATATCCTGGACCGTGAACACGACCTGCTCAACCTGCTAGGCGTCGAGATCCCTGGGCTTGGTGAGTAGTAGTAGCTATTAAATCACTACTCTTTTTTTCCTGCTTTATGTTATCATATTGCAAATGTTTGTGTTTTTCCGAAGAGCAATAATGCTGCAGATTACAATGTAGGTAAATTATGTTTCAAAATCTTCTGTGATTGCATTGCAGGTGCACTGCTCGCCTGCTCAGTGGCGGTGCTACTAAGCTTACTTGTTTTCAATTTTGTGCTCATTTCATTGGCCTGAGTGATTATGTATGAGTGTACTTTACAGAACTGCGTAATGATAGACACTAAGGCGCAGATTTACAATTACTGGCGCATCCCTGCAAATCATCAGGGATGCGCCAGTAATTTTGCGCCACGCCTCCACCACCCATGGAGCGCCGCATTTCCAATGCGGCGCACCATGGGGCAAAAACGACACAGATGCATCACGCATCTGTGCCGTAAAGGCGGCGCATTGCTGGAGTTGCGTCGCAAGCACGACACAGCCCCAACAATGCTCTGGGGTGCCCTATTTCCCCAATGCTGCGTCAAGCCGTATGTCTGCTTCAAGCAGGCACAGGGTTTTGACGCAGCATTGGCCTAAAAGTGACTGATTGAAATCTTGTAGATTTCACTCAGCCACTTTTAGGAGGTGTTCCTGCGCAGTAACGCCCTCCTTTGAACCGTAACACCCCCTGATGGCGCAGGGTTTTAAAACGTGATGCATCTCCCAAATGCGTCACATTGTTAATCTACCCCGCACCATGGTGCCTCATTTGCGCTGCTGCTGCGTCACAAAAGTCACGCAACCACGGAGCAAAAAAGCCGCAAGAGGCTTGTAAATCTGCCCCTAGAGACTCAAGTCCAGTCCTTACTTTGTACTCCTGCCACTAGGAAGAGATAGTGGTGGTGGATTGATAGTTTGACTATATTATGACTCATTATTTAGTAGAAAACTTTTTAGTGTTCAACTTCTCACTGGTCTGCAATCACGATGGACTGTGTCTGTCACTTCGCTTGCTGCGGAGTGCTGCCTGCCAGTCCTAGTTGAACCTTTTTGTAGTTGGTTTAGTTAGTTACATAACTTTCCAAGTAGACGGTCCGCGAAATAATTTGTTATTGTTTTTTTGAAATGTTTGATTTGGTTGACAACAATCATCCCTGTTTGTGTCTTTCTTTCATGTTGTACATCAGCAACCCCAGGGTCAATGGGACACTGGAGGAGTTAGCGGCGCCGTCGGAGAAGGGACAAGATCAGGAAGGCCAGGATCGGTCCGGCGAGGGCTCCTCTGCTGGCCCCAGTAGGTTTTCCTGTTAATATTAATAATTATACTTCCATATCTTTTACAGCACCTATTTATTCCTAACGTTCCTCATTTGATTTTTTTCTAAATCCTCTTTGATCTTCTTGTAGACTGTGTCTAGATTCTTATCCTGCCTTTACTATGACTCCCTGTGGTACTACTAGATTATTATTAGTCTGTCTGTGTAGCTAACTAAGCTTGCACAGTTGGCAAAAGGTGTTAACCAAAACTCGCATTCTATTCAGCAATAGCTCTATGCACTGAGTGCAGTCTGCTGGGTTGTCCATAATGTCTTTGGAAGTCTTCTAAATGTTTATGCTTTGACAATTCCCAACAATAAAATATCAATGGCCACCAAGAAACAATAAGATACTAGTTTACTTTTTGATTGGATAGGAGGACAATCCATACTACTACTGTTGCAGGGACTATTCTGCACAAACAGAACTATGGACACGAAATAGTGCATTGTTTATCAATTATAATAGGCACAGTTAGACTTTCCACATACCTCCGTCATAACAGAATTTAAACCCCCAATCTCCTTACTGACTAGCTAGTATGTCAGAGTCATTTAGCTCCCGAATTCATCGATGATTGATCCCCAATGATTATACAACCCAGGACATAAGAGTCCCGACCTCTCAGAGCCACGGACTCATGCTTGCAAATTGCAAACCCTTTCGCTCACTCACTCATGAACAAAAACCACAGACTTTATGTAAGTTTTAAAGCTTTATTAAAAGTAAAAAAATGTATTAAAATCAAGTTCAGCATACAACATAAACGGTGGATTGAAAATAAAAAGTGCCTAGTGATTTCACACATTAATTGTGGGCGAGCCCTCACCAGGTTGGAACTTCATGTCTTCTTTGTGGTGCTGAATCGTTGCTAACTCCGTACAAGTGATGATGATCTGATCTTGCTCTTGTTCTTAGAAGGGAAGCTTCTGTCTGTTATGAGAAAAATGGTGCGTGTTAAAAAGCAAGCATTCATCAGTTGTGCCAAAAAGTGTAGCAAGACATGTTACGGCTAAACATAACTAAAAACCACTTGCAACCAAAATAAGCCATGCCTAGCAGTGCTCCAAGACCCCCCAACCCCCCCCAAACACCAGGAACCTGCCCAAACAGCGCCCCGAAAACACCAAAGTTACCGAAAATTGGCAAAAAAATTCACCATGGATTTTGTCCAAACCACTGATTCCGATATTAGACCTTCCCAGCATTGCCCCCAGACCCCTGAACCCACCCGCAAAAAAGTAGAACACTCCCAAACAGGCAAAAAGCAAAAATGGAAAATGTGACAGAACATTTCAGGCCTACTTCCAAAATCAATCCAAGAGCACTCTGCAGCTAGGCCCAAACTCCCCTTTTCCACCATGGATTTTCTTCAAACCACTTGCAACCAAAATTAGGCATGCCCAGCAGTGCTCCAAGACCCCCCAACGCCCCCCCCAAACACCAGGAACCCGCCCAAACAGCCCCCTGAAAACACCAAAGTGAGCGTAAATTGAAAAACAAATTCACCATGGATTTTGTCCAAACCACTTGATTCCGATATTAGACCTTCCCAGCATTGCCCCCAGACCTCTGAACCCACCCGCAAAAAAGTAGAACACCCCCAAACAGGCAAAAAGCAAAAATGGAAAATGTGACACGTACAACATTTCAGGCCTACTTCCAAAATCAATCCAAGCACGCTCTGCAGCTAGGCCCTAACTCCCCTTTTCCACCATGGATTTTCTTCAAACCACTTGCAATCAAAATTAGACTCTCCCAGCAGTGCTCCCAGACCACAAACCCCCCCCCATAAATCTAGAACACCCCCAAACAGCCCCCCAAAAACACGCAATACTGCTAGGCCTCAGTTTAAATTGTGCCAAAACGCTGTCTGCAACTAGGCCCAAACCTCCCTTTTCCACCATGGATTTTCTTCAAACCACTTGCAATCAAAATTAGAGCTTCCCAGCAGTGCTCCAAGACCCCCCGACCCACCCCACACATCTAGAACACCCACAAACAGCCCCCCAAAAACATGCAATACTGGTATATTCAAAACATGGCAAATTGCGCTGTTCACCAAAAATTGCTGTTCAACTTTTCAGCACTTCCACCACTTCGATCCTCTTGAAACTTACCTGGACATTTGTTCCAGCGATTTCCAAGAATCCCAGCAAGGCAGAACAAAATCGAACCACTGCGCTCTTTGAAGAAGAAGAAGAAGAAGGTCTACGACTAGTTTTCACTTCGTTTTCACCCAAATACACGCGCCTGCAAAACACCAAAAAAGGCCAAAATTCTGCCAATTCCGGACAAAATAACGCCAAACCCCCCTAAAACCTTGCCAACATCATTATGAAGGAGCCTGCATCGGACCCTGAGCCCTAGACTCAGCGCGTACCCTACCAACTTAAACCCAAAAACCCTAGTAAATCGCACTGAACCCTAAACCCTAGATCTGCTTTGTCTGTCTGTGTCTAAGAGCCTAGGTATGCTACATCAGGATGCTTCACTCAGTGGTGCCTGCCTTAACCGTCTGCATGGCCCTGCCGCAAGCATGGACCAAAAATCCGTTCCGCCCAAGAATTTGCGATTTTTCGGTAATTTGGCGAGATTCGTGAAAAAGCGAAAAACAGCAAATTTCGCAAACATAACGGATGTTTGGTCCAAGCTTGAGGCAGTGCCATGCAGACCCCTTTTGTACATGCAGATGGTAAAGGCAGGCACTACTGAGTGAAGGAACCTGATGTAGCATACCTAGGCTCTTTGTCAGACAGACAAAGCATATCTTATTGTATGCAGCAAGCCACATAGCCCCAATTTTACATGAAAGGCTGTCTGGAGTGGACTCTGCCTGGCATAACAACAACAGTACACTGCCTCGCCCTCGCCCTCGACCACTACATACCACGAATAGACAGACCTGTAGTTCTGCTGTAGTAGTTGTTGTAGACTGGTTTACCTGTTTGCCACTCATGAATTGGCCATAGTTCTTCCGTAAACCGACGCTGATGATCCATCTATCCCAGTGAGTGGCTATAAAGAAAAAATATATACTACTTAATCAATTATCACGGTATATTGGCAAGTGAGTCCACTCCAAGGAATTTTGCATATTGTAAAATGCAACATAGTGGCCCCTGAATTTGAACTACAATTTGAATTAAACAAGGTAAAAAAAACAGAGTAGGTGACATGAGTTACAATTACTGTGTAAAAAGATTCAATAATAACTAAGACAAGACATATGATTCATTTCATGCACAAAAAACAAACAGCAATTGGTTTCATCAGAGCCAGACAGCCATTGCTGTCCACTGCATGCCATCTTCTCAATTATTCATTACCTTTTATACTTTTTGTCCGCATCTTCTTTGGAAAGTGAGGGCCCACAGGGCACCCTCTCCTGTCAATTTCAGAAGTAACTCTGTCAGCAATCAGCAAGCATGTAGTCAGTCAGTAATTTCTGTCCCACTTGAGGGCACTCATCTATGAAAACAAAGTTTCTTTATTTATTTATTTCTTCGTAATCCATCTGCCATGAGGGAAATGGATAGGTGGAGTCTGGAGGAGGAGGATAGAGGAGCATGATTGAGTTGTGAACTTGTGAACCTCAGGAATGCAGACTGCGGCACCTTCAAATCAATAAGGAAAATAAGATGAAGACAGTGCTGCTGATGGACTTGTTGTGAGAGTTTTGTTGTGGTATAAGTTGCAAAACAAAGAAAGACACACAGGAATAAAAGTGAATAAGGACATAAAAATGGAAGTCATTTTCAGGCCTGGGTGTCAGGGAAGTAGAGCTCGTCCTCAAACTCTATGAATTGAGACGGGAGTAGGTCAGCTAACAGAGAAGAACGTCCATCACCTAAGTCGGTGTCCTCTTCTTCCTGCGTGCATTCACGTATTTTGTAATCTGTTGGAATGAAATGCTGATTCATCTTGATCAGTGTTAACCTCTCCACATTTTTGGGTGTGAGGCGGGTCCTTTTTGAAGTTACAATGGCACCAGCAGCACTGAAAACACATTCAGAAGCCACACTTGCAAGTGGGCAAGACAAATAATTTAGAGCCAGGTTGGTGATCAGTGGCCATAGAGGCCTTTTCCTATACCAATACAGCAATAGGTTCTGATTAACAAAGACCTCTGTTGGGTCATCCAGATAGGCCTGCACCATCGACTCAACGTTCTCCAAGGTTGCTCCACTTTGCGTACCATCTGTGGCCTTTCCAGCACTGGAACGAGCAAACCTTTGATGAGTTAGACAATCCCCTTCCGACAATATTATGGCTGGGCCTGGTGCAGGTGACGATGATGATACGGTTGCTGCTGGTGTCATTAACGGCTGTGATGGAAAGTGACCCCCTTCGCCCACAGATTCAGAAGTGGAACTTGACGCCGGATGGCCTGCTGATTCAGTTGGACTTCAGCCGGCTCCTTGAATTTTCTGCCGATCTTTTTCGAACGAGTGGCTGACACAGCTAGCCAAAGTTTGTACTTTGAAACATCTGCTTCATCAAAAGGAATGAATGCTTTGCTGGCCACTGTCTTTTTGTTATGTTATTTTATATGTATGTTTTTAAGCCTTTCATTGTCACCTAGGCGGCTTAATAACCTCTCCGCCAAGTGATATGCGTCTTGCTTTTCAGCATCATCTCGGAACGTTGAAGACACCGCCTTTAGTTGGTGCTCTAGCATGACCAACAACAGGATAGCTTTGCCCAAAGAACAGTCCTCCCTGCTGACTTCACGCGTGAAGACCTCAAAAGGACGAAGCATGTCTGTCAGGCTTGCAACTAGCTTCCATTCCTCCAACTCTAGCCTCATGTCTTTCATAGTAGAACCCCGTCGAAAGACATACTCATTGATTACCATGCACTGCTCAGACAGACGCTCAAGCATGTGAAAGGTTGACTTCCAACGTGTTGCCACCTCCTGGATGAGTCCTTTGACTGTCAGTCTACGTTCATGTTGAGTGCTCCTCAGCTGCTTCCGGGCCTTAAAAGAATGGTTGAAATGTGTGCAGATTCATTGGCAGGTGGTCAGTAACTTGCTGACAATGTTAATACTGTGCGCCAAACACGGCACTCTGAAGTAGTTACCATCATGCATGACCTTAACTATATTACTGCCATTATCCGTGGAAACATAACCAACTATGCAATTTCTTGGATGCAGCCATTCAGAGACCTTCCTATCAAACTCCTCCAAAAGGTTAGGTGCAGTATGAGTTTTCTCCATGGCAAACATGGCTAATGTTGCATGTTTCCGAGTAGCTTGAAAAAGTGTGTCCGGGTCAACACCTGCATTTCTCTTGTCTCTAACCCCTGCAAAAGAGACCCAGTGTGCAGTGATGCACATGTAATCAAGGGCTTGGCAACTGGTCCACATGTCTGTTGTCAAGTGGATAGTGTGAACAGCACTCTTCTGCAAAGCTGCCCAAATCACCTCCAGCACATCTTGATGTAGTGCTGGAACCGCAACTCTGGCAAAATAGGACCGGCTAGGAACCTTCCATTTAGGGCAGAGTGTTGCCACAAATTCAAGAAAACCCACCCCTTCCACGAACGAAAAAGGGAGAAGGTCCAGCGCTAGCATTTTAGCCAGCCATGCGTTATACAGACGTACCGTTGGGTGGTTGCGTTCAAATGGTGCCTCCGACCAAAACATTCCGCTAATGGTGGGCTGGACCATTTTACGTGATGATGATGATGACTTCTTCAAACCAGTTAGGCCCAGTGATGTACTTTTTCGCATTGGTGTCTCTCCCAGACTCTTAGTGTGCCTCATACATGTTGCAGGGGTAGAGGGTGTGGGCGATACCACTGCAGTGCTGCTGCCAGGGGTACTGGGTATACCAGAAAAAATGTCTGTCGCTTCTTCACTTCCCCCTGCACAATCAACCCCTGGTCATCATCAGATGCAATATCAATGGATACATTTGTTTTTCTTTTGCCTTCCTCGATCTTACTTAGGTGTGCCTCCCACTGGATAATGTGGTGTTTTTTGAGATGACCTCTCTGGTAGGCATGAGCGGATTTTGCGGATTGGCAATCCGCGAATTTGCGGATTTGCGAACTCGCAATCCGCAAAATCCGCGAATTCCCGCGAATTTGCGGATTTTTTTTTTTTTTGTGTTCGCCCGTGTTTCTGCCAGTTCGCGAGGGTTTTTACAATTTCGCAATTTGCGAACTTACCTGTCGGGTCGCAAGTTTTGCGAACTTGTTGTTTCTACGTGTCCAACCTGTTTGGGACACTCTTCTTCATCACTGCCACTCTCTGTCACCACTGCCACTCTCTGACTACTCATGCCACCCTCTGGCCCACCCATGCCACCCTCTGTTTCATCACCACACCCTCTGGTTGTCCAGTGTACATTATTTTCGGCAAAGCAAAGCACACCTTCCCTGCCTCAAGTGACCTGAATTAATTTGGGGCTGATTAATGTGTCACAGAATATTTTTTTAGCTGGCACCTGCTTCCTTAGTGCGCCCTGATTAGTGATCTTTTGCACTTGCTAAGTGCTTTCATTGTTGCAAAATTAGTTACAACACCTGCCCTGCCCCAACTGACAATAATGAATTAGGGGCTGATTAATGGATTTTAACTTCCAGCCTGGCTCCTGCTTGTCTCCCTTAGCTGTAATTCATGACCTTTGTGGCATATGTGTAACTATTCTGAGGTTCAGAGCAGGGTCACATAATAGTTTCAACTGGCAACTGAACTCTGGAGGGGCCCCTCAGGAAGCACTACAGGAAATGGCTACTAATGATGTGCCTGAACTTTTGAACCTGGTAAGTAGTTACTTTCAGTTTTGCTTAGATCGTATTTCTGCAATTTCGCACTTATTCGCGGGGCGCGAACTCACGCGAACAGTGCGAGCAGTGCGAGCAAAATCCGCTGCTCGCGGATTTGCGGATTTTGCAGGAAATTCGCAAATCTCGCGGATTGCGGATTTCCCGAAAATCCGCAAAATCCGCGAGCGGAACGGATTTTCCGCCCATGCCTACTCTCTGGCCTCCGGTACCATAGTTCGAGAAGTGTGGCTCACTGGTTATAGCAGGCAGACCCTGAAGCAGAGGTCAGACCCGGGACCAGGGTTCGATTCCCGACGCGGCAGGGCGTTGAGCTCAAATGTCCATGGACTCGATAATTCTCGCTTCGGTGCCTGACCTAATCATGGGTTCACACTCTGCAACTCTGGGCATTAAGCTTGCTTAATCTCCACAACAGCCCCCACGCGGCGGGATGCCTGGCTTTCACCTTGGGGATGCCCTGGAGGGGCTATCTCACAGGGAAAAACCAGGCCGGGTTCCCAAGGCAAGCGCGGAGATACCCCTTCGGGGGTCGATTCTGGCGCTATATAAGAAATATAACAATAATAATAAAGCTTACCCTGACTAACTAATGTTTTACAAATCGAACAAACAACCATGTTTTCCGCACTTTGGCTAACAGTAAAGAAGTCCCAAACTGGGGACTGGAAATGTCTGCTGGTGGTGGTGGTGGTGGTGCTACTTTGACTTTCAATGCCAGATGAAGTGGAGGATGGGCGTGGCTGAATTTGTTTCTGTTGTTCACTTACAGCACCACTACTTGAATTCGAGCTGGATGGAGGTCCCTGCCGGCCCTTCTGACTAAAAAATATGGAAGCTGTAGGTCGTGTTGGTGTTGTAGTTAACTGCGTTGGTGGTGGTACCAGTGCCACGCCGACCACATCCCGCTCAGCAGCATTCGGGATAGGGTGAAAATGTCTGTCTGCTGCATGCCCGCTGGGGCTGGAGTGACGACTGTGATGACTGGGTCATCATCAGACTGTTCATCAGCAGCAGGAGACACCAGTTCTTGTTTGTCGTCATCACCCATAACTCGAAGCCTTGCGGCAACCTTCCTTTTGGGCTTAGCTACCTTTGTCGGCTCATGGCGTGACTCACTCTCAGACTGCATTGCTGGGTTCCAATCAAGATCAAGGTCATCAGAATGAAGGGGGCTTGAAGAAGAACTTGAAGTAGTAGTAGCCCTCCTTGACCTTTTTCTTGCTGGGGATCTGGAAGACAATGGATCATCATCAGGAGGAATGGCTTCCTTGGATGATGATACCCCTGCTTGAATATCAATTTCCTGATATGCCCCTACTTCTGGAGGAACAAGCGTTGTAGGCAGTTGTGCCGTTCCATGAACCTCTAGTTGCACCTCTCCATGCACCTGTCCATGCACCTCTCCTTGCGCCTCTCCTTGCGGCTCTACCTGCGCTTCTCCTTGCGCCTCTCCTTGCGCCTCTCCTTGCGCCTCTCCTTGCCCATGTACTTGGGCTTGTACTAGTTGTACCTGTGGTTTTCGTTGCGGCTGTGGTTGTTGAACACTCGTCAGCTGAGTTACACCCGGCGTTGATTGGATGGTACTTTCTTGTGATGAGCCAACATCACTGGTCGTTGGTGATTGAGAAAGTAAAGTGGCTGCCTCAGCAGCACTCAGCACCATGCATGTTCTTGGACATACCTTGGCGTGGTGGCACTGAGTCCAATGAAGCGGAGGTGCTGCTTCTAGCTTGGTCCCCGGCGGACACCGTTGCTGCTGGAGGCATAGCTTTTTTTTTCTCCCAAAAAAAGGTGTTGGTGGGCACACCAGTCTCCTTGGTAAGTAGTGCCACTTGCTTCTTCTGCTCTCTCTTACTGGCAGTGGCACCGGCAACATTTTCGGTGAGGTGCTACGGCCACCTTTCTTTGGGCCCATCTTCTTCAGATGTCAGAACAGCAGGCCGCAGTTGCACGAGTTGCAGATTTGTCTTGTCTGTGGCCACACGTGACCTCACGTGATGTTGTGCTGCACACACCGCTGCAGGACTTCTTCCTGGCACTGGTGGTTCTCTTGTGCACCTAAAAGCAATGGAAGCCAGAGAAACATCAGTTAAACAACCCCAAAAAGTAAAAAAACACACAAAAATCACCACAATCCAATGCCATCCATGCCCTCAATGATGTTTACATTCAAGACACCCCACAGAAAGACTTGGTCCATGCACCACTGAGTACCCCTGGGTATAATGGATGAAAGCAAGGCAAACTGGGTGCAGGCCTGAGGACACTGCCTGGCTTCAAAATGGGCCCTTGACCCCCAGCCACATGGCCAGGCTATGCCTGGACCAGCCCTCAAAATGGCCCCCACCCACATGGACAGGCCTCAACAGCACCCAAAAAGTCGAAAAACACACAAAAATCACCACAATCCAATGCCATCCATGCCCTCAATGATGTTTAAATTCAAGACACTCCACAGAAAGACTAGGTCCATGCACCACTGTGTACCCGTGGGCATAACGGTTGAAAGCAAGGAAAACTGGGGGCAGGCCTGAGCACACTGCCTGGCTTCAAAATGGCCCCTTAACCCCCACCACATGGCCAGGCCCTGCCTAGACCAGGCCTCAAAATGGCCCCCACCCACAAGGCCAGACCCCAACAACACCCCAAAAAGTCGAAAAACAAATAAAAAACACCACAATCCAATGCCATCCATGCCCTCAATGATGTTTAAATTCAAGACACCCCACAGAAAGACTTGGTCCATGCACCACTGAGTACCGCTGGGCATAATGGATGAAAGCAAGGCAAAATGGGTGCAGGCCTGAGCACACTGCCTGGCTTCAAAATGGGCCTTGAGCCCCAGCCACATTGCCAGGCCCTGCCTGGACCAGCCCTCAAAATGGCCCCCACCCACATGGCCAGGCCTCAACAGCACCCAAAAAGTCGAAAAACACACACAAATCACCACAATCCAATGCCATCCATGCCCTCAATGATGTTTAAATTCAAAACACCCCACAGAAACACTAGGTCCATGCACCACTGAGTACCCCTGGGCATAACAGTTGAAAGCAAGGCAAACTGGGTGCAGGCCTGAGCACACTGCCTGGCTTCAAAATGGCCCCTTGACCCCCACCACATGGCCAGGCCCTGCCTGGACCAGGCCTCAAAATGGCCCCCACCCACATGGCCAGGCCCCAACAACACCCCCAAAAAGTCGAAAAACACATAACAATCACCCCAATCCAAAGCCATCCATACCCTTAATGATGTTAACATTCAAGACACCCCACAGAAAGACTTGGTCCATGCACCACTGAGTACCCCTGGGCATAATGGATGAAAGCAAGGCAAACAGGGTGCAGGCCTGAGCACACTGCCTGCCTTCAAAATGGCCCCTTGCCCCCACCACATGGCCAGGCCCTGCCGTTACCAGGCCTCAAAATGGCCCCCACCCACATGGCCAGGCCCCAACAACACCCCAAAAAGTTGAAAAACACATAAAAATCACCACAATCCAATGCCATCCATGCCCTCAATGATGTTTAAATTCAAGACACCCCACAGAAAGACTTGGCCCATGCACCACTCACTACCCCGTGGGCATACTGGCTAGTGAGGCTTTACAGGCACCCCAAAATAAAATAAAAAAAATCATCATATAACAGTGAGCTAAAATTCCATGACATAAATGAGAATTAAGTAAAAAATAAATCACAGAAACAGTTGTATCATGCACCCATGACTAACCCTGGGCCTACTGCATACTGTGGCTACCCACAATATATATTTTTTTTAAGTTGTGAAAAAAAGTTTTAAAACTGTAGTTGCAGCAACTGCAATGCCCCAAACAAACAACACCAACTTACTTGTAAAATTTCAAGTCCAAAAGTGATCCAAATTCCAAAGTCCAAAAAGTCCTCAAATACAAATATCCAGCAGCAGCCACAAAAAGTAATCCTTCCAGCTCCAGATCCAAATCAAAAGTGACCAGGACATGGACAAAGCACTGGGAGGAGCCTGCTGGACAGGAACAGGAAGTTGGAGACTCTGGGGCACTTCCTTCCTCCCACCCCCTCCCCCCCAAAATGGATTCCTTGCACCAAAAAGTGCAGCCAAATGTCAATCTGAGGAGTTATTCTGATCAAAATCATCATTTTCAGAAGGTTTATGCTTCCTGCGGTGGATTTCTTGTGCAGAATTGCAATTTTTGCAATTTTGGGAAAGCGAGCTGTTCAAATCTCCCGCCGGAAGTCAGCTGCGCGCCGCATCTACGTGTTCGGCATTGTTTACTCCCGCAATGCGTAATCGCAGGCCATTATGGCGTACTCGCGCTGCCAAACTCTTGCTGTGCAAGATGGCGAGCCGCGATGACGTAATTGCGTTCAAAAAAACTCTCGCGCGATCACGCAGCAAGATCGAAAATGGCGCAGCATACGCAAACAGGGAGAAAAAGAACTCGGCGGACTCAGAATCACGGTAAGTCAATGCAGCGCGCGCGATATTGTATTTTTCAAGCGGGACCAAGCTAAATAATTCGCAGCCTGAGAATTTGTGGATTTTTGGGCAAATTCACGGGATTCGCGGACCGCAAATTTGCCAAAAATCCGCAAATTCCGCGAACGAAACGGATTTTATGCCCACACTTACTTTATGACGATCACCAGGGCAATTTTGTGCTATGACATTTTACACCTAAAAGCTGAATTCTTTGTCAATCGTTATTGTTAATTCCAATAGATGTCTCTCATTTTTTCTTTATCTGCCAAAGACGTCTTGTTAAAGCATTCCAAAAGCAAGGATAAGAGCATCCCTTTAAAAATAATAAACATGTTGCAGATTTAGAAAACGTGCAGCACACATCAATGAACATCATTCTAATCTTGTGGTTCACAGAAAAGTATAGCCCTTGTATTTTCCATGTAGGTGGACACTGAAGAAACTCACAAAAAAGAATAATCTATCTCTCATCACACTATCTTAAGAGAAGCTCTTCTGGATAAAATGTGCTTTGATTACATTATATTATCTCTTTCGGCTCTTAGTTATTGTGCAAATGTATGAAATGCATATTGAATCTTTAAAACAAACCATTTAATAACATGAAACTGATAACCTCCACCCACAGCTGATCGACAAATGCATTGGTAAAGCCTATAGGTTTGGCCTATGCGAGATCTATTGGCTTTGTCAATGTTTTTTTAAACATTTTGCACAGTAGCATGGACTGCTGTTCAACATGGCTCTTTTTTATTTCCTCATATGACCCCCGTAGCTACTGCCGCCTCTCAACCTGCAGATAACCAGATAACTTTGATGGTTCTTAGTCTCAGCTAACTTTGCAGATAACTTTGATGGTTCTTAGTCTCAGCTGGTATTTTCTTTACCGGGAATGCCCGATATACTCAACTTGAGCTGAATCAGAGGTTTTAATCATAGGAACTTATCCTTACCCTGATCTATAATAAAATAACCTCAAATAATCAAAAAGGGGGTCATCCAACTAATTCCAAAACAACCCAATATCTGGCCTCTGCTAAAAACATTTACCCTCTGATCAACACCTCTAAAATACTTAACTGAGTTCTACCAGGCATTCCAACTATGAGGGGCTTCCTGGCGCCACAACTTACAAATCTCTTGTAAAACGCCAATTTATATTGTGCTCCAGTCTGATCACGTACCCCGCATAGGTACAATGCCAAATAAGATGAGAGTTGAGCTTACCTCCACATCAGCACCCATAACCCTGGTGATGATCTTACCAACATCAGTCCAGAATTCTTGTATCTTGGGGCAAGAGGCAAATACATGAACGTCATCCGCGTTCTGGAATCCACACCTCCAATATCTGGCTTCTCCTCCACCCTTCATTCTGGAAATTTTAAGTGGGGTCCATTATATCCTATGGAGTGTGAAAAAGTGGTTTATTCTGAGTGCAGCAGATTTAATCACAGGGTAAAGACTATCTATAGATACTTGCCATAACTCTTTCCAATATTCACTCGTCAAGTCATTCTCCCAGACCTGGTATGGCTTATCCATCCTTCTTTCCGCTGCAGCCAGAAGATAGTTATACCAACTTCTTTCTTCCTTGGGGCCAAATTTTGTAATTTCTTTTCCATATCATTGTCCTCCAAAAGAGACCAGCTTTGACTCTAACACCATGATGTAAGCTGGTAGAATTTAAATCTGGACAAGGTTCCATTCGTGGTATGGCTCCAGAATTCCAAAGGATGATATTTGTTACCCACTACCACATCTCCCAATGTGAAACTCCTGCCTCTTTAAGTGGTTGAGCTAGAGCATCTAAAAGACACTCCGGGGTTCCAGGAGAATCCCACACCGGTGCCAAATCACTATTGTAGGTAAAAACCAAAGCAGTCTCGGCAGTCCGACAATAACTTGGCCGTCATACCCAGCGTCTTCAGGCGCGCCAAATTTGTACATAAAGTCATACTCCCCTACCTCATCCAACATAGCTTTAAACATGCTGCCTATCAGTGAATTATCTGGGGTAAGCAGTAACATCCTGGCATTTTTTTATTGATAAGCCCAACAATAGAGCTGAAGATCGGGTAAACCCATACATTCTTGGATAAATTTGCGCCTACGTTTTTTCCAGGACAACCTAATCCCTTTGCCTGTCCAAATAAAAGAGGACATTTTGCCTTGTATTTTGAGAATCTCAACTTTTGGAAAATCTATCAGTATATTAATAAAAAGATAAGTGTATTTCGGGAGCACACACATTTTAATCAAGTTAAGCCGGCCAAAATGGCAAAGTGGTAAGTGATTCCATCTTTTTAAAAGGAGCTCTACTTCCTTTGAAACTGTCTAAATTGACTCTTGGGATTTTCCTGGGATCTTTGGTTATTGTGATTCCAAGATATCTAAGATCTGCAGCAGTGGACCCCTCATGATTGGCAATATTCCATGCCATAATCTCCATTTTATCTTTGTGTATTTCATAACCAGAAAACATTCCAAAAGCTTGAGTCTCGGAGATAAGTTCCTGTAATGTAATGTCCACATTAGAGGAAAATACCACTAGATCTTCCGCATATAGAGCTATTTACCTACCCCCCCCCCCCCCCCCAATTTTATAAGGAGCAATTTTTTTATTTAATCTTAGACTCTGGGCCAGGGGTTCTATGTGAATATCAAATAAAGTTGGGGACAGTGGGCAACCTTGCCTAGGGCCGCGTTCTATGTTAACAACAGGAGAGAGACTGCCATTAACCAGAATCCGAGCCCTTGGTGATTTTATAGTGTAGTTCCTATATTCCCAATAGGCTCTGCTCATTGGAATAATATATCCTATAGATTTGACATAAGACTGAGGCCTACTAGGTTTCTATTGAATATACTAGACTTAATTGTGAGTGCCAGCTAGCTCAGAGATCACTAGAAACTTTCTCGATTACACAAGAAGGGATTAGTTTCTGATAACTGCATAAACATGACAACTTTGTTTCCCAAGAATAAGAAATGTATCTCTAGAGTCGCGGAAACAATAGATAGTTATTTCACTCAGTCAATCGTGCATGCTTCGTTTCATCAGAGGTGCAGAGAAAAAGGGTATTTATTGAATAGTCTTCTTTGTTATGCAGAGGAAATGAACTGCTACAATCGTAATACTGGTAGCAAAGTACAATGCGTATAGTACGAAGAGTATTATAAAATAATACTTTAAAAGCATGATATGGTTTCTAAGCCATAAAATACATAGAATACATACATTAATAAATAAAGACTAAAAGTACTCAACTGGTGCTTCTAAAATACGCCTACCTCGGTGTACCTAACCTAGGTCTAGTACAAGGGAAGAAGTAAGTGAGGTGTAGCTTAGTTTCAGTATTATTTGCCAAGGATCTATCCTAGAATTCTCTAAGGGTCTAATCAGCTCCGACCCTTGGTTTAGAATGAAGGAGGTCTGGTATCTCTCTCTCAGGACTCGATTTCCCAACAACCCGCAAGGGTAGCTTGGAAACACTGGAGCTGGA
Organism: Lissotriton vulgaris; assembly: GCF_964263255.1. Classification (NCBI taxonomy): domain Eukaryota; kingdom Metazoa; phylum Chordata; class Amphibia; order Caudata; family Salamandridae; genus Lissotriton; species Lissotriton vulgaris. Next base: position 529,157,587 of record NC_141695.1, read on the forward strand.
TTTCTCGGCAGGAGGAAAGACAGCGTCTCTCTCAGTGTGTCTGCTGGAGGGTCGGCTTCCTTCGGCACTTGCTTCAGCGAGATGCGTCGGGCAAATAGATAGTCGAACTGCTCCAAACCACTGCGTGTTTGCTTGGGCAAGTGTGGGCGTATTTATACCTTGAAGGTGCCTGGTTTGACGTAAGGTTGGACATAATAACGTCATCAAAGACTTAGTTCTTTGAAAACTCCATGAGTTCTTGGATAAATCAATATTCAAGCAAGCGGAAGTCCCTGACTGCTAAAGGCGGGTTTTTCCAAGAAATCGTTGTAGATTCCCAGAACTAGTGGAAGTAGCCGTGCCGTATTTGGACTGCATAGGCTAAGTCTAAATATGGTTATTATTTCTGTGCCTAAATAAGGATAGGGTGATTTATACTTATATATGGGCATGAATCGGGAAAATTACACTAGGGTCCTAAATTCATATACAACAATCTATACATTTTTTTGATAACTTCTCTAAAACCAAGAGTAAAGCCCAAGACATTCAAGGTTCTATCTAAAAAACACCAATTCTCATGATCAAAGGCTTTATACACATCAACTGTATTGATTGACAAAGGGAGGCCCAGTGATGCAGCCATATCCACTGTTCTAACTAAAGTATATACCAAATCTGACATCTGCCTGCCCGGAAGAAAACCCCTTTGATCTTCATGGATTATTTGGCCTATAATCTTACAAAGCTGTTTATTTAAGATCCCTTCAAAGACCTTATAATCGACATTTAATAAAGGAATTGATCGATACGAGTGACATTGAAGAGGATCCTTGCCGGGCTTCAAGATCAAGGTAATAACTGCATCACACCATGAGTCTGGTAAGGGAGATATACCCTTTAGTATTTCATTAAACAGTGTCAGCCAAACCGGAATGATTTCTTCCCTTAACATCGAATAGTCCTCAATCGGTATTGCATCCGGGCCTGCAGCTTTCCCTTTTTTATCAGAATCTAACATATCTAATATCTCACTCCCTGATATTTCTAGAGAAAGAAATTCTTGATTGGCCTCAGTTAATATTGGAAGCTTTTTATCTTCCAGCCACCTATCCTTATGCTCCTCCACCCCCTGAGAATCTTCATGATATAATTCTTGGAAGGACTCTGAAAAGGTCTGTTCTACTTTATCTTTCTCCTCTATTAGTTGTGTACCTACTTTGATCTTAGTTATGTAGTTATTAGCTCTATCAAAACTGGTCTTCAAGGCAAGGAGCTTGCCACAATTCTCCTCTCGGTCAAACTCCCTCATTTTACTAATCTCCTATTTTTGGTGTGAAACCTCTTCTGACTAAATTTTAACTGAAGCTCCTCCACTCTCTAAATCCATTCCACTTTCTACGGGTCATCGAGAGGGCGCACTTTTAAGACAGCTTCTGTGCCCACTAACTGTTATTCTAAGTTGCCCAGATCTTCCTTCTCCAACCTAGCCCACCCCGCTACAGCCCTTTTAGTATCCCACGCAGCCAAGCCTTGAAGGAATCCCAGACAATATGTAGGGGGGCAGACGCTAAAGTACTATGAAAAAGGTGTCCGTTTCAAGCTTCAAAAAGGCCGGAGTAGAAGATTACAAGAGAAATCTTCTATTTAATGTCCATCTCCTCCTAGAGAAAATTAAATTTAAAGATAATGGCTCCATGATCCGATAAGTGGATAGGCAGATACTTAATTAGGCTAACCTTATAGACTTCTGAGTGCTCCATAAATACGTAGTCAATTCTAGAATAGTGAGAATTCTTTTTACTATAGAAAGAGTACTCCCTAACCTCTCCAAGTTTTTTTCTCCACACATCACAAAGGTTGACATTTTTTAAGGTGTTCAAAAGATATGCCTTAACACAGGGAGCTGCTATCTGTGTACAAGAGAAGACCTATCTAGCTTATTGTCTAATAGCACGTTAAAGTCCCCTCCCAAAATCAGAGGGGCCTCAAAATCGACCATGGCTTAAAGTTAAAAAAAAGAGCTATGACATGGCAAGCATTGACTTCGTCATAGTGCTGTTTTCCTTTTAGTCATGTTACGTCTCCATCGACTCGCCATATGGAAACATGCAACCATTCTGCCCCTGCTCAGGAAACCACCTGCTAACTCAGCCACGCTTTCCAACTACCATACAAGACAAGGGCCTTATAAAATGTAATCACCCGACACCTCATCGACCACCTCTGCAACCACCAGCTACTCAACACCACACAGTGTTAATTAAGGCCCAACCACAGTACAGAAACAGCACTTATGACTGCCACACTTTGACATGAGTGTAGGAAAGTGGGGTATTATGTAGTAAGGCTGGTTAGGCTTTACTATGCAATACTTTCACATTGCCCCAAATAGGTCCTTTGGATTCATACTAATAAATCCCTGGCTCATTCCTAGTAGAGTGTCACAGAGCAGTCAGGCTTTACTAGAGGAACATTTGTTAAGCATTTCAGAGTACCAACATGGACGATAAGTAATTGACATGACTGGAAAGAAATCCAACACCAGTTAAAAAAAATAATACAGATTTTTATATAAAAATGTAGACACCAAAACAAATACAATCGGATGAGTATAAAAGGAGTTAATGATGATTTTTAAAGGAAAAAATTCAGTGCATTTCACTCTTGCAAAACCTTTACATTGCGCTCAATAGGTAAAAGCACTAGTGAAATTCCGTCCCTTGCAGGTCGAACTCAGTGGAACCCACTGGTTGGTAAGGTGATGCAGATCCCAGGAGCTGGGTCCAACAGTCCAATTAATTTTACCTGGCTTGTGGGGCCCGGGTGCAGAGTTGTCCTGGATGTTCCTGGTGCGGAAGCAGGAGCCATGGGTTTGCTGGTTTTACCACTTAGACGTTGCAAGAGAGGAAACGGATGACAAAGCTCAACTACAGAACAACTGAGGTGTTGGGTTGAAGGTGCTGCCACAGGTGCAGGATTTCACACCTTTGCTTTGTGCTGGTCCTGAACTCACAGACTCCGGTCTCTTCTTTGTCCTTGACTGCTAGTTGATCAGATATGAGGTTTTGGTGACAGGGGAGCCCCTTAAATCCCAGATTTAGGAGGGTTAGTGGTGAGGGTGCCAGTAATCAATGGGATACTAGCCCCAGTGTCTAATCCACCCCTAAGGTGACTGCTTTCTGAGGAAGGTGGTACCCAGAAGCCTCCATTCTGTCACTTTTAAAAATGCCAGAATCAGGTAGCTCACCCTAGGAGTGTGGCTAGCCTATTGGGGGTGTACACCTCCTGATTATCTCATTTTCCCACCTGCCCGGGTTGCAAATGTGCCTGGGATAAGAGGTTGTTTTTTTCTCCTCTAGGAGAAAGCCTGATTGCATATTATAGGAGGTGGGTGGTTCGAAACTCACTGCCTTGATGTACCACATCCATCAGGGAGGGAGGTGACACCTTCCTCGAGAGCTTGCCAACCTCAGACTCAACCAATTTGTCAAAGGCCCTATTTACAATGCAGGACAATCCCTCGGTTCCATCTTCCTCACCCCTCACCTGAACTTACCACACAATCATACACTTCCACATGAATGCAAGCCACCCCAGAACATACAACTACACCAACAACCTCAGCAACAGGCAGTTGCAAGATAGCAGAAAAAGAGTGGACCTTCACCCCCAGATTCAACCAGCTCGACCCGGCAGGCAGAAGAACTGTCTAAAGAGCAACACAGACAAGACAGAAAACCTGATATTTGGAAACAAGAGCTCCCCATGGGACTCCTCCTGGTGGTTAGCAAAACTAAGACCTACACCTAAAGATCATGCAAGAAACCTTGGAATCATCCTAGATAATAAACTTGAAATGACAAGAAGGTGAATGCTGTGTCCTCATCCTGTTTCCTCATACTAAGAATGCTCTACAAGATCTTCAAGTTGGTCCCCACAAACGCTAGACAAACAGCCACCCATGCCCTCATGACCAGCAAACTGGAATACAGCAGCACACCCTATGCTGGCATCTCCAACCAACTCATTTAGAGGCTCGAAACGCCCCAGAATGCTACCGCCAGACTCATCCAGGACACCTTCCTCCCCACCAGTGCGCACATCACTCCACACTTCAGAGAGCTCCACTGGCTACCAATACAGAAACAATGCCAATTCAAGCTACTCATCCATGCCAATAACGCCCTAAACAACGCCAGACCTGCATACCTTAACAACCGTCTCCACTTATACAGGCCTTCTAGATCACTAAGCTCAACATCTCCATCAAACGAGTTTCCCACATCGACAAAAGCCATTCTGGTGGACAGGCTTTCTCCTACATCAGCACTAAATACTGGAACGACCTCCCACAACTCATGAAGACGTCCCCATACATTCTCTACTTTCGGTGGCCGATAAAGACCTGGCTATTCAAATTGGAGTTCCATGAGGCCTACACTCCTGCTTAGGGCCTGGATAACCTCAAGGGTGATTAGTAGTGCTCTACAAATAACATAACATAACGACCAATTTGGGGAAACACCCACCAACAAACCGTCAATTTAATACAAATTGCATTGTACAAAGCTTGATTACAGCGATGTTTTCGTGACAGTTCTCAACTCTGTTAGCTAGAAGTTATTACTGATAAGAAACACAGAGCATCTCTTCCCCCTGAGGCATGCTTTTCTGAAAACTGCTGTTTCTGTAAAACTTTGTTTATGCACTGATGCCTTAGAAGGTCCACTGCTCTGGTTCTCGTGCACTCACCCACAGCTGATTTTTATAGTATCGAAATCTCTCACACCCGTGACCATTTATAGAAACTTCTGCATTAGGGTATACATGTGAGCTTTACCTGGCCTCTGGTAGCTCAACTCATTGACTGATTCTGGGGGAATGCCCTCACTCCATTTTTCTGTGATGCACAGCTATGTTTAATAAATACTTTGTTAGAATCAACCAAAACCTGAAGCCAGAGTTTTCTTCCAGAGAACTCATTAGAAAGAATGCTTTCATATACACAATAAATGGCTACCACATATCTTTATTACAGGGTGGAAGAATATCATCCAACATTATTTGTTAGAAAGAAAATTGCACACACACCCAGCAGAACAGAAATTCTGTAGAGTTGTCATCCACATGCTCCTAATATCACTCAGACAGGTAATGCCACACTATCCTACAAATGAATACTATATAATAGTACAGCTAACATGCATCCAGCACGACCCTGTAATGTTACTTCAGAAACGCTGATATCACCAAATGTTGTACACACATATCCTTGTGTCAGGAAATGTGGATATCATTCGACTAGTAAACACATGTAAGAGGTAAGGGATATATTTTACATGAGCGGCTCCTACTGGCCCGGGGTTGTGGGGCAGACGGATGAAAAAGGAAAAAAAAAAATTACTTGGTTATGCCCGGCCACCTGCTCTCCTCCGTCCTCGTCTTATCTTCTTCCAGTCTGGATCCCGGCAATGCAGTGTTGTTATTGGTCTGGGCGCAGTGGTTTGGCGCTCAGACGGGATATGGGAGCCTGGGCATGTTCTCCACACAGGCTGTAATGCAGCTTGGGTGGAAAGCATGCAAAGAGTGCATGAATGTTTGGCTAGCCTGAGACTCCCGGCTAAAAATTCATGCACACTTTGAGTGGGCAACCCACTCTCCCCCTGGCCCATGCTCTGTGAGCAAAGCAGCCCCGCCCGCACCAGGAAATGGCAAACTAAAAGAACTAAACTAAATCTAAAAGAGCAGTGGAGCGACGTACCTCTGCCTTAGTGGAGGAGCCGCCCCTGATAATGTAGCTGTCTACTTCCATTCATCAAACACCAGTACCCTAAAACCATAGCTCAATGAATAACATGTAGCAATAATAAAACAGATGAACGTACTTGCAAACATTACTGATGGCACATCCTCAAAGATGTATCTGACTGTAGTCTGTGATGGAATCTTCACAATCAAGCAGCAAGTTGCTCTGTGGGACTGACAACAATGACAAACGTCATTCCCCTTAGGGGTTTTGCATTAGTCAGGAAATTCAGACACAACGTTATGATTACTTGGTGACCCTGTGCCTACGAACTTCGAGTCAGAGCTGCATCTTGCTGGTAAAAGACAGTGAATGAGGCGGGAGAGGCAGGGCTTTTTGTGGGATCAAAAAGTTAGGTTTGGGTCTCTGAAACGTTCATGGCCTATGCATTTAAGGGAGTGGCTTAAACACATAAACAATTTCTATGATTCCAATAATGTGCCTTGGACCAGTATGTTGGTTTCTTTCTTAGATTTCTGTTATTGCATCCATGAATACAACACAGCACGAATCATACACCTAAAATGGGACCATTGCTTTGTCAATAGTTGTTGGATGTTTAAGATAAATGAGTAATAATAGTTATTTTGTTGTAAATTATACTGAAATCATTTCAATTCTTCAATTGTGAGACTGTGAATTAATCGTTACTGAGGCCTGTGGGATGGGTGGTGGTCCTGTTATATTCCCTCTATGTTAGACATGTATGCCCTTTTTCCCCACGTTTCGTCCACCTGCATATCTTTCAACTCTTTCCTCTTCAGCACACTCTTTCCTCTCTCTCTCCTGAATGCACTACAGCACATCTCAATCACCTCACATCCCATCCACACTGCGCATCCAATGCTCTTGAGTCTGCAGAGGGGACAAGGATTGGCTGACCATGTCCCTTTTTTGATTCGCTGACAGGCACTGTGAGAAACTCTCACTGTCTTCATCCTCAACTGCAGAACCCTCAAACAAGGCTTGATATAAAGTCCCGGAGGCACTCAGTATGCACTATACAAGCACAATAGGGTATACCAAAAAAAAAAATTAAAAAAACACAACATAACACTCTTAGGGAATGCAAGAAAAATTCGTGAAATTTAAACAGAACTAAATTGCTGACATAGATTATTCGGTCAGTGTTTTTGCTAGTAGAGTTACGGGCATGAATACAGACCCCAAAGTGACCTATTACAATATCCGTTGTTAATTGTTACTGGGTCTCGGACTCGGACACACCTGGCCCACAGAAAGCCCCCGGGAGAGGTGTGACTAACACAGAACTGATAGTTCACCTCCCATTGTGATTTGGGCCTGATTGTTGCACACAGCATCCTTGATGCAAAATGTAGAAGGTCTTCTTGTGGTGAAGAGTACACTGGTAGAAGTAGCATAAATGATCTGAACAGAGTGGGTGCAAGTCACTTGAGCAGTAGCATGATCCAGGGAACAACCCTGACATCACCCTGCGCCCCTTACCCTGTAGGCAGAGCCTGTGCCCATCAATGTAACTGATGCATGAGTAGTCTGTAAATAGTCAGGAAAAAAGATCACTGCCCAAGAGGGTGGGACTTGTGGCCAGGGAAGAATGCTGTAAAACTAATGAATGGGGTTGCATTGAAATAGAGGCCATGGACAACCAGCAAACCTCCACTTCATGGGGTTTACAGTGTGGGTCTCTTTGGTAAGAAAGCTGGTCTAGGCTTATAAAGACTGGAGGGCATCATCCTTTACACCATGAGCCTTCTTATAAACAGCAAAGCTGGACTGGCTGTACCTGGCATCGCATCGGGCTGTTTCCTGGGAGGCTGAAAGGGTGTGGGGTCGGTTTTGTTCCTGGTGGCCAGTTTGTAGCAGTGCACCCACCCAGAGCTCCTTGTATATCAGTAGTTTCCAGGCAACAACTGTGTCAAGATAATTTTGGTGATTACTATACGTGCTGGAAAGAGATTGAGTTTTGTCTCATGGCAGATATAGCTCATCTAAGGTAGCGCCGAGGGTTAATATGCCTGCTGAAAAGAATGTGAACCATGCAGATCACAGGAGGATTTTAAGTGCATAGCTCGGTGGGTGACTGCTGTTGTCACAGAGATCCTTTTGTTACTTGCAGTTAATAAGTTACAATCAAAATCTAGCACAGTGAGCTATGAACTACCATCAAGAGCTGCATGGCACAGGTTAGCAAGTTATGTTTCTTTCCATACTTTCATTATCCTAATGTTACTAAAAAGGGTCTGTTTGGGTAGGAATACATTCTTATTTATAAAGCCAACCCTAAACACTGTATTACATTCTGATTCCGGAGTTTGTGTTTCAACAGACCAAGTACTCTTAGAAAATGCCTACCATTATGGATGACATGTAAATCCTACGGATTAAAATCTCCTTTGTTTTCAGAACTTTTTTGACACACTGATTTACACATGATTCATTATATGTGCATGTGTGTGTGATGTAAAGTGCTCTGACAACCTACACTGGTATGAGAGGTACTATAAAATAAATGAAATACATATGAGGAAGGGGCTATGGAGAGATGAGAGGCACTGTTTAAGGATGATAGTGAGGGAATCATTGAAGAGTCCCAACAAAGATTGTTGTATCATGGTGCACTGTAAGGTCATCATTCACTATGCTTTAAAAGCTGATACAATTGACTATATATGTAAAGATATGCTGTACAATGCCCTGGTTTTGCCATTTTTCCCTACATTTTCTTGGGTGAAGAACCCCCCAAAAACTCCTTGTAGTGGTCAGGCTCGCTCGTTGCACTCGCTTTGCACCATACAAGGGCTGGTCTGACAAACTTTGCCAGGGCTGTTTTGGCTTTCTAGTCCGCCCCTGTAAACAAGAACACCATCTTGGTATTAAAAAAACCAACACGACTATAATATCTGTGATAGACAGGTTTCTGGATGAGAGGTAAACCTCTATAACCCTGCAAGGGAAACAACATCATAACCATCATGAAACCATCCGTCAGATCAAAAGATAGGGCATAGTGAAAGTAATATCTTCTTTTGCACAAACACAAACACTGACTTGCGAAAATAAATTACTACTAAAAAGTGGTAAATGAAAACCCATGATGTAAACGTAAACGTGTCCTTAATGATCTATCAATAATAAATGCATTTTCAAAATGATTGCGCTGGTTCAGGTTTATGGAAAGGCCAACAGGAATGGGCCACAGACTTTGGCTCTATAAGCAAAATAGCATTTCGGAACTAGAGAAATTCCATCAACAGTTAACTATTCAGGCCTTTTCTTGTACAGTTTGTGCCATCTAGTGGTGATACCCTCATATTATGGAAGCACCAGCCTTAAGGGTCACAAGTAATTTGTAACACAGTAAAGAAACTTTCGACAAATGAAAAACTATGGAGATCATGGAAACTGCACTTACAACACTCACACTGTTTCTAAACGGTGGTGTCTGGGACGGATTTTAGCAAGGAAATAGCAAACAAAAATAGCAAAAAACAGGGAGAAGAATGCAGATGCTCTGAAAAAAAGCCGAAACAGATTCCGAGAGAGTCCTACAAACTGACCTTGTGGAAAGCTCATTCAGGGTCACTATCAGCTGTAGAACTGGCAAACGGCGGACACCCTTAACATTCAGAATGGGGGTTGGGAGCACACTGCCTCACAGTCCCAGCACAGTTCACAAAGGGTCAAACTGAATTTGGAGTAAGTTTGAACTGTGTGCTGCATTTACCAGGATGCAAAGGGGCAAACCGTGCTGGGACTGTGAGGTAGTGTGCTCCCAACCCCCATTCTGTTTAAAAGGCTCCCTTGAGCCAGCAAGCTGACGAGCTTTGGAGATGCACCTGTGTGCCTGTGAGTGGTAGTGGGACCTGAGAGGAACTTGGCAGCATTTCCAGCAACCCCAGATGATTTTTCTTTGCTCTCTAAAACTGCTGCTCTCTACTGATGAAGGGCTCAACCCAGAAACATGTTTCTAGAGATATACAGCAATGTCTGCACCAACATTGGTGCAAAACTCCAGCTAATTTTTAAGTAAGTTTGAACTGTGTACTGCATTTACCAGGATGCAAAGGGGCAAACTGTGCTGGGACTGTGTGGCAGTGTGCTCCCAACCCCCATTCTGTTTAAAAGGGTCCCATGAGCCAGCAAGCTGACGAGCTTTGGAGATGCACCTGTGTGCCTATGAGTGGTACTGGGACCTGAGAGGAACTTCCAAGCATTTCCAGCAACCCCAGATGATTTTTCTTTGCTCTCTAAAACTGCTGCTCTCTACTGATGAAGGGCTCAACCCCGAAACACATGTCTAGAGATATACAGCAATGTCTGCACCAACTTTGGTGCAAAACTCCAGCTAATTTTGAAGTAAGTTTGAACTCTGTACTGCATTTACCAGGATACAAAGGGGCAAACTGTGCTGGGACTGTGAGGCAGGGTGCTCCCAACCCCATACCCTTAATATTCACTTAATAGAGTGAGCTTAATTGATACATTCCCTCTTACTCCTCATAGTTGTCTACGGATCAATAAAATCACAAAGGATGAATCCCATGAACCACAAACAGCCTTCATCATATCGAAGAAAATCAAAGCTAGCCAGACAAAAACCAACAACCCAATTTCAGTTTCAGGAGCTTGAATGTCCGAATGTTATGTGTTGACATTTGAACAGGGTCATATAAAAAAATCTCACTGCACAGTACGATCTCCAGTGAAATAGAAGGCCCTGCAAAACCATGGAACCTGGCGATACCACTGGCTACATGACTAGGTTCCAATGCGTCATCGACATCTCACCAATAAGTTCCCATGAATAACTTGATGCTCAGACTCAGACGGAACTTTATTTGGTATAGCTAGACCATAAAAGTACCAAAACAATAAATCCATACAAAGGCACACATAAAAGAAAGTGCATTAATTACTACATGTTCAATGTCACCCTCTGCTTTATCGCACATAAAATGAAAATGGCTCTTAAAAACACATTTTCACAGAAGGAAGAGTCTGTAAATAGTTAAAACCTACTTCACAGTATTGAATGTTCGATTACTTCAAAAAAAGGTAGCAAATAGAGCTTTCTCAGCAATTAATGAAAGGTACAGAATGCATAAAGTGAATCGTGCTTCATGCTGAATGATTGTCACAGGGACAGACAGGTAGGCAACGGAAATAAGAGCCCTAGCGAAGAAAGGCAGCCAAAAAGTGCACAGTGTATAGTCTGAATTTGTCTAAAAAAAATCTGTGATACTAGTTACACACCCATGTGAGGTAAGGTTCAATGACAGTATTTATACAGCTCAGCATATACGCCAGGACAGTAGGCATATCAACCACCATCCGAATTCACTCATCTGTTTGACTAACTTAAAAAGTGTTCTTTAGAGAAGTATGGGAGACAGCTACCCCACTGCTAGGAGAAGTAAACAAGTCTTCACATCCCAGACTAAGGTAAGTGCCATGGATATACCTTCTCCAGGGGATGGTCAGGTCTCGGTCCAGGTTCAAACAATCAGCTCTGATAAATGAGGTCTGGCTCATGGACCAAATTCTAAGTCACAGGAGGAGTGGTTGCATCCTTATAAAGTCATTCATTTATATGCGCAATTCCAACCTCAGATTGGCAAATAAAAGAGCTGGTGCTTTTGAAAACAGATAGTAACCTTTTAATAAAACCATTTTCTATTACTTCTAGGCTCTGCTGATCATTAGTGCCTCATAACCCGGCCGCAAAGGAGGCAACAGCGTAGTATTGACTTTGTAAATGACCAAAACTTCCTTTAATGGCTTATGCCCTAATCTACTGGCAAAGTTAAGAAGAGCCTCAATAGCTTTAGAGAAAGCAGCAGTTCTACTGGTCTTTAAGGGGCCTCATGCTAAGCGAATGTCAAAAGGAATACCTAGATATGAAAATGTAGGCACAGTACGGACCTTCGAGCTATTGACAACCAAAAGCAGTGCTATCCTTTTTCTTTGCACCAAAGAACATAACGTGCGTCTTAGCCTGATTGACCTTCAGATCTAGACTGGTCATAAACTGACAAAAACATTCCAGCAACCATTATAAGTTGATTGCTGTCCCAGCCATTAGGACAGTATCATCAGCACAAATTAACGTCGGAACACTGCGGTCACCTATGTGGGAGCAAATGGACTTAAGTTCCAGCAGATTCTCCTCCAGACAGTTAATATTCAGTGAGAATAGGAACGGACCCAAAACACAGCCCGGACGTACACCTTTGGCTACGTTAAAGGCTGAAGTAACCTCACCACCTGGACCACACCACACACTAGCAGTGACCTAATTGTAGAGCTCTCTGGGGAAATTGACAATGTACTGGTCAACCTCCATATTAGTCAACATGCTCCACAGCTTAGACCTGTTAACAGTACTCAGGCCCATAGAGGCCAAGTACAACTTACCCTTCCTTGCCACAGTATACTTACTTATAAGCAGGTATAGATTGAGAGACTGCTCCACAGTGCCTAGACCTGAGCGGAAGCCAAATTGGACTTCTGAAAGCACATTATGTTCATCAGTCCAAGTTTGGAGGCGACCCAGCAAAATAGGTCTCATAAACTTGGCAGTAAACTTATCAAAGAAATGGGGTGATAGCATTGTCGGTCGCCTTGCGAGCCCTTTTTAAATATTTGACCTATAATGGCAGGGGGCCAACCTTTGGGTGGGCCAGTCACTAAGGAAACATTTAGGACATTAGTCAAAAGGGGGGCCATAGTGAGGTGTTAGCTTTAAATATGTCTGAGGGTATCCCATCTGGTCCTGGGTGCATGCCCCGCTGGTCCCATAGACCCCCTAGACATTCCCTGGCAGGAGGGTGCAGTCACATGAATGTGCTGCATCCAAGGTAGTGCAAGTACATGGCTGTCCTGGGGGCAGCTCATTTAATCTACTACTATGCATTTTCCGTGTTTGTGCTGGGTGCAACATTGGAAAGGAGCACCCCGAGCAAACAAGGAAAAAGCGCAGCACTGGGTACCATGGCCCCTGGTGAGCTTGAGGCCATCTGACGTGTAATTTGTTTCAATCAACCACCTTTCCCTTCCAGTATCCTCCCCTGCTCCAAATCCACTCATAAATCTTCCCACTGGTCACAATTCCACCATTTTCTTAATCTTTGGCCTATGGCTGTCTGCGATCCTTACAAGAGGAAATGTTTCCAAATCTCATTACAGTGCAAAGGTGCAGCAACCCAATGCTGAGTGATTCTTTAGCTCCAGCAGCCCTGGTCCATTTTGCCTCTGCTCGCAGAGCCATTTACATTGGAGATACATCAGATTATCTGCATACTGAGAACCATTACTGTAAGAATCTTCTCAGGGGGCTTTACCGACTTGCACCTCCATTTCAACTGTATAAATCCCATGTTGGTAATGTATGTGCATTAAGTTTCTCCTGTATGTTTTATTTTATATGTTTTTTGCACTTTAAGCCAAACAGTTCTATATGGTTTCTATCTTTACAGAAAGTGCCCTGGAAAGAAGGTGGTCCCCAGCAATGCAGGAGACTCCTTGATCATAAACCCGTTATGACGTGCAGGCCCGCTTAATTTATTTGGGTGTTCCATTAATTTTTATGTGACCAAGACCTCCTTACAGAATTCTTCAACAATGACTAGTCCAAATGACAAGACTGGCACCTCACCACCACTTCCTCCGATCAGAGGGGCAGATTTACAAGCCCCTTGCGCCTCTTTTACACCGCCGTTGCGTCACTTTTGTGACGCAGCGGCGGCGCAAAAGATGCGCCATGGTGCGGGGGATTTACAACGTTGCGCATCTGGGAGATACGTCACGTTTAAAGCCCTGCTCCATAAGGAGGCGTTCCGGCGCGGGGGGGGGCGTTCCTGCGCAGGAACGCCTTCTAAAAGTGGCTGAGTGAAATCTACAAGATTTCACTCAGTCACTTTTAGGCCAATGCTCCGTCAAAACCCTGCGCCTGCTTGAAGCAGGCGTAAGGCTTGACGCAGCATTGAACAGATAGGGCCCCCCAGAGCATTGCTGGAGCTGCGTCGCGCTTGCAACGCAACTCCAGCAATGCGCCGCCTTTAAGGCACAGATGCGTCACGCATCTGTGCCATTTTTACCCCATGGTGCGCCGCATTGTAAATCTGGCGCACCATGGGTGGCGGAGCTGCGGCGCACAATAACTGGCGCATCCCTGGGGATGCACCAGTTATTGTAAATCTGCCCCAGAATATTCATGACTGTAGGGCTGCAGGGGTGACAAGGAGAAAACTTCCCAGGAGTTGGTGAAGGTGGGCGAACTGGTAAAAGGTGCAGAGGCACCCCCAGCGATAATAACTCCAGATGAGCATGAAAACCATGTTCTACTTGGATCTTTCAGGTTCTGCTGCACTAAGCAGTAACGGTATTTGACATTGTGGAGTCCTACCTGGCCGCAGCTTCCAATTGTGCCCCACTGGTAGATTTTGAGAACCATAAAATTGACTGCGTTCACCTAATTTAAAATCTCAGACCAGGGCAAAGCAGCAAGACCATTCTAGTGGCAAAGGGACACCAACTGCTACAAAATCCAGCCTTTTCATGCTAAAACACTTTGATACCAAAACTACTGCCTCAAGGAGAGCCCAACAATGATCTATTACATTTTTGAAGGACAATCGCTGGTTTAAATCTTGGGCCTGACCCTGCTCGAAGTCTTTGAGCACCAAATGCAGATTGAGTGAAAAGGACAGATATGCCCTACTTGGAACGTCTTTACAGTAGGTGTGAAATTGCACCTAGATGTTGGTTAACTTGAAACTGATATGTTGGAGCTGTACTTTGTCTTTGCACTTTTTGCCTTAAAAGATTTAACAATTGCGTTCTTTTTATCTGATTTTAATAGTTTTTCTGCTTTTTCCTAGTAAAAATTACATTTTCTCTATTCTTTTAACTTGCTTTGAGAATTGCTTTGTGACATTTTCTTGGCTTTAAAATTGCTGCTACTAGCTGAATTTAACATACATTTCTATGGGAAATTGCCTATTGAATGTTCAAGCTACTAAGTAAAGGTTGTATATTTACAACAAGGGGTGGTGAGGGACAGAGTCTCTGAATTAAGCAGAAAGCTCTCACCCAGTCAAGAGATCAGGGCTAGATCCAACACCGTTTTTTAGCTCACTGCACCATCCCAGTTTCAGAACCTGGCTGTATGCAAATTAGTCTGTTCCTGTCCCAGTGCATGATGGGAACAGGGCAAACCAAACTACAAAAGCCAATTCTTACACTGGGAAGGAAACAAGCTCCCGGGGACCGGTTTCTGGCATTACAGCCGTCTTCGGCCCGGTTTGCTTGAATCCTGATGGTGCAATGAGCAAGGGTCTCACATCTGAGAATACCCTTCCACGCTTAGGGTGGACAAAAATATTTACAACAAGGGGTGGTGAGGGACAGAGTCTCTGAATTAAGCAGAAAGCTCTCACCCAGTCAAGAGATCAGGGCTAGATCCAACACCGTTTTTTAGCTCACTGCACCATCCCAGTTTCAGAACCTGGCTGTATGCAAATTAGCCTGTTCCTGTCCCAGTGCATGATGGGAACAGGGCAAACCAAACTACAAAAGCCAATTCTTACACTGGGAAGGAAACAAGCTCCCGGGGACCGGTTTCTGGCATTACAGCCGTCTTCGGCCCGGTTTGCTTGAATCCTGATGGTGCAATGAGCAAGGGTCTCACATCTGAGAATACCCTTCCACGCTTAGGGTGGACAAAAATATTTACAACAAGGGGTGGTGAGGGACAGAGTCTCTGAATTAAGCAGAAAGCTCTCACCCAGTCAAGAGA
Organism: Lissotriton vulgaris; assembly: GCF_964263255.1. Classification (NCBI taxonomy): domain Eukaryota; kingdom Metazoa; phylum Chordata; class Amphibia; order Caudata; family Salamandridae; genus Lissotriton; species Lissotriton vulgaris. The sequence continues at coordinate 529,173,153 of NC_141695.1, forward strand.
TCAGGGCTAGATCCAACACCGTTTTTTAGCTCACTGCACCATCCCAGTTTCAGAACCTGGCTGTATGCAAATTAGTCTGTTCCTGTCCCAGTGCATGATGGAACAGGGCAGACCAAACTACCAAGCCAATTCTTTTATGGTGCAGTGAGATAAATAACGGTGATGGATCAAGCCCTGATCTTTGGACTGGGTAAGAGTGGTCTGCTCAATTCAGACACTCTGTTCATCACCACCCCCTTTTCTGAATCACTAAGTAAAGGTTGAGCAGACTTTTACTGAGTTGAAACCTAATCAGGGTGTGTTTATTAAGTTTATAAGAGACCCCACTTCCCACATTAATAATCTACTTTCAGACGCATAGTATCTTGCATCTTGTTTTCACTCAAATTCCCTTATTATGCCTCAGATATAACACTGAAAACTGAGCGTACATCATCTTTCTTTTTTTTTATTTCAACAATCTTTTATTAGCAAGTTTTCATATATACATACAGTACAGTGATAGCATTGCCTCGCGGACTCCGTAAGGGTTACAATGGGCTTGGCGGGCTTCATGGTGGAGCGTATATCACAAGATCGGTAGTGTAAGCACATTGTTAAATCTTGTTGCACCCTTGTTGAAAAAGAAAGTGAGTGAGAGATGAAGAGAAGAGGGTGAAAAGGAAATGAAGTGGAGATAGAGAGGAGTTATCGCATGGTTGTGCTGTGCCAAGCACAGGTGGTCGGTGGTGAAATGGAGACTCCTATAGGACCATCTCATGGGGGTTTATGCGTACCCAGGTGTATGTCTAAGGATGCCCACATTTCGCCTCTCGCTGTATGGTTGGGCGCATGTGTTGCCCATCGACCGCACAGAGATAGCGCCTATAACAATCTCAGACCACGCACACATCAGTCTCTCCCTCAGCGGCAGGCACAATGAGCAACCTAGCCGCAGATGGAGACTAAACAAAGACATTCTGCAGCACCCTGCATTGTCAAAGAGATCGAGGAGGCGATTAAGGAGTACCTGACCTTCAATGATAATGCAGAAGTAGACAAAGGCGTCCTGTGGGACGCCCTCAAAGCCACCCAGAGAGGGAAGCTCCTAAACATGAATAGGGAAAGAAACAAAAGAATTAAAGACCTCGAGAATGAGATCACGGACCTGGAGAAAGGCCACTGTGCCAATCTGGCGGACGGCAACACGCTGACTGCCCTGACTAAGAAGAAATATGAGCTAAACAGAATCCTAAGCGAAAGGGCAGGCACGTGGATAAATAAATACAAAGCAACTAACCTGTGCACGGCCAACAAGGCAGGGAGGGCACTAGCGTCCTACCTAAAAGCAAAACAAAGGCAGCACTCCATAGCCGCAATCACTGACTCTGCAAAAAAGATCCACACAGCCAACAAAGAAACATTGAAAACTTTCAAAGATTTCTACTGCGAACTGTACAATGCAGACAAAAACCTACTAGAGGACAGGGGGGCTGACATGCTAAGCAAACTAGACATACCCACTTTGACAGAACACCAAAGATCACTGCTGGATTCAGACATAACAGGGGCGGAGATTGAAAGAGCGGTTGAATCACTTAAGGTAAACAAAGCACCCGGGCCAGACGGGTATACAGCGAGCTTCTACAAGCTCTACCTGCAAATGCTGAAGCCCACCTTGGTAGAGGTGTTCACGCACTCTGTACAAAAGGGGCGAATGACAGACACTATGGCGGAGGCGAACATCATAGTGATAACGAAATAAGGGAAAGATCCTCAATACCCACAAAACTACAGACCAATCTCGCTGATCAATGTCGACTGCAAAATCTATGCAAAAATATTAGCAAACAGACTGAATAGCTTTCTCCCTCACCTTATTCACAACTCACAAGTAGGCTACATCAAGAACAGACTTTCCCAAGATAACACAAGACTTCTCTGCCACCTGATCAACCACACATCTACCAGTGCAGACCCAGTGGTCATGATAGAATTAGACGCCGAGAAGGCCTTTGACAGAGTGTCCTGGCCGTACTTGGAACAGTGCATGCAGAAGTTTGGGCTAGGAGCGATCTATAGGGGCATGGTGATGGCCCTATACAACAAACCCAAAGCGAGAGTGGTAGTCAATGGGGGATCATCAGAGCCACTAACACTGAAAAGGGGAACGAGACAAGGTTGCCCCCTGTCTCCAGCCCTCTTCCTGCTGGCAATAGAGCCACTCACTCCATTTCGGCAAAGACCTCAGGGATACCCTAGAACACAACAAGACTATCACCCTAAAAAAGATTAAGGATAAACTGTCTGTCTGGTCACCTAAATGCGTACACTGAGGTGCCGGGTTTTTAGGGACCCGGTGGTGCCAGGGGATAACACCCGAAGACCTCTGAGTTCTCCCTGTTCCGGACCACAGAAACCAAGAGTCTTCTAGGTGAAGTCAGAGATTGAGTTTTATTGGCTGCAACCAAGTAACATGTAACCTAGAAGCACGACAGCACGGGTCGTAAGTTCTCAGGAGACTGTTCGTTTTTACAGAACCAGCCTTCTCCTTTTATACACAATATTACACTTCAGGCAAGAATTCTTGAGTTTACAATACGGTCATAGACATATTTACACAATAGAGCAAAACACACAGTCATGTTGGCCAACCCATATTTTAGATGTCCAGTTTGTGATAGATGACCCAGCCCAGCCCGGAATTACAATCAGATATCGATGAAACCCCAATAAAACAGGGCACCTCCTCGTCATAAAACTGGCCATAAACAAGGAACATGGACAGGTGTATGTGTGTAGAAAACATGGTCTGTATGTGGTGAATGGTTTATGGCATGTTGTGCTTTGATGATATCTTACTCGGCCACTGGGCTAGGAGCTGCCCAAACAGGTTTGGCTGGAGGCGGTGGAGTCAGTTCGGCCAGGTCATGGGGAAGTCAGCTAAGGTGGACGTGTCCTTTCAGATCAAGCTCGACCTTAATCAATTGACTTATATGAGGGCAAGGCATAAGATGGATGCCGTTCACAAAATGGAGTCCGAGGGTTCAGAACGGAAACCACGATTTGAGGGTGTTGGCATCGCTCAATCACGACGCAAATGCACAGGGATAATGTCCTAATCATTACCGGTCTGCCAATACCAAATTCGTCATGGTACGACGATATTTTGTGACACGAGTGTTGGACCTCGTTACCATATCACAGCAGGGTCCAGAATTTCGGAACCACAGACCCTCCTTTTGCCCTCATATTAGGCAATAACTCATGTTAATCTGAGTCCAAATCTGAATTAATGAATTCATGGAGATGCTGCTGTAGCATCATTCTGTTGCTCAATTCGTCCCTGGACACAGGCTTCCTTACACATGAGGTAGCACAGAGGCCACATATTGCAGGAGCGACCTGTGCAAACAGGCAGAACATAAACAGAACGGCTAAGATCATCCCAATGAAGATCAGGGTTTTCCATCCCCAGGCAGAGATCAGTTCCCAGAACCACCCCAGCAGGGACCAATCCCCTTTATCCACATGAAGGGAATCAGAGATTTTGTGCAGTTTGGAGATGGCCTGATACACTGTCGGAGCATTATCAGGGATGAAAATGCAGCAACTGGATTGGATCACCCTACATACACCACCACGGTCTGCAAGTATGACATCTAGGGCAACCCGGTTCTGAAGAGTCATAAGCCGGTCCGACTAGTGCTCAGCTGTCAAATTACTAAGGGCACCGGCCGTTTCGGTCACGGCGGATTCGACTACCCTTGTTAACTGGCGAATGTTCCTGCTGTTCACCACAGGCCCCCAAAAGGGCAGAAAACCCTTTGCGAAGTCCCCAAATTCTTGACCCGCAGTGTCGTCTTGACTCACGACACCCCTAACTGTCCTTGTCCGATGGTAATCTGCCCTGGCCGTATAGGTGGGTGGCAGCAGAAACGAGATAAAACATGTGCCCGAGAAGTCAGGGGGCAACCAGGTGTATGCTTTGTCATGGCAGATGAAGTATGTACCCTTAGCTGCCAAGAATGAAGGGGAAGTTCGGGATGCAAACACGTACGTTTCTGTGCATACGCTCTTCCCCAACTGTGCTTCGGGATCCCTGCCAATACCTTGCAGACATAGGTGACCTCGGTGGGGTACTAACCAAACCGGGGAGGATCTCTTCGTTTTCTGGCTCTCACTTAAGGAAATCCCATACTTAGTGATGTTCCACCTACTGTACGGGGTAAACTCATCCTTGGGAGTTGCTCTAACCGTGTCAATATCTCTACTCATATTTCTGATTCCTGCCACTAGTGCCTTATTGTTTGAATTTTTCCCTGGAACGTACGGTTCAAGGGAAAACAGGAACATGGTCTAGAAAGCCCACTGAGAACCGAAATAACTAAACGGCAGGACAAAGTAAGGGATACCCTTATCTGTAGTGTGTGGCATGAGTCCCCATATCCAACAGTTCGTAGTGTTCATTACAGATTGGTGCTGGTGTAGGAGTTGGACAAATGAGTTATTTACAAATTCTAGTCTTCTGGCAGACTCGTGTTCAGGTAGGGGATGAAAGGAGTGTGTAGGAACAGTAGGAGGAGGTGTGAGCTGAGTGTTGTGCATGAATGGAACTCGGAAAATGAACAGAGCATAGCCAGTTAAAAACATTATTATACTACACAACATTGAGATGCTTAATACTAGAGATCGTCTTCTTGCCATTACAGTGCATATTTTCTTTTCAAAGTTCATGGGTCTAGCAGGTCTCTCTACCCTCGGAAACTCCATCCTCTAGTTGCTGCCCGCGGTGGGAGTTTGATTCTGCCAAGGAGTGCACTCTGTTCAGTCCGGGGTAATTCCCTCAGACCGACCAGAACCATTGACCTAGGCGTCCCCAGCTGCACTCCTCAGACTATCAACCGCGACCCTAGCAGCAGAACCGGATGGCGGTTCGAAAATCAAAAATGAGCAAGTTCCCTGGGCGAGAGAGCTGTAAAATCAAAAATAGTTCTTAGGAGAAGAGAGAATCGTAGTAATTTGTTTTCATTAGTCTCTTGTTCTTGACCTCAGATTGTATCGTTGTTTCCCAGGTACGGTGTGGTCTTTGAACAATGTTTCAGGTTCTGTAGTGTCCAACTGCATTGACGGAGGCACAAATCCTTGCAAAATATGATCACTCTCCTTTTCTGTACCAGTTCCTTTCAGTCGTGCATCGCTGAAGAGTGCAAAGCGAGGTACAGCTTCGGTCTCAGAGTCAGCGATTCCGTCCTGGACCCACCGGTCATATGGAAGAGGCAGAGGGACCTGTTTACAGTGGGTCCCGTGGATCCAGTTCTTCTTTCCTTCCACCCGAACGGCTGATCTTGTGGAAAGAAGAACGAGGTACGGTCCGGTCCACCTGGGCTGTTCGTTGTTCGTGCGCTGAAAATTCCGCACCAGCACCCAGGTGCCGGGTTCAATGGAGTGACCTGGATCGTCAGAGGCTGGCGGAGAGGAACTGTGAACCTGTTGGTGTAAAACACGCAATTTAGTTGTCAATTCGTGTAAATAGTCAAGCAGTACAGGATGTTCTACTTCGCGTAGCCTCTTTGGCCTTGGCACGCCCCAGATGTTAGCTGGGCGGCCAAACACTATTTTGTGAGGGCTGAGTCCTAATCTAGAATGGACAATCATTCTGGTAGACAGGAGTGCTAAAGGCAGGGCGTCAGGCCATTTAAGACCTGTGCTGGCTTGGATCTTGGCTAATTTCAGTTTTAACGTGCCGTTGTAGCACTCTACTAATCCTGCTGATTGGGGGTGATTTGCAGCGTGAAATTTCTGGTGGATGCCTAGACATTCGCACACTCTCTTCATCACCCGTCCTACGAATTCACTTCCATTATCACTCCAGACCATTCTAGGCATCCCAAACCTAGGGAAGAATTCCTTGACAAGGGCTTTGGCAGTTGACAAGGCAGTGTTGTCCTTGAGGGGATATGCTTCCACCCACCTGGAGAAGGCGCAAACAACAACAAGCACGTATTTCAGATTGTTGCACCTCTCCATGTGGATGAAATCAAGCTGCAATACCTCGAACGGGTACGTTGGAGGCGCAAAATGACCAGCTGGAGTTGGGGTCCCCCTACCGGGATTGTACTTCAAACACACCATACAATTCCTGACCAAATTCTCTGCGCATTTCGGGATACCACTATTCTGCCATACTGGGGCCAACAGTTTACAGATTCCTTTTACACTGATGTGCGCCATTCCATGGGCCATTGTCACCACTGCGAGTACATATGCGTCGGGTAACAGCCATCGTTGGTGCTCTGACAATTCGACCCAACAACCATTCGCTTCCAATCTACCCTTGCTTTCTCTCCATTCATTCACCTCTTTCTCGGTGGCATCAGCTTGTATGGACTTCACACTTTCAATAGTGTCCTCACACATACCCACATCAGCAATCCATCTAGCAGGCCCTACAACATACATCCGACTCATTGTGTTCCTTGCAGTCTCTTTCGCAACCTCGTCTGCAAATGCATTCCCCCGACCAACATCATCTTGAATCTTTCTGTGTGCACTGCATTTTACAATCGCAACTTGTAGTGGCAAGGTCAGTGACTCGAGGAGCTCGTTAACTAGCTGACCATGTTGGATTTTTGCACAATGTGACGTCAGGAACCCACGTTCACGCCACAATCTCCCAAAACTATGGGCTACGCCAAAGGCGTATTGGCTATCTGTATACACATTCACTCGCTTTCCTGTTGCCAACACACACGCTCTTGTAAGTGCGATTAACTCTGCTGCTTGCGCAGAATTCTGGGGGATGCGTGCGGTCTCTACAATAGTGTGCAATGTTGTTACAGCATATGCTGCAGTCGTATCACCATTTGGCAACTTGAAGCATGAACCATCAACCCATAAGGTATCATTACATTCAGGAAGGGGAGTGTCCTGCAAGTCTACTCTCCCTTTTGTCTCTTCTTCTGTCCTAAAGCAGCAATCATGTTTTTCAACCTCATCTGTCTCTGCCGGAATAGGTAATAACGTGGCGGGTTGAGTGTATCACACCTCTTTATGTGTATGTGGCTCGCTAACAGTGTCAGCTCATAGCTGGACAGTCGAGCACTAGTTAAATGCTGCGTCTTCGTTCTGTTTAGTAAAATGTCTACTGCATGTGGGACCATAACGATCAGAGTATTATTCATGACTAACCCAGCAGACTGTCGAATACAGACAGCTGCTGCAGCAGTGGCCCTCAAGCAACTTGGTAATGCCTTAGCTACAGGATCTAGAGTCGCTGAGAAATACGCGCATGGGCGCTGTTTGTCCCCAAGGTATTGTGTCAGTACTGATAATGCGCAACCTTCCTTCTCATGGACATATAATATAAAAGGCTTACTGTAGTCGGGGTTGCCCAACACAGGAGCCGAACACAATGCTTCGCGCAACTCATGGAAACTTGTCTGACAATCTTCAGACCAAGGCATAGGATTGGGTGTGTCTTTGCAGAGTAGTGCCAGCAAAGGTTTGGCCAATAGGGAGAAATTCGGTATCCATTGTCTACAGTACGATGTAATGCCCAAGAAAGCCCGAACTTCTCTTTGTGTCCTTGGGGCACTCAATCTTGCGATTGCCTGTATTCTTTCTGGGGTCAGTCTCCTTCCCTCACTTCTTGTCGGCAAAAATTGTAATTTTGAAAGAGAGACTTTATGCTTCATGTCACATAAATGACGCAACAACGACAGTGTGGCTTGCTTGCAAATCTCTTCAGTATCTGCAGCGATCAGCAGATCGTCTACATACTGAATCATAGTCGCACCATCAGGTAGAACAATCGTATCAAGTTGTGTTTTCAGAGCTTGGCTGAATATAGATGGACTCTCACAGTAGCCCTGAGGAGCGCGTTTGAAGCGGAAGCTTTGTCCTCCTAAATTGAAGCCAAAAATGTCTCTGCTCTCCTCGGCAATCGGGATGCTGAAGAAAGCGTTCTTCAGGTCAATCACCGAAAACCAAGAGGCTGAAGCTGGAACCATTGTCAATAAGGCAGTAATGTCAGGGACAACTGGAAACTGTGGTACGACGATCTTATTTACTTCTCTGAGATCAATCACAAATCTGTACACAGGGGGCTGTGAAGGATCAGTACGCTTTAAGACAGGCAAAATAGGACTGTTACAAATGTTGCCTGTCGTCTCTTCAATGACATCTTTCTCGATCAGATCGTAAATGATCGCTAACAATGCTTTCTCACATTCGCTAGAGATCTTGTATTGTGGAATACGTGACAACCTAACATTGGCTTTCAATGTTATGATATACGGTGCTATCTCCAAAAGACCTACATCATTAGAACCGGTAGCCCAAAGTATATCTGGAAGAGATGACAATTCAATTGGAATATTCTCCTTTGCCAAATACATTGGAGAAATCACTTTCTTACCAAGTGTAAGTTGTACTCCCGAAGGAGAACAGTACAAAGTCGCATATAATCTTTTTAACAAATCCAAACCTAACAAATTTTCGCCACAACCCGTTGTAAGAATGAGGGGTGCTTCTAATTCGCATGGGCCAACAGAAAGGGGCATAGGACTAGAGATCGGGTTTCTAACAGGGGAGCCAGAGAAACCTACTGAAATATTAATTTTGCCAGACAAAGGTGCGCCAGGAAGTTTTGAGTGCATAATCGAACTTTTTGTAGCACCAGTATCCAGCAGAAATGGCTCTGACACTCCGGATGTAATCACCTCGACATAAGGTCCATTCTGATCTACTGGAACTGAAACAACTCCCTCTCTTTGTCCATGGCTGTCCTAGCAATTATTACCCTCATTCTCGTTTTCTGCGTAATAGTCATCAGAATAGTACTGAGCTGACCTAGAGGATGCATTATTCTGTTGATCAAAGCTATTCATAGTGTTCTGAGGCGGAAAAGAAGTGGTATTCTGGGGGAAATTTCCACGGCCCCTACCCCTAGGAGCCTGTTGAACACCTCTACCTCTTGCACCGGAAACACCATTTAGGCGTCGCGCCAGAGCTGGACAATTATTTTTGAAATGACCCTCTTCTTTGCAATAGGCACACTGATTCGGGCCGTACGGTAAACGCTGATGGGAAAACTCGTTCCCTTGTGGGTTTCTCGAATACTGCTGTGGTTGTTGATAATAGGGCTGATTGGCAGTACGAGGCGGATAGGCTTGCTGGAGAAGAACCTTAGTTTTTAAATCTTTAGTCTTTTTATCTGCCTTATCTAGCTCGTCTTTGCGTCTGTTTTTGTAGTTCTGGGCTGTGGCTAAAATCTGCGCTGACGTGAAAACAGCCCAAGCACTCTCTGAATCTTTCAATTTGTTGCACAGTTCAGGAAGCAAATTATGTACAAATTTGTCTACGAACAATCTTTGGCCACCCTCGGTAGCCATATCCTGACCACTATGATCAACGAAAGTCTCCTCAAACCTTGTGAAAAAGTCAGACACATTCTCATCTTTCTTCTGCTTGCACGCAGACAACTTATCCCAATTAACACGCAATTCAGGCATTAAGGTCTTCATGTACGTGATAATTCTACCAGGAAGTTCAGCTACTAGAGGCTCAGGTTTGGAACCACCAACTTGTCTAACATCGGCAGCAGTAATATTAGCCCACGTGTCACCTAGTTCTTGATCATGATCTGTATGACGAATCTTACTCCATAAAGGCTGTGGAACAACGTTCCCAAACAACATGTCTACATCTGCTAAATTCATTATACATGAGCTGGCAGTCTGTGATAACTCCTTATAATACCCTGCTGGATTTTTACGGGGATCAGGTAATGTCTGCTTGAGTGCTAAAACTTCAGATCTTTTCCAGGGGACATGTACCCATACGCGCTGGAAATGCGGTGGAACAGGTGGATGTGCATTCGCATCACCTTCCCTCCAAACTGGTGGAACTTCTCTCATAGGGTACTGTCGCGCCTTTTTCCTACCTGACACGTCATCTTCGTACAATGATCTAGAGACATTTCCTTTACTCCTATAGGATAATAACAGATCTATTGCTTTTTCAACATCGGCACCTACAATCATGCCTTCATAGATCTTAACACGCATACGAAATAATTCCTGCATTTTGCGTTTGGGATCATTTGTCTCCAAGTCTTCGCAAAGATATACGCACATTTCCTCGAATACATATCTCTGAGTGGGTGCATCCCATTGTCGGAAGACTTCCATAACAGACTGAACATCGTATCTAACAGTGTCAGTAACCCATTTGCGTGTTAACTCATTCAGTACTTCTCTTTCCTCATAATCAGGCAGTTGACTACGCAACTGTCTACGTCCTGTTTTAGGGGTCGTTCTATGCGACCCAAAGAAAGGTGAGAACAGACCAGTGACAGTACTTGCTACTCTCTGTCGAACAGAAGGAGAAGCTTGCGGAGAGGCAGATGTGCCAGAAAAGACAGGCTGATGTAAAGAGGAAGTCGAAGCAACAGCAGATGAAGTCGAGGCAGTGGCAGAAGTAGTATCAGGATAAACAGGTGGAGCGGTAGGCAAAGTTGTAGGAGAAGTAGACGGAGTATGTAGCAAAGGCGGCGGCCCTTGAGAAGGCTGTGCCGGAGAAGTAGGAACCAGCTGAAGAGGAGCTGGTGGTTGTGCAAGAGCTGCATTTCGTGCGCCGGGGCGCGGTATAAAAAAACGCTTCGGGGGTCCAACAATACTCGATGCATATGGGGGTGGTGAATTCAACAAGTGGGACATTAATGGATCTTTGTCAGATGCTCCCTTCGAATCTTGTCCTTCATGGGGCAACATCGGGTAGCATTTATCTGCTGCTAGTTTCTTGCTTCTGAGCATTTGTTCACTTTCCTGCTCTTCCTCATTATCCCTGTATGCGATGGCAGCTTGCACCATCGACATACCTCTTTTATTTTTCTTAGCTAATTTCATTTCTTTCTGTTTGGCTTCTTTGCGCCATAAGCGAAAAGAGTCAAACATCGCCGGCCGGGCTTTCTTCTTGAATAGTTTGACCTCGAGGTTATCTAAAATTTCGGAGTCAAAGCTACCATATTTGGGCCATTTTAAAACACCATCCTTGCGGGTGTATTTTATCCATACTTCATTATACGTGATAGGGCCTACTCCGTGCTTGATATATAACTCTTATGTTGGAGTTCCAATCGGAGAAACCGGACACGAATCCTCTAATCGGGTATCCTTACTACAACCAAGACAAAACAAGTTTCCAAGTCTGCTAAGACCAGGCATCTTCGCTCACTAGTCTAGCTTCAAACTTCAAGGGATTATCTAACTATGATATTTTCGTGAATACACGAATCCCTCGGTTTTGGCGCTTGCAAGTTCCAAACAAGGTGTACCTCAAGGATACCAAAGACTAAGAACCAAACTAAGGACTAGGAGACGCTCCACTTATACTTAACTGAAGTATTGAAGATCGGTGACGTCACTAGAAGACTCGTCTATCGTTTCGCTCTACCAAGGATCACTGGGTCCAAAACAGGGCGATAGTCAGGGCAGCAGTCCTTCGTAGCCGTCGGGACGCGGGGAACCTCGCAGCAAAGACCTTCGGAACCACGTCGACATACAGGGGTCGCTGAAGTGGCTGGCCGTCCTCTGGTATTTTCACACGTAGCTCCTCACGAACATCTGGCTTGGACCGTCACCGCTTGATACCGCCCCGAGTTGGGCGCCAACTGAGGTGCCGGGTTTTTAGGAACCCGGTGGTGCCAGGGGATAACACCCGAAGACCTCTGAGTTCTCCCTGTTCCGGACCACAGAAACCAAGAGTCTTCTAGGTGAAGTCAGAGATCGAGTTTTATTGGCTGCAACCAAGTAACATGTGTCCTAGATGCACGACATCACGGGTCGTAAGTTCTCAGGAGACTGTTCGTTTTTACAGAACCAGCCTTCTCCTTTTATACACAATATTACACTTCAGGCAAGAATTCTTGAGTTTACAATACGGTCATAGACATATTTACACAATAGAGCAAAACGCACAGTCATGTTGGCCAACCCATATTTTAGATGTCCAGTTTGTGATAGATGACCCAGCCCAGCCCGGAATTACAATCAGATATCGATGAAACCCCAATAAAACAGGGCACCTCCTCGTCATAAAACTGGCCATAAACAAGGAACATGGACAGGTGTATGTGTGTAGAAAACATGGTCTGTATGTGGTGAATGGTTTATGGCATGTTGTGCTTTGATGATATCTTACTAGGCCACTGGGCGAGGAGCTGCCCAAACAGGTTTGGCTGGAGGCGGTGGAGTCAGTTCGGCCAGGTCATGGGGAAGTCAGCTAAGGTGGACGTGTCCTTTCAGATCAAGCTCAACCTTAATCATTTGACTTATATGAGGGCAAGGCATAAGATGGATGCCGTTCACAAAATGGAGTCCGAGGGTTCAGAACGGAAACCACGATTTGAGGGTGTTGGCATCGCTCAATCACGACGCAAATGCACAGGGATAATGTCCTAATCATTACCGGTCTGCCGATACCAAATTCGTCATGGTACGACGATATTTTGTGACACGAGTGTGGGACCTCGGTACCATATCACAGCAGGGTCCAGAATTTCGGAACCACAACATCATCTTTCATTGCTCGCTTTCAGAAGGTTTAAATTCTGTGACACGACTCCTCAGAATGCTGCAGCATTAATGCTAGATAATTCACTTCAAGCTATTGTGAATTGTATCAAAACTATTTTGTGACCCTCTCAGCATCATTGATTACCTGTGACAGTGCAGAGAGACATGAGTCAATAGTTGGTTCTTCATGATGTGTTGTCAGGCTCACTGGTTCATTGGTGTGTGATATTTGTGACTTAGTGATCCCTGTTTGACATGGACTGCTTGTAGCAAATGAGCGGGATCAATGTGTATTACGTAGCCTCACTGCTGTTCCTCTCTCCTCCGAGCTTATTTACTAGTGTGCGCAACGCAGTTTCATCACTTGCACTTCTACGGCACACCATTGTCATGCCTGTCTGGGCATGTCCACAAGCCTGATAATGACACTATGATGTTGTGCTTTGAGGTGGGCGTCCACGTGTGTGTAGGCCTATGGTAAGGATAGGGCGCACACAGATGCAGAGTTCATGGCTGGCTGAACTCGCGATTCAGGGTAGAGCTTTGGCTTATGCTGTGGTAATAGCGACACACATAACAGTTGGCATGTATGATCCCGGACCCCGAGCGGGCTTGCACGCCTTCATTCACCCCTTTGACCGAGCCCGCACTCTGGGGTCATGCTACATTGCAACATTGTCCATTGTGGGACGGGTGGCTCCGACACCACAACAGAGACACATGTATTAGTTACTTCCTTGGCAAGGCCAAAACTTAACCATACCCAGAGCCCCAGGTGGTTGAACCGCACTCCTACGCTGGACTGTTGTACGCCAGTCCACTCTGCTTATGCTTACAGCGGGGTACGACACAGCTACATGTCCCCGATCTACCCCACTGCCTGAAGTGACATGGTTGCGTCCGCTGTACACAGCACAATGTTATGTGGTGGCATCCAGGGCCCTCATTCATACATAATGACCACACAGACACACTTAGATAGTTTGTGGAACTGGCTGCGGGCACGTGCACCTGGTCCATTTAATTGCCAGGGTCACATGTCCAGTGACGCCTGTGCTGAATGGGTTTGGGGTGAGTGTAAGCCAGCCCTCAGGGAGTTGGTGCTGGCAACAACTACAACAGTGATCATACAATCAAACAGCAAGGGTCCATGACTTGAGCTGCACATAGTTAGTGGCCCCGGATGCACTGCTACCGGCACAGGCACACTGCCACAGGACGGTGACTTAGGGTGCACTGAGGTAGGGCCACGAGAGCTGAGCGGGTCCTCGTTGATGTCCAACGAGAATGTCGCAGAGTGTTTTGGGGGATGGTGGAAGGTGTTCTTCCAGGGGATGATGCAGAGGGCAGAACCAAGCAGAAACAGGCAATATGGAGGAGATGAATGCTATATACTCATTCTTAACACCAAGTCAGTATCAGCTACATGATGATGAAGACAACTCCCAGGCCATATACTCAAACGCCACCAAAGTTCAAACAGAGAGTGTCCATGAATTTCAGGGCACAGAGTTAGTGGCACCAGAGCTGAAAGGGGATGCAGTCTGGGATGAGGCCTGCACAATGATATAAACTCTGCCATAAATAAATCAAGGCTCAGTTTCAAATGTGTGACCAACTCGACCGCAGTGTAGGCTGGAGGCAGAGGTCAGCTGGGGCCCACGTGTTGTTAGTAGGGGTGGGTGTAGTTCGCCAAGTAGCGCTACCCGTAGCTACGCGAAGTGCACTTCGCACTACACGAGCTACGCGTAGCACTACGCAAACTGCGTAGTAGCATGTTCGCACTGTGCAAGATGTCGTTTTCAATGATTGCACACTGCGGACAAGCATCCGGCACTGTGCAATCATTGAAAACAGCATCTTGCACAGTGCGAGCTGTTCTTCTCTGCCGCTCAAGTAGATTTTTACTCGAGCTGCAGCTTTCTCAACGCAGACTGGTAGTTTCTCATCGCGAGCGGTCACGAGCATGCGCGACCACTCGCAATGAGAAACATGACCTCCCTGCATTGAGAATCTCGCTGGAAGGTTTATTTTCCATGCTCGTGATCGGCAACTTGATGTTGCTGATCGCGAACAAGGAAAAAGACTCGCGAGGATGTCATTTTACTTGCTCATGGTCGCCAACTTGACGTTGAGCACCACGAGCAAGCAAAAAATGACCCCTGCACTACGCTACACATGTTTGCACTGTGCTAAGTGCACTTTGCATAGTGCGAAATTGGGCAAACTTCTCAAACTACGCAAGCGTAGCGTAGTGCTTTGCCCAGGGTTAGTCATTACCTTGTTGGTAGTGTTCAGTCACCTCCATAAAGATGATCCTTTTCCTCCGGACTGAACAGCATCTTCCTCTTACTCCTCCCCTTGCGTACAATGATATGAACTCTGCCATAAAGAAATCAAGACTCAGTTCCAAATGTATGACCTACTGACCACAGTGTAGTCCAGAGGCAGCGGTGGAGAACCTCAACGAGAAAGGAGTGCTGTAGGCCTGTGTCCCGGATGCCAGCGATGGTCTGAGGAGGCTGCCAAGGTCGCGGGCCTCAGGCTTGGAGCTTGCACCAGCATGTGGTGGGCCCTCTTTAACACCCACCGGTGTCTGCAGGTGAGCAGTGAGGCCTGGGTGCACAGCGGCAGGCAAGATAGGTCTGGGAGCAGCGTCCAGGGGTGCAGTAGGCACACAGGATTGCAGGCAACACCGCTCATGGTGTCAGCCTTGTGGCAGGGTGAGAGGCGTCGCCCTGGCAGACACGTTGGCCATTCCAGAAGAGAACCACGCCTAGAGCTACGTGCTTTTTATTCACACCCCTATGCTAGACTGGCGTACGCCGGGCCAGCCCACTCCGCTCACACTTTCAGGGGGGGACGTAACAGGCTACATTTCCACAATCTTCCCCACTGGCTGAGGTAACATGGTTGCGTCCACTGTCCACTACACTCCAAACACCAGCAGTGTATGTCAACATGGATATGTCTGTGGTCTGCATACTGCATTCTGGCCAGGACATCCACGCCACACATGGCATTGTGTACATTCTGATTCATGGTTCATTGCCTCCTTCGCACATGCCTGGTTCCCACCTCTTCCCACAATCTGCTATTGTGTGGCTGAGGTGCCATGCCGTTGATGGATTATGTACATGGCTAGCCCAGGTTACCACAGTAAGTTGTGCTGTCGTATCTGGTAGGTGCACATGTTTTTTGATCATGTTGTATGTGAGTTTGTAACATGTGCATTCCAAGAGTTGTGAGTTGCGAGTTGCATGATTGTGGAGTTGAGGTTTGTGGTGTGTTCATTTGGTACTTACTAACGAGCAATGCATTTCCATAGGTGCCAGCCTCCAAACGCTGGTTGATGATGGACTGTCAGAAGATGTAGGAATCATCCACAATGCCTGGGTAGTTGGCGACCAAATTGGTGAAGAGTCCCCGGTGGTCCCCTATTGCCTGCACAATGATGGAATGCGGGCGCTTTCTGTTGTGGTAATTGTGTGCAGTGTCGTCAGGGGGCACAAGTAGGACCTATGTGCAGTCAATGGCCCCCAACACTTGTGGGAAGCCAGCTCTGGCATAGAAGCCTTGCTTGGTCTCCAGCTGTTCCCGTGCAGTGTGTGGGAAGTGAAGGTGCTGGGCTACCAAGCTGATGATGGCATCCAAGACAGTTGTGATGAACTTTGATAGTTCTGGCTGTGAGACTCCTCCGACTCTGGCGGTTGTTGGTTCGAAGGTACCAGAGGCCAACAGGTGCAGCACAGCCAGCAGCTTTGTCTGCGGTGGGATGGTGGTTGTCCGCTGTGTTGGTAACATAAGCCTCTGGGCAATGATGGTCAGGATGCGGAGTATGGTTTTCCTTTTGAGCCTGTAGTGGGCAATGACATCCACTGGTGTTAAGTCTGTGAGGCTGGTGTGTTTTCTGAAGGTCCGCTGTCTTTGTCTGCGCTACCTCTGTGGTAGTCCAGGGTGGTCCGGGGTTGTGTGGCGGGGCTGGGGGTAGTGGTGGTGGGTGTTGTGGCCCTCTTAGCTGCATGATCAGTAGCTCCATGGCATCTGTTGTTCTTCAGGTGTGTCTCTAGGCTGGGCTCCCTTTTATGGTGCAGGTTGTCATCCGCCTTTAGGTGGTAAACCCCTGCTGCTAACGCACCTTAACGTATGTTTTGGGATCTTATAGCTGAGCTGACAGGTCGTTGAGAATGCTGCGAAGTGTTGTTGTTGCTGCTTTTTGCACGAAAATGTCTACTCTGCATCTCATTAGCGTTTGTTGCTGGTGTCATCTGTGGCGATGTTTTTTGCGGCTGCTATCGCAGGAAAACTGGTGATATTGGCTGTTAGCACCAGCTTGTGAATAGGGGGATACATTTATCGCCACTTTGGCTCGATAAAGTGCTGATAACTCGGCGATAAGTCCTTGAGAATATGACCCTTTGGTTTTATTGGCCTAATGCCTCAGTGCATCTTTAACTTTTGTTAAGCAATTTTTTCTGTCAAACGTATGCTGTATGGTGACAATTTGAAAAAGTTTTTCTCATTTTCAACCTCCACATAAAATAGAGCCATCCTTTGAAAGAAACATGGATATGCCAAACAGCCATCAAGTATTGGATGGTTCTCTGCTCGCTTATGTTCAACTTACTGAAAACACACAGAAAATACTTTCCTGACTCCTCTGCATATTCAACCCGTTCCTCACAGATTGCCTTTCCCTTACTCCCTCCCCCAAAGCCATGAACCTTGGCATACAGTTTAACTCCACAACTCAAGATCCTTTATCTCCTTCCCTGCCAGAGCTGCCAGGTTCAGCTACTAATAAGGGTGAGACATCCTCCCACATCCCCTTTCAGATTGCCAAATCACTAATTAACACCCCAGTAATGAGCAGTCTGGATTACTGCAAAAGCTCCTGCAGAACTCTTTTGCCCCATTAAAAATACATCTGAATTGTGCAACAGAACTCTTCGAACCTTCCCAGATGTTCTCCTATCTTATATCCAGTGCTTAATGTGAGCTGGTGGTTGCCGGTCAGGGTCACCTGCACTCATTTTTAGGAACTGGCACACATTTTTCTGTACCAGACATTTACTGAGGGCAAGAGAGTGAAAAAAACACAAAATGTAAAGACGTAGTAAGAAAAAGACGGAAAAGCCGTCATAAAGATAGAAAGCAGGAACCTGCTACAGTCAGGTAAAGAGGCGGGGAGTAGCTGATGCTGGATTAAAGCAGTCAGAGGTGGATTTAAGACCACGTAGCCTCGGTATTGGGCGCAACCACATTCAATTGCATAAACCATGGCAGCTCTGAGCAGAGCTTTGGGCATCAGCACTCATTCTTTTACAGATGAAACACTGCTAATTGCATAAACACCAATCAGGTTGCCTCTTAATTAAACACAAGGCCTGATGAAAATATATCACCCTAGTGGCATGGCCACTCACACTTCTACCACCAGCTGTATGCAGGGCCGGACTGGGAACAGAAACCGGCCCTTGCAAACTGCTCAGCGGGCCTCCCCTGGGGTGAGGGGGAGTGCAGCCATGCAGTTTGCGAGGGCCGGTTTCGGCCGATTTTGTTACAGGGGTCGATATTGCCAACCCCCGGTAACAAAAATGGCCGTCCAGGGGCCCAAAACCGTCCCCCACTCTAGCGGCCTACCGGGGAAACGCCCAGTGCCCACTATGGCCAGTCCAGCCCTGGCTGTATGGAAGCCGTGTGGAGTATTTTGAAATGCCCAGCTTCTCCTAGGGAACTCCCGCTTTAGTAGCCCCTGAGCCCCACTCCTCCGCTCCGGAGTTCAAACACACCAATAAACATCAAAAGCTACCTTTTAAATCTCGAAAACACAGTCAGCTAACCACCTTCTCCATTCCAAAAACATAGTTCTGGCTACAAAGACAATGAAATGTGTTTTGCTGACCTGAGCATGCAAATATGTGGACAAATACTCTAGTTATATGGTTTTCTCTTGGTTTATTTTCACCACTCATAGTCATGCATCATCTTATCCCCATGTAATCAGCCCTGTACCTATGCATTTCTGTTACTATGTTCAATACTTCTGATAGTTATGCTACTAATTAAATAAATAAAAACAGAAAGAGTTATAGGTCATCTTTCCAGCCCACTAGTGTGGGCTTCTACTTTGACCCTTAAAACAGGATCAAAGAGGATTTGTATAGCGCTGCTAATCGCCAGCGAGAGTATCCAGGCGCTGAGAGCCATTCTGCTCAGGTGCAATCAGTTGAACAGCCAGGTCTTGAGTCCCTTTCTGAATTTCTCGAGAGCGTGTGAGGTCTGGAGGTGGAGGCCATTCCAGGACTTCGAGGTGAGGTTGGAAAAGGAGCATCCTCCACTCTTGCTTCGGTGGATGAAGGGGGTGTGTAAAAGGCAGAGGGAGGCAGAGCGCAGGTGTCTGTAGGGCTGGTGGAAACCCAGGCACTTGTTGATGTATGCCAGTTGTTGATTGTATGGGGAGACAGTGGAGTTTTTCAATGCGTGGTGATGTGGGTCCATCTGGGGAAGTTGAGAATGAGCCTTGCCACCGAGTTCTAAATGGTATGCAGTCTCTTTAGGAGGTTAGTGGTGATTCCTGCATAGAGTGCGTTGCCGTAGCCTAAGCACCTAGTGACGAAGGTTTGAGTGACGGTACGTCTGGTACTGACAGGGATCAAATTGAAGATCTTTCTGAGCATGCGAAGAGTGATGTTGCTGTCCAGGTTGATGCAGAGGTTTCGGATATGGTCTGTAGGACTGGCTGAGGGTGCTAGTTCAGTGGGCCACCCAGAATCACTCCGCAGGGAGTTGTCATTCCCGAAGATCAGTATTTCTGTTTTGTCTGTATTATGTTTGAGGCTGTTTTTTGGCATTCAGTCAGTGATGCTGGTCATGAACAGGTGGTAGTTGTCCCTGGCGGTGGATGGTTCTTCTTATAGTGAGAGGATGAGGTTGGTGTTGCCTGCAAAGGATATGATGTTCAGTCTATGACGATGGGGGTCAGGGCAGTCATGTAGGCGTTGATCAGAGTGGGACTGAGGGATGAGCGTTGAGGGATGCGGCAAATTATGTCCTTGGGTTCCAAGGTGAAAGGTGGTAGGCGGATTTGCTCAGTTCTTCCGGTGAGGAAGGAGGTGATCCATTTGAGGGCATCCTCTTAGATTCTGATCTGATGAAGTTTCTTGACCAAGTTGTGGTGGGACATGGTGTCGAAGGCTGCTGAGAGGTTGAGGAGGATCAGGTAAGCTATCTTTCCACAGTCTCTTAGGGCTTTGATGACATCTGTGGTTGTGATCACTGCAGGTTTGGTGCTGTGGTTCGTGCAAAATCCAGATTGGGATGGGTCCAGAAGATCGTTATTGTCCAGGTATTCCATGAGTTGATGGCCTTTTTGCAAGACTTTGGAGGGAAAGGGGAGCAGAGAGATGGGTCGATAGTTCATGAGCTCGTAGGGTTTGGCAGACCATATCTTTAAGAGGGGTTTGACTTCGACATGTTTCCAATCTTCTGGGAAGGTGGCTGAGGTGATGGATATGTAGAAGATGGTAGTGATTCGCTGCTTATAGGCCTGTCCCTGAGGTTGAACATGTGATGGGGACAGGGGTCTGTGGGTGCTATTGAGTGGACGAAGTGCATGATGGCTGTGGTGGTCTGTGTGGTGAGCTGCTCCCAAGTGGTGATCCGGTGGTCAGAGTTTGTTGCGAATTAGCCCCCCCCCCCCGGGATGCCTTAGTCAGCCCGGGTTGGGAATTACACAACGATCATTTTACCTTGTGATTATTTCCCACTTTTCCTCCTTTGTATGTTTGTCCTGCGTGCTAGGTGGGGGCGGGTTCTGTGCAGATAAAAAACACTGATTCCGTTCAGCCAGCACTTGGTTTCTTCCTGTGACCTGGAAGGTCTTTCCCTACTGTTGTTCCGGATGTCCCGGATCTTCCTGCTTTGTCTTGCCTGACTTCCGGTTTTTGGGATTCAGCGTTTTTCTTCGGTGAAAACAGCGTCGCCAGGAATGAAGATCTGCTGGTTAACTCCTGCAGATCATATGGATTCGTTTTTTTTTATATTTCCCTGCACATTAGGAGAGTCCAGGTAGTTCTTTGTATCTGTCCTGTGGTTTCTTTAGTCCAGTTTTTTGTGTTATCCAGGGACTATTAGTTTTGCTACGCTAGGGGCTCCTACTGGATGGTGGCATTACTTAGGCTACGCGGCTGCAACCCGGTATAAGGATAGTCTTTCCCTGTTCATGGTTTATGCCACATTGATTTATGGTGGCTAGAATTAAGTGCACTTATGCTTTTTAAGAGCTCTTGGTTGCTCTTCTAGTACTTTTGTTTTTTTTGTCGCTTTTGGTGGTTTTTTCCCCTACTCCTTGCCCTTCCTTATTGTTTTTTTAATTCTGGAGAATACGGGTATTGCCTCCTGGATATTGAGTTAATAAGGATAATTGGACACTGTACATAAGGACTCGGATGAGGATCTTTGTATGGGGACTTTTACATGATGTTTAAAAACCTATAGGGTACAAAGGAACTGTTGGCCCCTTTCAAGAAGGGTAAGAACGTCCTGCTATTTGTATAAGATAACCTGCCTAAATCAAGCATGTGTGGATATGAATGTTCAAACGTAATCCTTTCTTTCTTTTTCTTGTCTGTTATAGATTTCTTGGGTCTGCAAGTCCACGAGCGAGGTCCAGTGATATCCAAACATTTATGTTTTGATTCCCCCACCATTTTCTGTTATACTGGCCTGCCATCACTGTTTCTTTTTGATTGTGTTGGTGACTGGTCTGATAGGAGAGGAGTAGGGATAGTCTTCGCTCCTGCAGTATTGGGTGGTTAAGAGTCGAAACAGGACAGAGTTAATGTCTGTGGAAGCAAGAAGGCTGAAAATATTGGAGACTGTAGGTTGGGTTTCGAATGTGTTTGTAAATCAAGGTGATCTTGTTGTGGAAGAAGTTTGGCAGGGCGTCACAGAGTCCTTGGAAGGGGGTGGTGATGTTTTCGTTTGCTCAGGGATTGGAGAACTCATTGATGATACTGAAGAAATCTGGTTGGAATTTGCTTTGATGTGGTCAACTAGGATGCTCTTTTTGGTCTCTTTCAGGAGTTGGTGGTAGTGGTTGAGCGATGTCTTGAAGGTGGTGCTGTCTGCAGGGTGATGCTTTTGTCAACACAGAAGTATCAAATGCTTAGAATAAAGGTGTGAGCATCAGAATCAGAATCAGAAAATCTTTATTCGGTTTTTCAAGCAAAAAACTCCATAAAAGCACAATATTACAGTTAATATATGTTACACGATCAAAACCTGATATACAATCATAAAAAAACATATGTTAAAAAAACATTCCATTAAAATATATATTATTAACAACAGCCACTAGTAGGCAGGTATAATAGTAGCATGTTTAAAAATAATTAATTCTCCCTGCTATTTTTAGGTTTTAGGGCTGATTTTAGGAAACCAATCAAAAATAAAGTGCTTTCAGGCTTTAACAATTTCAGGTAACAAAGGGCTGGTCGGACCCGGGTAAAATTCTGTTTTTTTAAAAGGGGTTGTAGGAAGAACCTCCGGGGTGCATCATAGAGGGGACAAATAAATAAAAAGTGCACCAAATCCTGCGGAGACTCGTTGTCGTAGCCGCAGGGCGGTAACACTTGATCTCTATGAGAGCCCCTTGGGACAGTTAATAAAAGGTGATAATAATCCAATTGGAACCTTGTTAACAAAAACCGCTCATAGCCCGATATGGACCATGATAAATAAGGCTCCATTAATGGTGTAGTTTTCAGCATGGCATGTTTGCGGACACTAGGTTTAATTAGTTCCACCTCATCTTGATTCATTTGTTGTAATAAAGAGAAAGATTTTTTCACATACTCCACGTCAGCAAGAATAATTGAATCGGGATTTAAAAAGAGTTCTGGACGCCCCAATGCAAGAAAACAGACTTTTAAGTATTTTAGCCAGGGGATTTTGAGCATACAATCCATGGACAATACTTCCTTTAAAAGCAGGTGATTTAATACCAAATCTTTGTTAAGCCAGCATTTTAGCCAAAAGGTTAATGGCCATAGTGCTAGGGTATCACTAATAAAAGGTGCGCCAGTTTCTTCATGCACTATTAAGTTGGAAGTTCCCTTTGGAACCCCCAAAAGCTGTTTCAAAAAAATTTTCTCAGCCACCACAATATCATCAGCTGCCACATACCCCCAAAGTTCACTACCGTAGCTACCTAGTGCCACACATTTTGCCTGGTAGATCTTTAGTAATGCAGCGATAGGTCGTTTGCCCATTTTCCTGGCAAAATTAAATATAGCAGTTTTTGCCCGAATAATTTCACCCCTTTTCCTTTGGAGTAATGGCCCCCATTTCAATTGATCGTCAAACAAAACTCCCAAGTAAGTGAATGTTCTAGTCATCGGAACCTTCTCCATATTTACCCTAAATGAGTACAGTTTCTTGTTTCACTGCCCCACCTGCATTGTGTAGGATTTGGTGTTATTGATAGATAAATCACGGGCAGCCATAAAATTATAAAAGGCACTTAATAAGGATTGGAGACCTCTTGCAGTTCCAGCCAAGAGGACGGCGTCGTCTGCATATAACAGAACAGGCAGACCCTTGCGGCCAACATAAAGATAATCAGCTCCAGTGTTGAGTAGGCACTCCTCCAAATCATTAATATATAAATTAAAAAGAAAGGGGGCCAGAATGCAGCCCTGCCTATTGCCCTTATGAACGCTAAAATCCCTGGATACCCTAAGGACCTGCGAGTACCTCACGTTAGCCTTTGTGTCCCGATGCAGGTCCCTCAGAAAATTAACCAGAGTAGGCTCCACACTCATGGCGCTCATGGACGCCCATAGTTTCCCCCGGTTGACGCAGTCAAACGCGGAGGAAAGGTCCATGAACGCCATGTAGATGGTGCCCTGTTGGGCCATGGTGCACTTCCCAAGGACCATATACAAATTAAGGCATTGTGCCATTGTGGAGTGGCCTGGCCGAAAACCATATTGGATTTTAGAAATGACCCTGTGTTCATCCGCCCAGGCTGTCAATCTGTTCAGTATTACTCCTCCCACTACCTTGACCACAGAGTTAATGAGTGAAAACGGCCTGTAACAGGTGGTACTATTACAGTCTCCTTTCTTAAATACTGGCACTATCGTAGAAGTCCCCCATGACCTTGGGCAGCCATGTTCTGAAGCTGCATTGAGCACAGCAGTAAGAACCGGTGCCCATAGAGACACTTTGGATTTAAATAAATCCGGGGGCATACCATCTGGTCCCGGTGCTTTGTTGCTCAACAGCCCCAGAATGCTTTTCTCAACCTCACTCATTGTGAAGAGTGGTAAAATTACACTTTGTTCACTGCTATCCACTTCTGTCTGTGGGGTATTGCTAGTAAAGATGCAACTAAAATGAGACACCCACTCATCTTCAGTAATGTTAGTACCGACTGAGTTATCCCCTTCCCTATCAAACAGTGGTTTATTAATGATTCCCCAAAATCTCTCACTTTTACAAAGAGTGTTGGGGTCTAACAGTTCTTGCCAGGTTTTATCCTTATTTCTGCTTTGCGCTTTACCAGGACCTTTTTATAGGTCAGGCGTAGCGACCGGATCAATAGGGGGTCTCTGGGGCTAATCTTCAGTGCTGCCTTTAACTCTCGAGCTGCTTTTGAACAAGAGTGATCAAACATTTAGGGTCCCCGTATGAGGGGCCCGATGATGGGACAGTTAGCATGAAGCCTACTTTTGAGACAATCCCATCAAAGGCTAAGAGGATATCTGGCGGAAGAGATGCAGAGGACACACACAATGATAACTCAGGGGCACATATTTTATGGAACATATCATAAAGTAGGTCCGAGTTCACCTTAGACCATTTTAGACGACGCCTTCCATCCGTGCATTTCAAAACACCCTGGTTTGCCGTCTTTGCCCGTAAGTTTAATAGGTTACCATCCAGTAAGATACAGACTGGGTTATGGTCACTATATATGCTTTCCTCGATTTTAAAGCCCCATATAATTGATTGTAGGCCATTAGAAAGCAAAATGTGATCAATAAAAAAAAACCCCGGTGTAACCTTTGAATGTAGGAACGGACTGATAGCTACAAACATCCACCAAGGACATAGCTGAAATTAGGTCAAATTTGTTTAATAATTGATTCAGCATGTCTCCCCGGCCAGAGTTTTCAAAGTGAAGGCCCCCCATCCTATGGCAACCCAATACTCCCATGGCAGTATTCATAGGATTCCCACAAGGGTGCACATTAAAGTCCCCCATATTCAGAATCCGGTGGGAGAAGCAGTCACAGTGCTGTCTAATAAAGTCGCCCAGTTCAGCAATCCTACATTCCCCTCTAACATTTACAGTATTGTAAAAGTTAATCAAAGACACCATTGCATTCCCTCTTTTTATAGTGACTGCTTGAATATCAGTGTTGTTGGTAGTTATTGTTTTAACAACACAGTTCAAGACTAAGTCAATATATAAAGCCAAACCCCCTTTAGCTCTGCCACTTTGTGATGGTTCAGCCGGCACAAACAAACTTTTATAGCCTTCTAAAAATATATCACATTCCACCATCCAGGTCTCTTGCAGAAAGATCACCGGAAATGTCCTTATGAGCTGTACCCACTTTGGGTCTTTAACCTTTCCCACCAGCCCAGCAATGTTCCAAGAGATAACATTGTAGGCCAATTCTCTGCATACAGCCACGTGCGGTATTACTAATAGTCCCTCGCTGCTAGTTGCCAGACTTTGCCCTACTAGAATTGGATCGATTGCCCCCCCCCCCCCCGTATGCTGGATTTGGGAGGGTAATGGCAATACATTGGCAATTATATTGACCTTTAGTCAGTCGCAGTCTTCTAAAGTAGACAAAGCTGCAAATCTATTTGGTGCTAGCGGGAAGGATAAACATCGATGATCCCCCCAGGTGTTATCCGCTACCATGCACCAGTTCGATCTCCTTGCCGATGACTGCGGCTGCGCTAGACAAGAACGTGTCCATGGTTGTGACAGTTGTTTTTGTAGTAACTAATGCCCCCAATGGAGCTGTCTGTAACTTCTTTCTGACCATGATGGTAAGGCTAAGGCGGGGGGTAGAAATGGCCTTACTTAATATCAGGTAACAGCCTAGTTATAATGGCCAGTTAAAATTTACAGTACCAGTTCAATAGCAGACAGCATATAGCAAACAATCCATGAGCAATCAACCAACCGTATGAGAGTTCTTGTCCAATAGCTAAATAGCGTGGCCAAGCCCAGCCTCTTCCGGCCACAGACAGACGCGGATGGGCCCGCCCTTGGCCCGCGCGCGTCACGCGCTGTGGGAGTACGCAGCTGATCTTAAGGGCCTCAGTCGCCCTGATGCCGCGTCACCAGCTGTGCGTGCCACGAGGCCCCCTGGGAGATGTGGTCCGGGTCCTCGCGAGTGTTTCCCAGCCATTTTCCCTCTTAGCTCCCCATTTCACAAGCAGGGCAGGGCAGAAGATACTGGCGAGACAAGACCTCCTTGTCCCCTTGAGGTGAGCAGGTTAAAAAAATAGAAGGAAGCAGAGGCAGCAAGTAGCGTGTGGCATCAGAAAACTCCACAGCTTTCCTCACTGTAACTCTCTCCTCAGCTCTGGATTCTGCAGGAAAAGGTAGTGCTTAGAGAGAGAGCAAACTAGGCAAAAGGAATGGCCTGTCTCTTTGCAGTCCATCTCCAGAGCCCTCTGCCTCTTACAGATGTCTTCCCTCCAGTGACTCAAGCACTATGTCCCCCTCCCTTCTGCAAATTCATTCCTTCTCTTCCAAACTCGCCAGCTCTTCTCTGAAACCCTGTGTCCTTCTCATGTGCCACTCTCTCTTACTAACCCTTCCACCCCCCTTAAAATTTGAATAAGAGAATGTACACTTATGTTTTTCAGCAATCTTTGTGAAATTCTATTGGAAACTTATAGAACACTGGAAAGAAGGTTGCAGAATTTTTGGCTTTGTTACATTTGCAAAAGAATCTTGCCTTTTGAGATAATTGATTCTACTCCCTAAGATAAGAATCAAAGAAAGCCGTTATTGCTGGTCTCCTGTGCGACGCCATTGCACATAGAAGAGATCAGTAAATGGTAAACCTGCAGGCATTAGGTTTGAATACATTTTTCAGCTTGTCTGGGTTTCATTAAAGTGAAACTTATCTCACTATGCAGTGAAAATAAATGTAGAGTAATGAAAACAAAGTTAACCGGAGAAACTTCCCAAGATTTTTAAAGGATGAAAATCGTGAAGTTTGTCAAATTGAAAATCCCTACCAAAAATCATGCAACGCAGCTGCATATGATGATCATTTTTATTCCCCCTCATTAAATTTTGAAATTCCTTACCCACACCTCCCTCCGCGCTGCCAATTCCTCTTTCTTGCTGAAAAGTGACCAAAATCTCTACCCTGACCCAGAAGACCTGACCCTTCATTATCAAAACCCCGGTCTCCTCCTATATTCTCGATCAGGCCAGCTGATGAGGACTAAAGCAGAAAAATTGAGAACTAGGGGGCATATTACCAAGCAATAGCGATATTTATCGCTATTGCTTGGTTAGAGACAAAAATTTACCGCTGAGCTGCGGCGATTTGTACCGCAAATAAACCTTGGTATTACAACGTTTATCGCAAATGCGAAAAAAATCTGCTGCAATGCATGAATATCGCTGAAAAGTCAGCGATATTTATGCATTACCGAATGCTCTTAGCCATGTTATCCACCTCCCATTGGATAACATGGCTAAGAACTGCTCAGGGCAGGTGTTAGCTTTTGGAGATTTTCGCGCTTAGCGCGAATATCTCCAAAAGTTTGTAATAGGCGATAGCGATGTTAGCGACTGTTTCCAGTCGCTAACATCTCGGCACGCCCACTTTGCATGTCATTAGTGATAAATATCACTGACATGCAAAGTGGGGCCCAAGATGGTCGCTATCTCCTACTAGCTGTCGCTAACTGGTGTTAGCGACAGCTAGGTAATAGGGAGATAATTTTATCTCCGCTTTCTTGGCTTTTAAAGCCAAAAAAGTGGAGATAAACCCCCTTGATAATATGCCCCTGAGTCTCTATGTCAAGATCACCGACTATGCGTCCTGAGGGACTGAGTAACTGGGAATTAGATCGGCCCCACAACAACCATAAAGGGTCAGCCTAGCACTTCCCAAAGGTCTCTGCGCTCACAATGGCCTTCATGCCAGAACCGAAAACCAGACTTAAGGAATAGTTCATTTCTTTTATTATCCCCACGAGCATCAATCATAGGCTTGACACAGTAAGTGTTTCTAATTAGCATCTGTCCTAAAGCCATATGTGCTTCCCATCAGAGTTGGAAGATCTATCTGTGCAGGTGACTGAGGGAAACTGTTCCCAGATGGTGGACCCATAACTGAAACACCAGGCATTAGGGGAGGGTTTACTGCAGTCGAACGTGCAGGCTATTATTGCAACCTTCAAGCCCTTTTAGTGTTTTTAGGTCTGGCTAGAGACAGCCTTTGCAGTGCAATTTGATGAATGGTTCCCCTTCGCGTGATGCCACCCTTGACAGTGTGTTTGTTTGGTCTGCCTAGGGACACGAACCGCACCAACTTGAAACTCTCAGCTCATAAAAAGTGAGAGAGGATCAGTGTCCATATTCCCGAATTAGCTTCATGCCCCGACAGGTGATCAAGAAAGACAAATGAGTTTACATCCCAAAGAGTGAGAGATGTATGACCTGTTTATTTTTATAAAGTGCTGTCCATCGGCAGAGCACTTCGTTATATAACCAACCTCACGAGCCCATTTAACTCTTCAAACTAACAGTGTGAAGAATAATTCCCTTATGTTTCTCTCTACTTTACTTTTGCTTTAATGCTAAGGTTCACTCGTGTTGTGGGAAGTTAGCATTTGAGGCTGGCAGCACTAGAGAGTGGTAAGGCCGGCAAATGGGTGGGGAAGACATTAAATATAGAAAAAAATAAAGACACACTTACCTGCACAAACGTCCTCCACGCTCCGGTCCAGCTTTGATCTTCTCGTCTTGTCCTCTAGTGCAGGACCCTCAACAACTCCCCTAACCAATCCTGGTGCTGCTCTCATATTGCATGAGAACAGCGCCAGGATTGAAGGGAGCGGCCTCTCTTGCCTCTCCCGAGGACACTGAATCCCTGCACTTAGAGCTTTCAAAGTGCGCATGTCTGGCTGGCCATTGCAAGACGGCTGGCCAAAGGGGCATGTGCACTTAGAAAAGTGCCCAGACAGTCCACCCTTCTCCCTGCTACCACCATACAACTAGCCCCGCCCCATCCTGACACTCTGTTCGAGACAGGGAGCTTGAAAAATACAATGGTAATAAATTAGCTTTATTTTTTATTTCTGGGGCTTGTTTTTGGTCATTTTGTTTAGTGGGTCGACGCTCCTCTGCACACACGTAGGAGCAGGCCCTGGAAGTTAGAAGTTTTCTTTTAATTAATTACGTACAAGGTTATTGCAGGTAGAATAAAACCTGAAACTCCTGTTGCCAGTAATTGGCAGTAGAAAACATGCATGCTATAATCACCCAATACAAACGCTTTCCTGTAGGCATTTATGGTTACTAACAAGGCCTGTACCAATGTTTATATATCTGTTTTTTTTTTGGGTGAATGATGATATATGAAATAATGTACCCCCTGCTATACTTTGTAAGGATATTGAAGAGGAGTTCTGTGACGATATAGAGGAACAAGGCTGAAGATAGAGCTCCTTAATAATGTCTTGGAGTTTTGAGGTGCCTTGTAATATCCTTTTAATGGATGGCAGAGGGGGTTTTATCCCTTACAACATGTGGCCAACAATCACTCTTCTCACAAACCTCATGAGTACTTGATTTTTTTGCTCCTTTCATATGAAAGAGATATTATGGTTGCAGATCTAACAGTAAAAGCAGTCTGTAGTATGAAATTAAATGCACAAGCATTTAGTAATGTGTTGCTAATACATATCTGAACCCATTAGAAAATATATTAAAATCAATTTCACATAAGTAACATTTTAAAATTGACTAGCTCAGAGTGGTAATATGCAGCGAAATTCTTTCTTTCCTACATTAAACTAATGGCCTC
The DNA here is from genome assembly GCF_964263255.1 of Lissotriton vulgaris. Taxonomy (NCBI): domain Eukaryota; kingdom Metazoa; phylum Chordata; class Amphibia; order Caudata; family Salamandridae; genus Lissotriton; species Lissotriton vulgaris. Next base: position 529,202,800 of record NC_141695.1, read on the forward strand.
GTGCAAAGATTACATTCTCAAAAAGTAGTTGCAATTTGTGCACTGACTTTTTGAAAATGCAATCTGATTTTGCAATTCTATGAATTTACTAATAGGTCAGTTTATAAAATAACAAATCTCATGGGGTCCCAGAACGACCTGCCAAATTAATATTTGTTGGTAAGACTGCCGTTTACGATCCCTGAGATTAGCGAAAGGGACAGAGATGATGGTTTGCAAGGGTCAGCATAGAACCATGACTATGATTGTTTTTAAATAGAGAAAACTTTCTATTCAATCTGAGAAAACTTTCAGCCCGATTCATCAAGCGAAATTGCGCTCGCAAAGGACCAGATTCTGAAAATCTGACCCTTTGCGAGTGCAATTTTTGCATTTGGGATTCATCATCCCAAATGCAAAAATCGCTATTTGCGAAATCGTATATTTGTGAGGAATTGGATTTAAGGAATCTCTAAAAGAGATTCCTTAAATGCAATTCATCAACCAATTTGAAATTGCGAATTCGCAAAATTTGGTTGCAATTTACCACAAAGTCTGACTTCGTGGTAAATTGCGAAAAAAGAGTAAAAAGCACTTTAGTGCATTTTTTTCTTTTGCATGTTACACACACACATGTCCTTTGGACATGTGTGTGCGCAACACCTGTTTAAATTTGCATTTAAGGGGTGCTACAGGGTGTCCTTTGGACACTCCTGGCACCCTTTAAATCGCTATCTTATTTGCGATTAGCAAATTGCTAATCGCAAATAAGGAATACTCCCCATTCATTCCTATGGGCCTTTTGGCCCATAGGAATGAATGGGGAGTTATTCCTTATTTGCGATTAGCAATTTGCTAATCGCAAATAAGGAATGTGTAGGAATCGCATTTTATTTTGCGATTCCTACATGAATCCCATTTTGCGAGTCTGTAATAGCGATTCCTTATGAATCGCTATTAAAGACTCGCAAAACGGGTCTTTGATGAATCTGGCTCTTTGTATTCAATCCGGGTGGTTTTCCTTAAATTAAAAAAAAGTTGTCTTTTTTAAAAAGTTTCTCTGAGAGTTGGCATTGGTCCTGTGGGCTACTGTAAACTCTCCCTGCACGTTTTTCAAAATTCATGAAGGGTTAGGGGTCCAAAGGAGGCCCCTTCCCCTTTGTGAATCAGATACCACCCCTTTGGGGTGTTGATATAAAATCAATTTTTTGCCACCAATGGTGGGTGGAACTCGCAGAGTTTCACTCCCTGGAGTTACCTAAAAACTCTGCGAGATTCCGCAGAGTTCCGTAAGCGGGTGACGTTTGGCATTTCATGCTGCTCACACTGATCTTTAGAGATTGGATCTGGTTTTGCGCTGTAAAATCTGAATGAACAGAACCTTGCAGCACACCAGAGGGCACTGCTTCCTTCTGCCTCTCAAGTAGCTCTTCTACTGGAGCAGCAATTTCTCAATACAAACTGTAGTGACCTGCAGTGACCACCCACACCGAGAAACCTTTCCGGGAGGCATTCAATCACTCAAAAATTACTCTAGGGGTGCAAACTTTTACTCGCGCTCTCCAACTTAATGTTGGCAAGCAGCGCATGAGAAAAAACTCCACAATGCAGTTGCTTGTAGAGTTTTGCCGGAACTCCGCGTTCCAAGCGCAGTGCGGAGTGGGCTGTACTCCGCGAACTCTGCTGGTGGTGCAGACTTTTCCCCCCACCTTCCTTTGCGACACAATTGCAGTCATAAACCATTGATATATTTCTCAATCAGTTGTACACAGTGGGGGGGGGGGCACTCCTTTCACCCCCTTCTGTTTGAGATTCTGACAAGATTGAAAAAGCCCTTTTTGAGTTGATAATTGTAGGACCTGCGATCTCAAAAGGGCTTAGTACATGTGCAAAAAGTAAACACACTGCCATAAACTCTGCTTTTTGCTGATCACTCTATTTTTTTAAACAGGACTAAACTACAGCTGTATGTAAGCTCCATGACTTACCCCATTATGATGTTACAACTCAACAGTAGGAAGTTATTACATTTGAGCAGCTTTGTAACATAATTATAGGTGTCGAGAGACGCACACAACTTCATTGTAATACATGTGATAATACATTGTTATAAGGATATTGTTAGGCACTAAGTGGTTCCTTGACCATATAGAGGAATGAGGCTGAAGGCCGAGCTCCTTTATAAGGTTGAGTAACTACGAGGTGACTTGCAATATCCTTGCCATGTACGGCAAGGTGAACTTTATTCTTTATAATATATGGTCACACTATCACCTTTACCACAAACTACTTAAATCCTTGGTTTGAAGCTCATTCAAATGAAAGATAGAGCATGTTTGCAAACGTGAGAATAAAAATAGAATCTCTAAATTCACCAACAAGCTGTTAGATGGTTGGTACAAAAAAATAATGGATGTTTAATACAAGTTAGGATATTTTTTCAAAGGCACAATCGGAACATGCAAAAAGATTCAACATTTTCTATAATTACCTAAGAGTGCAAAAAAAGTGACCACCCCTGCCTTTCACCTCAGCTGCTGGATCCAGCAGCGGGCATTATGAATGTCAGAACTCAACTATAAAAACTTATAATAGATGAGTTATTGCATCATTACTTTATAATCAGTAGTTGGGTAACTCAAAAGTCACGATTAAAAAGTAAATAGAGACAGGTTTTTATACAGGGATAGCAGAATCCCATTTATTATAAGGAAATTGGATACAGGCTTTTATTCATGGATGACAGGCTCCCATGAATTTTATCAAAGCTTGCCGTCTAAACAAATCAGAGCGGTGTATTCCTGATGAGCACGACCATCGACTCCATTAGAACGAGACCACACTCGACGAATACCCCGAGCCCTGAAAAATATAAACCATGGATATCTAAAGCACAATACATCACACAAACGCAATTTCAAGAAATAATAAAAATGACCTTTATGAAATACAGTAACTAATTCAGTCAAATAAATTGAAAAGCTTGGGAAGTAATTAATGCCGCATTGAGGCTTAATGCCACTCTGAGCACATGACGCCAGTGTGTTCACACTAGAGTTTATCAGTTACACTGACACCGTTTTTTCAAGGTGCTAAGAAACAGATGCGACTGAACATGTCTAAGAACTAACGTGCAAAATAGAAATATGTATTCAATTATTCCATCCCACTGGGATTTCTGTAGCTTGTATTTAGAATGGGCACATCTGGAGCAGTAATTCAATCTGTCAGTGAGGTTCAAAATTTCGAATGGCAACATCTGGATGAGTTAAAGTATAGGTCGTGTCAAAATGTATCTTTCTTACATAAGCATGCTCGTTCATACCCAGTTACCCCTGAGATAGCGTGAAAGAAGGATGATGGACTTGCACATGAGTAGAACATATAATAATAGGTGGAAGGGAACGAGTGCAGTGTGAACAGAATCGTACTCAGAATATGCATTAGATGTTAGCCAATTAGAAAGAGGTTTTGAGCACCTTCATTCCATGGCTCAGCGATGGAACTTGATTGATGGTGTCCTGTGCAGCTGTGTCACCTTGCAGCATATGGTTTGCATGGGTGGTTGGTTTAAGAGTTAATACAAACAACCAGAAGTGACCACTGGCCACACAGAATGGGTTTGGACTCAGGGAAGACAACATGGCCCTTGTCTTGGGAAAGGGATACCATACTGCAGTCCATCAAGGGACGGTTTCATGATTTAAATGTAATTCCTCAGGATGGCGAGCATTTTCCTCCAGCAGTGCCCATAGATAAAACAGTACGTGGTCTGGGGTCTTAACTTGGCTTGGGGAACCATCCAGGAAAAATCATCGGCAGAAGAACCTCGAGCAGCAGTGCTGAGGACTTGGCTCCACAGGTGCCATTGCTCTGCCTAAGCCAGGGATCACAGCAGAGGCATCCAGCCTTCTTGCTATGGCATTTTCCCAACAGACTTCAGAGGAGGAAAGACATGGGCTGCTCGTTGGTGACCTGGCTCACCGCTGGCTTACTCGCCACTCTAGAGATGGAGGAGAGGGATGTGGTTGTGAAAGAGAGTTTGCAGCCTTGGTCTTCTAAACCAGGCCCTCCCACTCCATAGACATTAATTTCTACCCACATCAATAAACAGGGCAATCCAGAAGGCTACTCTAAGGCTCCCTAAGATGCATCTTAATTTTGTATGAAGGAAGAGTGCCTAACCTCTCCCTGTACGTTACCTGTTCTACCTGTGCAATGAAGCTGGCACTGCTGCCAGGGGTGTCCTGTGTTTCAAGGATTCTTGAGATGCTGCTGCCTGTGCTACTTCTTTGTCTAAGATCCTTAGTTTTTGGAGGACTCATGGCCGCCATTCCTACAGCACCACCTGCACCACTGGACTCATTTCCTGTTAGTTCCTGTAGGTAGAGGCAAACATTGGCAAAGCCAATAGGTCTCACATATGCAGGAGCTACAGGCTTTGCCTATATGTTTTAGCCATGTTGTACATGAGTTCAGCATGGCTAAAAATTACTGATGTAAAGGAGAATGGTTTGGAGTAGCGTAGAGGATCGTGGAGTCGCATACAGTGGTGTAGAGTAGAGTTGAGTGGCATGGAGTGTCATGGAGGTAGTAGAGTGTTGCAAAGTCGAAGCATGTAGAGTGGAGTACAGTATCACTGGTTTCTTTAAGTGAATGATGATATATGACGTAAAGTACCCCCTGCCGTTCATTATAAGGATATTGAAAGTTACAAAAGAGTTGCATAGAGTGCAGTGGTATAGAGTAGGATGGTGCAAAATAGAGTAGAGTGGAGTAAAGTGTTGTAGAGTTGAGTGGCGTGGAGTAGAGTAGAGTGTAATAAAGTGCCATAGAGTAGAGTGACATGTAGTGTCATAAAGTGGAGTGGCATAGAGCATAGTTAACTGGCATAGAGGGTGTTGCATAGAGTAGGGTAGACAGTTGTAGACTGGTGTAGAGCAGAGTAGATTGCCATAGAGTGTTGTTGAGTGGCATGGAATAGAGTGGCATAGAGTGGAGTGATGTAGAGTAGAGTAGTGGAGTAGAGTAGTATGTTGTAAAATAGAGTGGAGTAAAGTGGAATGGAGTGTCATACAGGGAGTTGTGTAGAGCATCCTAGGGTGGAATAGTGGCATAGAGTGGCAGGATAGGGTAGTGTAGAGTCGACAAGAGTGTCAGAGTGGAGTATAGAGTGGAGTAGAGTGTCAGAGTGGAGTAGAGTTTAAAGGAGTAAAGCATCATAGAGTTGAGTAGTATGTCAGAGTGGAGTAGAGTTTGATGGAGTAGAGTGTCATGGAGTGTAGTATCATGGAGTGTAGTGTTGTACAGTGAAGTCTCATAGACTGGAGTAGAGTGTCCTACAGTAAAGTGGCATGAAGTATATAGTAGGTTGCATAGAGTGCAGTGGCACGGAGTGCATTGGTTGTGAGTAAAGTGGTGTAGAGTGCATTGGCATCAATGACTTAGAGTAGATTGGTGTAATGTGGTGTAGAGTAGTGTGGCATAGAGTGGAGTGCCACAGTGTAGAGTTGTGTCGCATAGTGCAGAGGCATAGAGTTGTGTCACGTAGAGAGGGATGACACAGAACGAAGTGGCATAAGGAGGAATAGAGTGGCATAGAGTGCAGTGGCATAGAGTAGATTGTTTCAGAGAGGAATGAAATGGTGTAGAGTGGAGTGGTGCAGATTAGAGTGGCGTGGTGCAGGGTAGAGTGCAGGGGTTTAGAGTGGCATAGAGTAGAGTGGTGTAAAGTGTAGTGGTGCAGAGTAGGTTAGAGTGAGTGTAGTGATGGAGCGTAGAGTGGTGTAGATTGTAGTGGTGTAAAGTGGAGTAGAGTGGTATAGAGTTGAGTTGTGCAGTGGCATAGAGTGCCGTGGTGCAGAGTAGAATGGCATTGAGTTCAGTGGTGAAGAGTTCTGTCGTGCAGAGTAGAGTGTTGTAGAGTGCAGTGGTGTGGTATAGAGTCCATCAGCGTAGAGCGTAGTGGTGCAGAGTAGAGTGGTGTAGAAAGCAATGCCATAGAGTACAGTGGTGCAGAGTAGAAGAGAGTGGCATAGAGTGCTCTTACGTAGAGTGCAATACTGTAGAGTGGCATAGCATGTAGTCGCCTAAAGTAGAGTGTTGTAGAGTAAAGTATAGTGGGACAGAGTGGAGTTGTGCTGAGTAATTTGAGTAGAGGGCATTGATTTTAAGTAAAGTGATGTTGAGTGCATTGGCGGAGTGTGCAGTTGTTTAGATTAGAGTGGCATAGAGCTCAGTGATGTAGATTAGAATGGTGCAAAGTAGAGTAGAGGAGAGCATCGTAGAGCATAGTGGCATAGAGTGGAGTGGCACAAAGTGCTTAGAATGGCATAGAGTGCAGCGGCATAGGGTAGAAGTTTTCAGAGTAAAGTGAAGTGGCATGGCGTTTGCATGGAGGGGTGCAGGGTAGAGTGGAGTGGTGCAGGGTAAAGTGCAGTGGTATGGATCTGTGGCACAGGTACTGGCATGGATGGTGCAGAGTGGAGTACTTTGGCATTAAGTGCAGTGGCATAGAGTGCAGTGTTGCAGAGTAGAGTGGCAGAGTAGTGTGGTGTAGAATAGCGTGGAGTGGCCTAGTCTGGAGTGGTGTATAGTGCATTGGCAAATAGTGCAGTGGTGCATAGTAGGGTAGAGTGGGATAGAGTGCATTGTTGTAGAGTGGTGCAGAGGAGAGGAGAGTGGCAGTGAGTGTAGAAGCATAATGTAGAGGTGTACATTGGTGTAGAGTGCATTTGCGTATAGTGCAGTAGAGTGGTCCAGAGTAGAGTGCAATGGCATTGAGTGTAGTGGTGCAGAGTAGAGTGGTGTATAGTTCAGTGGCAGAGAGTGCAGTGTTGCAGAGCAGAGTGTTTTGGAGTAGTGCAGAGAAGAGTGATGTAGAGAGCAGTTGCACCGAGTAAAATGGTGCACAGTAGAATAGATTTGTGTAGAATGCAGTGGCACAGAATACATTGGTGTAAAGTAAGGTGCAGTGGCGCAGAGTGCTTTGGTTTTGAGTAAAGTGTGATACAGTACATTTACATGGAGCCTAGTGCTGTACAGTGCAGCAGTTAGAGCAAAGTGCAGTGGCATAGAGTAGTGTGGTGTAGAGTAGATTTTAGTGGTGCAGAGTAGAGTAGAGTGGTGCGGAGTGGAGTGGTGCAGTACAGATTTCACTGGCATAGGGGGGAATGGCACAGAGTAGATTGTTCCCAAGTAGAGTGAAGTGGTGTAGAGTGGAGTGGTGCATGTAGGAGTGGAGTGGTGCTCGGTATAACGCAGTGACATAGCTTGGTGTTTAGAGCAGTGGCATTGAGTGTAGTGGTGCAGAATGGATCAGAATGGCATAGAGTGGATTGGCACTGAGCGCAGTGGCATAGAGTGCAGTGTTGCAGAGTAGGGTGGCATACAGTGGAGTAGCATAGAGTGGAGTGGCTTAAACTGGAATGGTTTAGAGTGCATTGGTGAAAAGTGCAGCAGTGAATAGTAGGGTAGAGTTAATTGGCACAGAGTATACTGTTGCAGAGTAGAGGAAAGAGATAGAGAGTGAAGTGCTGCAGAGTAGAGTGCTGAGTAGAATGCGGTGATGCAGTGTTGAGTGGGGTAGTGTGAAATGGTGCAGAGAAGAGTGCAGTGGCATGGAGTGGTGCAGAGTAGAGTATGTTGGAGTATACATGAAGGTGGTACCATACTGTCTTTACAGACAACACGTCTTCAATTGAAATGACCATTACTTTTGTACAGACGTATAGTTTAACTGATAACACTACAAAGCGCACAGACAATGTTGTGTGGAACTGTCATCACCTATTGTATTGATTTTTCATTTTAATATATGTGTTTCCATCACACTTCAGAATTACCCAAAATGTGCTTTCTTTGTGCTTCCCTACTTCTGATATATTCTGAAATATCTGCACGGATCATTTACAGGCTTTTACATTTTGTTTTTTTCTAGAAAAGAATAACAGTGTACAGCCTTTGTCCAGCCCACCCCCTTTAAATGCACAGCAAATGCGACACGATTTGAATGCCTGTCTACAGAAATACTGGTGAAAGAATACAGTAAATAGGGTTTTGCCAGCAGAAGAGATTAACACAAGCTGGACAGCCTAAAACAAACAGAGCCAGCAAATAGAAAGTAAGCACATGTGAGTTACAAACCACAAAGCCAATGGTAAACAACAGGCGGAATGCGTTCCCAGGTAATCCTTCTGAATGCCCCCACGATGTTGTTAGCAAACCAGATTACTTTGCTGTCTGGTAGGCTTCAACCCAAAACAAGCGTTCTGTCCTCCATCATGAACCAACATGTGCACCACCTTCATGGAAGTTGAGCCACAGGATAAGGTGTTTTAGGGTTCATGGCTGAGACATGGTAGTACAGAAAGAGGAAAGTAAGAGGGAAGAAGATTGTCTCTAGAGGTTATGGAAGCTAAAATCTTGTGAAATGTTGGTGCAATGTTTAGTTACATGGTCAATTATGTTTTGGGGAATTCAATTGGGATACAGGCTTTCAAGATATGGCAGCCTAGGTAAATGTGTGGGTAGGCTGCTGGATGTAGGTCAAGAAGAAAAGGCCAGTAAAAATTGAAAAGATGGAAAGGTGTCCAGGCAGTTCATATATGAACAATTATGCATGAAGGCCACAGAAGAACGGTATGGAATTCCAAAGGGACATTACAATAAAAGTGGATTTAGTTAATTTAGAGATGATAGTACAGTGATTTTCATGCTCTAGTTTAATGCTTATTGTGCTATACTGCTACACAAGGTGATGGCGGCCAAATATGTACAAATGGTAGCCCTTATACTACAATGGTAATAAATTAAAAGTTTTACAACTTTGAAAACATGTCTGTGGATCCTTTGCTGTATTCCCTAACAAATCTTAAATTATTGTCAATCAATTAGGGATTTATAGAGCGGACTAAACACCCATTATGGTCTCAAGGCGCCGGGAGTGGGTGGGTTTGGGCCACTCCAAGATCATTCGAAGAGCCAGGTCTTGAGGTCCTTTCTGAATAGTTGCAGTATAGGGCTTCGTCTGATGCTGAGGGGAGTTTGTTTCAGGTCTTGGCCCCGATGTAGTAGTATCTGCCCCCCGTTCTGGCTCTGTGGATGCGGAAGATCCGAGGTTTCACTTTGGGGCGTGTAAGGCTGGCTGCATTGTAAGCAGGATTGTTTTTGTGCAGGAAGGGGTGCCTTCCTGCAAAAAAACATCTACATAGGCGTTTCCACTTTCCATGTGTGCTGTAGAATGCAGCGCACATAGAAAGAGGAAAGAACGAGGAGAAATAAAGATATTTCTCCTCATTACACCTCACCTGGGAAGGCAAACCTTTTTGACGCATTCCTAGGTCTACCAGTAATGATAATCTGGGAATGGTGTCGCGCAGCTGCCAGAGCGGATGACTCCGGAGCGTAGGGTTGACAGTTCGTTCCCCAGCGCCGGTGGCAGCTCAGCTCAGCATCATGTGACTCTGGGCAATAGCTCACTTAATCTCCCCATACTCTTTAAGGGGGTAATTTTTATTTATTTATTTATTTATATTATTGTTTTACAGAGCGCAAACTTGTCCTGTGAGGGTATCAGAGCTCTTTACACAGTTTACAGAAGTGAACAAACAAAAGGCTTAGAAGTACAGAAATATACAAAACAAGGGGGGCAGGGGTGCTAGACCCATAGGGGGAAAAGAGGGACACAAATGTATGGTTACACTTACAGTTAGAATCCGTTAAAAAAAACAGTTTCTTGGTGGAGCGAATTGGTGATCTGAGGAAAAGGCGATAGTCTTAGAGTAGTCTGGCCCACTGTGGTAGTTGAAGGCAAGACTTAGACGCGGAATTTACCCATAAGGAAAGTTTTGGCCTCCTTTTGAAGCATGCTAGAGAAGGGATTCTCCTGATGGCGGGTGGGAAAGAGTTCCAAATTCTAGGCACTGCCCTGGAGAAAGCCCGATTGTAGGTTCTTTTTTTCCGAAAATGGGCAGGTTGGAGCAAGAGGTTTCTGGCGGACCGGGAGTTTCTGTTTCTTCCAGATACCACTAGTTTCTGTGCCAGATAAGCAGGGGAGTTTGTGTATCCAGCCTTGTGTGCATTGCATACCAGTTTCAGCTATACTCTGGCATCTAGGGGGAGCCAGTTCTAAGCTATCAGATGTGGGGAGATGTGGTCGAATTTCCTACTGTTAGTAAGTAGTCTGGCGGCGACATTGAGGCAGGCTTTTAAATGTGCCAAGGAGATCTTGGGTAATGCAGAGAGGGTGGAACAGAAATATTCCAGTCTAGAGAGGACTAGTGCTTGGACTGCCATTTTTAGCTCAGCAGCATCGATGAAGGGTTTCAGCTTCTATAGGTAGCTCAGGTGGAACCTGGCTGATTTAGTCATCGAGTTAATGTGGTCCTGCCTGTTCAGGTTGCAGTTGAGGATTATACCCAGAGATTTGGCAGAGTTCACGATGGTCGCTGGGCAGTTTAAGGCTGTGATGGCCTTGATCCATATCTGAATCTCCAGATTGGCTTTTGTACTGGAGATTAGCAGAAATTCAGTTTTCTTTGCATTGAGTTTGAGTTGGTTAGAGGCGAGCCATTGGACGGTCAGTTTCAGGGCGAGGATCTCCTGAAACAATGAATATTAATGTATATTTGGGTGTCGTCCGCGTACATATGGTAGGAGATGTTAGCGGTACATAGAACTTCGGTAAGTGGCTGTGCTCCCCTGGTCCGCTGTGGCTTGTGCCATTTGTGCGGAGGGGCAGGCACCATCCTTTACTTCTCCTCCACACTGTCACTCCCCCTGCAGCAAACCAGCGCAGGTCAGTGAGTGCTCAACTCACGCTGTCATGGTCCTGCCCACTTCCTAGTTAAAAGTAAGTGCGCCGAGCAGACGTGCAGGGGACGCTCGCAGTGGCGCGCCAAAGGCAGGCCCATCTGCACTCGTCCGCGCCTGACCGACACAAGACATGCTGTCCTTTTCTTTTTATTTTCTCCTTACCACAATCTCTCTTTTTAAAGGATGGCCATTTTAAAATATATGAGTCAAGAACTCCATCTTCTTAATAAAACTCCCTCCTGGGCCCAGATTAGCATTTCCACCCAATCACCTTTGAAGAACCATGCTACGCACGGCAACCACTCACCTAACAGAGCCCCCAAAGCACCAAACAGCAATAGCAAAAGCCTGTGCACTAATTCCCTAACCAGGCCCACACACCTGACCAGCCAATATTGCAATGCATGCGCTCTACCAAAGCATGCACTAGAAATCTGGTCCCTACTGGACTCGGAGAAACCCGATCTATTTTTTTTAAACAGTTTTTTATTGTAACAATAGGTGTAACTGAGAAACACAGCCATATGCCTACAACCCTGAGGCCGGCAGCCTATAAAACCAAAGCATTTTATACAGCATTATCGCCCTCCTCACGCTTTACAAATAGGAATTATTATTACTATAATGTTCCAAAAACCATGGGTGAGTGCGTGGTAACCCCACGCTTCCGCCATGCAATGCCTCCCTGCCGCAGAATAATGCAACATAGCGATTTCAGGCTGCATTGCATTACTCTAGATTTGTCAAGTGACTCAAGGACATGCCAGGTCGCCTTGCGTGGCGTAATAATTCTAACTTAATATTTGCGTCGCCCTTGCGCCCTGTTGCATGGCATCAGGGCAACGCAACTCTTTGTTAAATATGCCAAAAAATCCCCACCTCTTTATTTTTTAGTTCTCTCCTAGCAAACGTAGCGCATGCGATGCTTCGCCTTGGCGAGCCTCTATTGTCGTCACTTTGGTTTGCGAAGGGAGACAAACCATGTGCGCGCGCAGACAAGCGATGTGCACGCGCATGGCATCTCCTTTCCGCAAGCACACAACACGCGCATCGCGTGCTTTCACTTTCCTTTCCCCTGTCGGTTCCAAGGAGACAGCTTGTTTTCTATTTGTCGATGTTGCATTTTCTTAGAGATGAATGTCAAGAGCCAAATGTTTTAATAGGCAGACTGTTTAATGGATCTCTGAGAGGAAGATAGCATAATTTATGTTAAATCAATGGTAAACCGAGAAAGTCTTCTCTTTCTTCCCTTATATTAACATTTGAAAATTGCAACCGGTCTCAATCCTGTAGGCTTTGATGTAAATAAAACGAAGATCTCAGGAACAGGTAAGCTGTATAAAAGCTTTATTGCAGCACAGATACAGGTAGGTCAACCCCTCATCCGACCAGAGCTCCAACTGCCAACAGGGCGAAGGAGAACTCCAGAATCAAGAACACATAGAGAGATCTAGAGTGCTGGCCCAAGAGAGGAGCAAAGCACTGTACAACATATCTTCCCTCTTTACAAGAAAAGAAAACACAAGAAAGAAAAAGGAAATACAGGAAAGGGAAAAGATTAATGTACATAGTCATTCAGATATACAGGTGGACGGCGAGAGCGAGGGCTTCTCAACCTGACCTCAGAAGAGGAAGAGAAAGAAGAAGTGGGAACGAGAGAGACAGGAGGAGAATCAACCGAAGAACCACTATGTGCACATAAAGATGTGGAAGCATCTCCACTACCCACCTCCCCCCCGTCCAGTTGGCAAAAGGATGGGAGAAGAACTACTGCCAGAGGACAGAAGATAACCATTACAACCACCAAGCCCAGTAGCAAACAGGTCATCAGAAGAAGAATCTTTCCGCTTTTGGTAGAGTGCTACTCTCCTATAGTTCCAACTTTCCCCATTAGCTAGGACAATGAAATGTGGAAAAACTTTCTTAACTCTGTAGGGACCCCTAAATTTACTAATTCCTTTAGCATGCCTACCTGGCTTAACCTTAACGAGGTCACCCACTGAGATGGGTAAGGGAGTGTTGTTTTGAGCTAGGGGTACCTCACAGCCAGAACCCTTCAACCAAGCGGGGGTTAATTTAGACACAGGTGCACGGCCACGCATTAGTTCAAAGGGAGATTTTTCGCCATTCCTATATGGTGTAGAGCGGTAAGCCCAGACAAGCTCTTGAACACGTTCATGTGAAAAACAACCAGACTCTATAAACATCTGGATCACCCCCTTTATGAGACGATTCACTCTTTCACAAAGGCCATTACCCTGTGGATTGTAAAGACTAGTCTTCTGATGCCTGATGCCACATTTGTGTACAAAGGAAGTCATTTTTGAGGATGTGAGTTGAGTCCCATTGTCTGAAATAAGGACAGAAGGATAACCCTTGTTAAGAAAAACACCCTTCAAGAAATTAATAGTGGTGTCAGTGTTAATTTCCTTTACAAATTGTACACAAAGCCATTTGGAAAAGCAATCAATTATGACAATGGCAAACCGCTGATCAAAAGGTAACTCGCTCATGGGACCTATGAAATCAATGCAGACAGTGTGCCAGGGAGCATTTTCAAAGCCTATTTTTTGTGGAGACTGAGAGCTCAAAACTTTCAAACGCTTCTCCCCTTCTTTACAGAAGCAACACTTTAACACACAATCAACCACATCACTGTCAATAGAGGGCCACCAAAAGTTCTGTTTGACACGACGTTGAGTGAGACTTTGACCTAAATGTCCCTCGTGGGCCAAGTCAAGAATCCTACTTCTTAAAGACCTAGGAGGGATAAAGCGGTCGCCTCGCAACAAAACATCTTTCCCTTCCAAAGAAAGTTCATCCAGGACTTTCAAGAAAGGTCTGACCAAAGGATCAACCGTACTTTCTCTTCTTGCCCCTTTTGAAACAAGATTGATAACAGCCTTTAAGGCTAAATCCTCCTCCATGCCCTTCGACCACTCAATGTGGGAAAACGAACCACCTCCCACAAATAAAACATCTTCTATCACAGCAACAGGAAGATCATCTAACATAGGTCCAGGATCACAACTAGTGGAACAAACAGGAAGCCTTGACAAGCAGTCCGCTTGGATGTTATTCCACCCATGAACAAACTCGATCTCACATTGATAGTCTTGTAAGCAAGAGGCCAGTCTCGCCAACCTTGGAGACCCTTTCCCAGCTCCACCTGGAGCTAAGACATTTAAGAGAGGTTTGTGGTCCGTACGTAGAACAAACTTGTACCCCCATAAGTAGGTTCTGAAGTAACTTGTGCCCCAGACAGCAGCAAGAGCTTCGCGCTCTATAACAGAGTAATTAGATTCTGAGGTAGACAGAGGCCTAGACGCAAATGCAATGGTTTTCTCTACACTTCCATGTTTTTGTAAGAGAACTGCACCAAGACCTATGGCACTAGCGTCAACCATTAGAATAGAGGACCGAGCAGTGTCAAAAGGGGTAAGCACATTTGCAGATTTAAGTTCCCCTTTGATCACCTTAAAGCAAGATTCATGCTCACTAGTCCAACTAAACTTGACACCTTTCTTTAGCAAGGACCTCAGGGAAGCAGTCTTTGAAGAAAAATCCCTCACAAATTTCGAGTAAAACTCGATCAAGCCCATGAAGGACCGAAGTTGATCCTTGTCTACCGGGGAAGGTGCTAGCTCAATGGCCTCCAGTAGATTTTTCTTTGGTTTAATGCCCTCCTCCGACAAGCAAAAACCTAAGTGCTCTATTTCTTTCAACAGAAAGGCACACTTTTCCTTTCTCAGGGTTAAACCAGCCTCATCTACTCTTAGTAAAACATCTTGTAAAATCCTATTATGTTCATGTAAAGAATCACCGTAGATCAAGATATCGTCTTGAAAGTACAACACCTTGTCGAGGCCCTTAAAAACTTCAGTGACAAGTCTCTGGAATACGCTAGCGGCAGAGACTAGCCCAAAGGGTAGCCTAGTGAATTGGAATGTTCCCTCGCTGGTGATGAATGCAGTTAAGTGTTTGGAGCTGTCATCTAGACAAATTTGATGGTATGCATGTTTAAGGTCCAACTTACTGAAAAATTTAGCTCCTTTGAGAGTCGAGACCAATTCACCGATGTTAGGTAAGGGGAACACATCAGCTACAACGCACTTATTTAAGGAACGAAGGTCTACACAGAACCTAATTTTGTTGTCAGGTTTCTGTGAGATCACTACGGGCGAAACCCAAGGGGACGCTTCTATTGGTTCAATGATTCCTCCTTGGAGCATTTCTTCTAGAGTAGCTTTAACTTCGTTCCGCAAAGCAAAAGGAACTCTCCTCACTTTGTGTTGGACGGGGGAACTGCCCTCCTTGAGGATAATGCGATGTGAATAACCTATAAGTTCTCCCAACTGATCTCTAAAAACCTTCTTAAATGTTCCTAATATGTCATCAACAGAAGATGTTTCAACAATAGAGACTGGATTATCAGACCTAGGATCAACAACAATGTGCAGATCATATTGATGGTGACGACCGAGAATAGCCGGCCCATCAACTGAAATGTATATCTTACCATGTGCTGATCTACCTTTGAATTCAATCTTGGCTTCAAAGAAACCTAGCATGTCAATTTTCTCGCCTTGATAACCAGACGGAAAAATGTCACATGCCTTTAGTGCTCTTTCACCCCACACCCTTTCCATTACTGAGGTAGGAATTATGGTCCATTTGGAACCAGTGTCCACCATGAGAGAAATGATTTTCCCATCAATCGCAAAGTCATCCTTAAAAGGATTACCTCTCTGGTCGTTACAAGAGCATACAGTATCAGATAGAATCAATATTTTGTTCACATCACGCTTCACATCGTCACATTCATTAATAACAGTTACCCTTGCATTATTTCTATTTCTGCACATTTTTGCGAAGTGTCCCGCTTTACCACAACGCAGACACTCTTTGTTATTTGCAAAACAAAATTTCCCATCTGAAGTATGAGAAAAACTTCCACACCTAGAACACATTTTTTGATTATTCTTACTATAAGATGATTGCTGCACATTCTTCTTTTGAAGGACATAACCCTTTTTCCTAACAATTGCAATAGCTGTAGCCTCATCATCACTATTATAACTAACAATACTTTTATGGGAAATTTCTGCAATTTTTGTTTCTAGGCCACTCTTCTGTAACTCTCTTATGCACTTTTCGCTCTCTTCCACCACTTTAGCTAGTTCTATAGCAACTTTCAAAGTAGGATTCTTTGCTGCCCACAGACGTTCTTGGACTTTCCTGTTGTTCGCTTGGACAACTAGCTGGTCTCTGATCAGTTCGTCCGCCATCTGTCCAAAGTTACATTTGACTGATAGTTCGCGTAGTCTAGCTACAAACTCATCAATGCTTTCGTCAGCCAATTGTTTGTTTTTATAAAACTTATATCTTTGGAGAATAAGGTTTTCCTCTTTGCCAAAACGTGTTTCTAACCTTGCTACCGCCTCTTTAAATTCATCTAAATCAACTTGTGACCCTGAAGGTAGTACTTGTGGTAGGTATTTGAAAAGACGCTGTCCTTCTTTACCCAAGGTGGTCATTAAAAGAGCTTTTTTACGTTTGGGTGAATAATCCTCTCCATCTAGGGCTTCAATGTAATTGTTGAACATGACTATCCAGTCTTCCCACGCTATTGAAGGATTGCCTGGCTCAGATAAGAATTGTGGTGGAAGAGCAACGTTAATTGATTGAGCCATGAGACAGGAATCCTCTTTTATACACCACGGGTATGGGTAAATGACAAAATTGTAGCAATTAAAAACTAGTCAATAAGGCAAAGATAACATTTTAAAATAGGCGCTTTCAATAAGGTAAAGATAAAGTTTTAAAATAGGCGCTTACTCAAACCGGGTAGCGAAGATCTGTTTACTGTTTGCGATGCCTTTCAGTTTCCTGGAGTGCAACCTAGGTAACTGTCAACAATGAAGAGAAACGCTTGCAAAATGGCCGACTACGTCGTGCGTGTACTTCGTTACACGTCAGACGTTTCAGCCACAGCGTGAATCAGCGCGTACGGGAGATGCGCTTCAGTGACACTGCTCGCGTTGCTACGCGACTCACCGGACGTCTCGGGAATTCGCCTCGGTGACGCTGCCACTTGTGTTGCGTTGCTGTGTGACTCACCAGGATTCGTAGACGTAGACTGGTGACGTTGCCGCTTGCGATGTGTTGCTATGCGACGCGTTGCTATGTGACTCACCAAAGTATGTAGACGTTGGTATGGATGACGTCACTCACCGCTACGAATAGGAAATCCGGCAAGGGAGTCCATTAAAACTTTTTCCAAGGATGTCGCAGTCACTGTTAAGACGGAAGGAGCAGTCCGCATTCACGCTGTGCACCACACGGGGTTCTCGAGGAAGTTGAAGCGCTACCGCTCTGTAGAATCTTCTTAGGCTGCAGCGTTAAACTGGGAAGCAGTGGTCAGACGTCTCGCCAGCCCAAGTCGCCAAATGATGTAAATAAAACGAAGATCTCAGGAACAGGTAAGCTGTATAAAAGCTTTATTGCAGGACAGATACAGGTAGGTCAACCCCTCATCCGACCAGAGCTCCAACTGCCAACAGGGCGAAGGAGAACTCCAGAATCAAGAACACATAGAGAGATCTAGAGTGCTGGCCCAAGAGAGGAGCAAAGCACTGTACAACAGGCTTCCACTAGAGGACTGTCACTAGCGATCATGCCTGAAATGTTTGTGGGAAAGGGAGAACATTGCTGCCAGCACAGCGAGTGCACTTGTATGTGCAGTTTAATCGCTCATGCTGTGTTGCCGGTTGCATCTTGGTTACCATCCCAGTCCCTATAACTGTATTAGCTTCTGCCTGTTTCGATTTAATTGCAGTGCTAATGTAATCTGTATCCATATTTTAATTTATTGGGCGATTTAGAGATTGAGTGAGAAATGGGAGGAGGTGGGATGGACGTATGCATTTAATAGTCTGATGTCAAATAAGTCTTAATGAAACTGTCGATGTATCTATTGGTAATGTTAGGCACCTGACCCCTTTGTTAGGAGGAATTGAGATTCCTTGAGTGCACCGAAAAATTTCACCACCTGCGTTATAGGGCCAACATGTTTCAGGTGCAATTGGTACTAGTAGGGAGAATGACCTGAATCCGTGAATGATAAGTTGTTTGATTCTATGCCACATAACTGCTGGGACCTGTACCGTGCAGCTGGTTGCTGCCAATGGGTGGGGAGCAATTTGGGGCGCTAGGGTGGGGGTCGGGGGAAGGAGGGGATTAGCAGAGATGTTTTAAGTAAGACATGGGCAAAGTGGGCTTTGGTCCAGGGCCCCATCCTTTTGGAGGGGGGCCCTAGTGTAGCCATTTCTTTTCTGCAGAGAGTCTTGACCTAATGACTTTGAATAAATCTTAAACAGATTGTTGCAAATAGCGTTTTCCTTTAATTTATATTTACTCTGTCCATTACTGACATTTTGCAGACAAATGTTATTTTTATGTTCATGCAACTTCCATAAGAAAAGTTTCTTTTACTCCAAACAGGGTCTCACATATGCAAAATTGAAGGGTCTCACAGGGGTTATTTGTAGTGATATTAGTGAGCTGCTGCTGCTGTGTTACAATATTTTGAAAACACACATCACTCACTATCCCTGAATATTGAACAAGTGTGCTTGTGCACTGTCAATGACCTGGTAAAATAGGGTACATGAAAGAGCTGGAACTGAATCATGAATTCGAAGCTGATACAATCAGGGGTCCCCAAAATACGTTTGGAAGAGCCCCTAAAATCCTTAAGATGTCCCTGGGATTTAGATTTATTACTGACCTGATACCCAGAGATCGAAATTGAGTAGGGCATGTTCAATCATATTGCCTTGTGGAGGTGGGCCACATTTAGGGAGAGATTTTTTTTAATATCTGGTTGGCAGCTGCGGGGTATTACTAATTGAACAGTGTTCTAGCTGCATAGAAGCCAAAAAAAGGAGAGGGGACACCAAATGTGCCTCAGCTACGTTTGAGGCGATCTAGGCTTTACTGTTTGCCATATTTGCTGATCCTATCATGAGGTTGGAGCAGGTTCCAAAGGACCCTAGGAGAAGTTTGCAGCAGTAGATCCACTTGCGTATGACCAAGGTGTTTGTGTGGTGTAGGTGGATACTGCAGATGCTGACCAAGCTGAGATGCGCTGCAGTAGCAGGGGTGGCCATGAAGTGGGGTTCCTTCTAGTACAATTGGGCAGGATCTGGCTGAAGTAGGAGTGGCAACAGTGTCTAGGAGGAACAAGAAGTGGTGGGGAAAGGTTCTGGGTGTGCTTTGTAGAAAGCTCTCCATATTGGCTGAATTGAGCAAAAAACTAGATGAGGTCCATCGGGTACCGCAGCCAGACCGTGATCTAACTGTCTCCAGGCAGAGGGCGTAAGGACGGTAAAGGAAAAGATGACTGCAGACACGCTCCTGTGTAAATGAATCAGAGGCGGAAATGTAATTCAGAAGTGGCGTAATAGTAGTCGGTCTAGTACTAAAGGCCACTGGAACATGAGAAGGTAAGATGATATTTTATTGGCCTAAGACCTTCAGAATGAGCAGTCAGAGGTATGA
This sequence comes from Lissotriton vulgaris, assembly GCF_964263255.1. Classification (NCBI taxonomy): domain Eukaryota; kingdom Metazoa; phylum Chordata; class Amphibia; order Caudata; family Salamandridae; genus Lissotriton; species Lissotriton vulgaris. Next base: position 529,222,156 of record NC_141695.1, read on the forward strand.
AGTCATTCAGAAGAGGGTCCTACCAGTGATGTCCAAATAGAAAAGAGTGTTTGAAGGAGGTAGTGATCACAACTGCTGAAAGTCTGTGGGAGCGCCATTGAGGTAAGAACCCTGAAGCTAGTTATGTACCATTTATCACTCCATGGGAATGCATGTGTTCCTTGCTTTCTATCTCCTATGTGTTCTTTATTCCCTGGATTCATTCTTAATCAACACCCCCCCCCCACATCCCACTTTCCATTCTGCTTTCCAATTTACATTTTTTTTAACAAGAGACTGGCAACAGCTACTGGGCAACCGACTACCTTTATTTGAGCTGGTGTGCGTAGTCAAAGCAAAGCTAGAATGGTAAATTTAACAAGCATTTGCAATGCAATATGTCTCCCATTCGCGAAGGTTCGAGCTATTAGCATTGTTTTTTATAATGCTTTTTATTTATGTATTTTTAAAATCTGCAAGGGGTGCGTAAACATGAACTTTGTAATTATAGTCCTTGTTTACAAGATGCATGGCTGGCAGTAAAAGAGGTGCGATTACTGCCAGCCTTCCTTCTCGTAAGCAACCGCTATAAGCACAAAGTGCATGTTTATGTATCAATTGCAGATTTTCAACACACATATTTAAAAGGTATTGTCATTTCCAACGCTAATAGCTCAAGCTCTCGTAAATGCGAGACCAATTGCATTGCAAATGCTTGTTTAATTTGCATTGGATCAAAAAGTAGTTGGTTCCTGTCAGTTCATCAAACTAGTCCTTTTGTGTGTTTTTAAACTACATAGTTAGCTAATTTCTCTATCGGGCATCAATAAGGGACTCCCACCAAACATTGGCCTGAAGTCATTCTCGATCTCTCGAGTAGGTGTTTCCATCAAAATTCTACCACACCGAGTGCATGAAAGTTGTAGCAAAAAATCATAACTTTCTGATTTCTAAACTGATCAGAATTCTTTTGGGGTCCAGATGTACAAATGGATTTAGCGGTCTCAAACCTCCTGATAAGGTAAATAAGAAGGTATGGAAAAGCTTAAGCCCTTTATCAAAAATACAAAGCCCATTTAACAATTCAGAGAAACTTTTCTGAATCGTGAAATGGGTTTAGGAGATCATACTGAATCGGTATTTGAAAGGGGCATGTTCAGGGGGGCATCCTTCGAATTACTGATTCCTTATGGTAGGAATTAATGTTTTGCACAAAAAAATCTGGTCTCAAAACATTAATATTTTTCCAACACTTCAAAGGAGGTGGTAATACATTCACAAAAATAGTAGGGGTGCTTTAAGAGGCCCCTTCTCCTTTGGGAATTATTATTATTTTTTTTAATTTTCAAAACCTTTATTGACATGCTCAAAACAGTCAGAATACAATTTGCACCAGATCAGATCGACATACACAGTGGATTCCGAGTCCAATATCATATATGTAAAGACATTCCCCCAATGCAAAAGACAAACACCATGTGATACTGTTGCGACAACCAAATGAACATATTTACCCACTCCCAAGAGGAGATAAGGGCACCATGGTATTGAAGGTGGCAAATGCAGCGCACAGGGGAGGCAGAGGGATAGAGGGAGGCAGTCACTGGCCAGCACTGGCGGCTGCCGCGAGCGGGGTGCCGGCGGGGAGCTCGGGAGAGGCAGCACGGCTGGGAGGGGTGTGGGAGTGGAAATATGTCACTGAATGTCCCTATATGTCAACTGGACGAGACACCGCAGGTAGTAAGTCCCGGAATTCCTATAGCAAAGTCTGGCATCTCGAGGCGTCCTCAAGCCAATGAGTGAAACTAGGTGCCGGTCTGCGACCCCAGCACATGCCACCCTACGCCTAGCCAACACAAGCAGCATTGCGATCAAGCGGCGAGAAGCATCCAGGGAGAATTTTACAAAACCTAGCAGACACAGCGAAGGATCGGGCTGTATCACGCAGAGGTAATCTCGGACATAGCAGGGCATACCGCCTGCCAAAATTCCGACACCTTGGGGCATAACCATGCTAGATGAGCAAATTCCGCAGCAGGGGCAGCGCAACGCATGCAATCATCGCTGAGTATGAGTGCTAATTTGTGAAGCTGGAAAGGAGTGAGGTACAGCCTATGCAGATACTTAAAATGAATAAGACGAAGCCGGCAGTTGGGTGACAGTTTCTTTGTCTGATTGCAACAGTAAAGCCAATCGGCCTGGGCGATGTCCATGCCCAGGTCCACGCCCCACACCACGTACGCCCTATCAGTAGAGATGGAAGTGGACAACAGCATGAGTCCATATAATTTAGTGACAATTTTGTATGAAGTAGGGGATGTGTAAATGTAATCGAGGGCTGGCATCGTAGGCGGAAGCAGGGGAAACGTAGGATGTATCTCCCGGCATATAGCGTGTAACTGATAAAATAAGAGTGTCTCCAGCGGACCAGAAGAGGCAGGAAGAGAATAGAATGTGTTGCTGGGATATAATTCTGCCAATGTCGACAGACCCAGACGTGAAGCATGCTTGGACATGCTGGAAGGCTGGAGAGGGGGAAAAGCAGGATGGCACACAATCGGCATGGCATTTGCCGACAGCATCGGGAGATTGGAGATTCGGCGCAGACCAGACCAGGCCCAACGCAATGTCTCAACCGTGTCAACCTCCGCTTGCGGGCGACACACCGGGGCAAATAGGGCCGTGGCCAGCGGCCAGGGAGATGCAATATCTGTCTCCACACACAGCCACGCGTGGTTGATAAGGGGAGGAGTGAATCCAAAAATACATGAAGCTGGCCTGAGCACATAAGGCGTAAAGCTTGAAATTAGGAGCACCCATACCCCCTACCGACATAGAGAGAGTGAGGATCTCCTTTGAGAATGTTAAAAAGGATTTTTAGGTGCAGGCCATGATCCATGGGACAAAAGCATACTCCTAAAAAAAAGTTTGTGGAACTTTTCATTTTTTTTAAACGCATGATGTTTTCCTTTTAGGAAAACAAGCTAGCTTTTAGAAAAATTATTACTTTGGTTAAAAATAATCACTGACCTCAGCAGGCCTCAATTCTCGTGATGGAAATGAATCGTAGTGGGTCGCCATTTGCAACCTCCTCATTAATATTATTGAGGGAGGTCGAATTGTGACCCACTGCAATTAGGTATTGTGTGAACCGACCTGTATGCATAATGGTTGAGTCACAAAATATCAATGAATTCAGTAAAACTCAGTGCACAAATTGCAACCACTTTTACCGAATGCATTATACGTACATTTGCCCCAAAGATCACTCATTAGTTGCAACTCTGCACAGAGCTCTTTGTTGCAGATCATTGTTGGCCGAGGCCCAGGGGTTAGCAGAGCTGTTTTTTATCATGCATGAAAAATAAGGGCCTACCAGGCGACAGCATGTTGGCTTGAGGCCTCACTTTGATAAATGGTGAAAGTTCCACGCTTTCATAGCAATGCATAGCAGCAGCACAGCTCAGCACTGAGCAAGACCCTGGGTGCACAACACTGGGAAGCTACAAATCACTCCAGGGTCAGGAGAAGGGAGGGATTCCATTAGGGCCAGAGGTAACATAATACATAGAAAATTACTTAAGTCTTCCGGACGGATGACTTACAAAATATGTATAATATTTTTACTAGATGATGTTAAAGGTAGTTTGACTGGCAAGTTTATTTTAGTTCAAGTAATTGGTTTCTCAAGGAAACAATTTCTATTTCAAAAAACGAGTTCCATTCCAGTTCACACATTTATCACATGTTGTTTCCAAGTACTTATATCCACATCGGTTTGTGGTGCACATATTGCTGTTTCAGGTGAAGGGCATGAAGGACAAATGTGTAGAGGTCAATTTATATCAGTGGCGGCTCCTGCATTAGAGCGGCGGAGCGTCGCCCCACTGCTTGTTGAGCAGTGCAAAAGAAAAATTAAATGACAAGAAGTTATTATCATTTTATTTTTCTTTGCAGGACTCCAACTCCAGCCAGGTCAGGCGGGGCGGGGCGTGGCTAGGCTCCCCACCGTCAGATGGAGCAGTAGTGGTTTGCGCTCTCTCCCTAAGTGTGTATGATGGCTGAGTCGGCTGTCTAGGGCCGTCCACACAGTCATGCACACTTGGTATGTTCTCCACTGGGCTCCCCACACCCATCCTCCAAGTTACTGCCTGAGTTGCCGATCACGACGCTGCGACAGCGTCATGATGGGCTGGGAGAGTCCGGGAGATTGGGTGCTTCCGGTGTTCTGCAAGGATTAAGGAGAGACGTGCGGCGGCAGTGGCGAAGAAGGTAAGTTAAAATTGTATTTTTATATTGTGCCTTTCCCCCTCCCGCCACACCATCCCGTAAAGAGTCAGCCGCCACTGCTCTATATTTCGATCTATGTACTTGTTTTTAAATTGTAATTGCTTTGATATAATGATTGTATATTTATGGCTAAATGTGCTGTGTACTGTTTTATGGTTTTACAAGCCGAATAAATTGATTGATTGATTGCATGGTGTACATGTCCAGGCGTGAGTAAGATTAAAAGCACCTAGCTGAAGAAGATAATCTGCTATTCAGATTGGGCCTTCCTGGTTCAAGTCCTATACTTTGAATAGGCCCACCAAGTTCTCATGCAAAAGTGCAGCTTCCCATTGGTATCCAGAGCTTCTTCGAATCTCTGCCCACTAGCCCACTTAAGTGAGAGCATGAGACAGTGGTGAGCCATGGCCTGGCACGGGGGAGTGGAAAGAAGTCTGTCCAACCATAGAGTGAACAATATGAAATAAGCTGCTTAGACCGTAAACAGTGTGTACTAAATGAGCTGATTTCCAAACACAAAGCTTTCTGGAGGCAAGCCCCACGATCAAGGCTCCAGACAACACCAGCCAATGCATATTCACAGTAACAGCAAGTCCATCTGCTTGCTTCTTTTACAAACCGATGCAAGAACCTATTTTAGGAAATGTCCTGAGGAATGGCCTACTCCAGAGGTAGATCGCTCAACACAGGCTGCATTTGTGTGGTGCAAGTTACATATGCATATGCTGCGGAGTGGGGAAAAAGCCTTGTCTGTGTCCAGGATTTTCTCCTGGCATGTGGAGAAGCCTTCACCCACCCTGACTGCACTGACCCCAGCCACCCTCCCACATAATGAACCTTTGCAATGACTGAGAAGCGTGAGCAGGGTCGCTCTTAGTAGGATGCTTAACCTAACCAAGACTGAGAATTATGACCTCCATTTTTATCCCATCATCGAGTCAGGTTGTGGTCATTTGGTGCTAGTCCTCATGCAGTTAAGGTGAGAGCGAATTAGAGACCGACCAGAACATCATGAGGGAAAACCAGCAGTTAGTACCTGGTGGCTGGCCTCAACGTCCTGGTAAAGTTGGTGCGGACAGGCTGCTGACGGCACCAGCCGATTTGGGCCTGTACAATGACTTCCAGTTTTGGGAAGTGGCACTTGGGCGTGAGTCTCCTTGCCCTCTGAGTCTATAAACACCCTAAGCAGTAGTTAATCAGTGTGTCTCACCCTTATTAGCAGGTGAGGTCTGGACCCAGGACTCTCCCTATGTGCCAGACCTATCCAGGTAACACTGCTCACTGTGAGTAGAGAACAGCCCCAATGAAGTGGCTTATTCTTGCCTAATTTATATATTTTATTTCCACTTAGGTGTCCCCACCCTGTCCTGTCTTGTTGAGAACTCATACTGCGACTAAGTTTGAAATGTCCCCCACCACGCAAAGTAGTTCACTATAATATGCCTGTCCTGGTGGACACAAAAGCGGATACAAACAGTATGCTATCCATAAAGCAGCTGTAAGGATTGAGAAAATTGAGAGGGACACCACACTCCGTGAGAAGAACCGCAATATTCCATCCGCTCAACCAGTGAGACTTATCACAGACTACAATGACATGAGCTTGGTGATAAAGAAAAGCCTCATCAAACACTGGAATATTTTACTTGCTGACAAAACTTTAAAGGAGGTAATCACATCATGACCCCAGATCACCTACAGAACCGACAGAACACTGAGAAACAGACTCAGCCCCACAGTAACACGTGCTACTGGAACCGCCTCATGGCTCACTCCACACAGGAAGGGTTTCTTCAAATGGGGTTTCTGTGGTGTCAAATGCAACTATGAAATCAACTGCAATACCAATTGCAACACTAAATATGTTGTGTAAATTCTAGAGTACACCTGCAAAAGCCAGTAGGTAGGCAGTACAATCAGGCCCTTGAAAGAACGAGTCAGTGAGCATGCCAGAGCAATCCATCACCAAGATGCCAGCTATCCCATAGCTCTGCACGGTGCGTCCTGTCCATCACAGGGCCCATATAAGAGGTTCACTTTCTTTGGTATCGATGTCACCAAAGCCAGCTTAAGAGGTGGCAAAAGGGAACTCCGACTGAGGCGCCAAGAAGCAACATGGATTATGCGCATGCGCACCATGGAACATGGCCAATACACTGACCATGAGCTGCAATACTACCTAGGTTCATGATTCCCCTTGGTTCTTTGGGGCAGATTTATGAGGCCCTTGCGCCACGTTTACGCCGCTGTTGCATCACGCAAGGCGGCGTAAACGTGGTGCATCCCTACGAACGATTTACAACGTGACGCATCTAGGCAGATGCGTCACGTTGTAAAGGCCTGCGCCGCTTGTGGGCGTTCCGGCGCAGGGTGGGCGTTCCGGGGCAGGTGCGCCTCGCAAAAGTGGCTGAGTGAAATCTATGAGATTTCACTCAGTCACTTTTAAGCCAATGCTGCGTCAAAAGCCTGCGCCTGCTTGAAGCAGGCGTAGGTCTTGACGCAGCATTGTTAAAATGGGGCACCCCCGAGCCTTGCTGGAGCTGCGTTGCGCTTGCAACGCAACTCCAGCAATGCGCCACATTTCCGGCACAGATGCGTCACGCATCTGTGCCGTTTTTGCACCATGGTGCGCCGCATTATAAATGCGGCGCACCATGGCTGGCGGAGCTGTGGCGCACTGTGGCGCATGTTAACTGGCACATCCCTGGGGATGCGCCAGTTAACATAAATCTGCCCCTTAGTTTTTTTCTGATTTCTTTCTTCCATTCCAGCATACATGAGGACTCTGTTCCACCTTGAGCCGCATAGTTCCTTGACCTAATGACATCGCCAGCTACACCGTTGACCCTTGCTGGTCACTCATTCACTGGGAGCATTCGATATAATGTGTTGGACTCCTAACCATTGAAAGAAGGGATTAATTGGTTTTTTGCTACCCTACTCGGCTTCACATACTTTTGAATAGTTATTTAATGTACTTTCCGATACTGTTTTGGAACTATTAGACTCCCATCCTGTTCCGTTTACCATCATGTGTCAATTTGTACTTCCTGTCTCCTTTGTTCAATTGACCTCACTATAATGTGTTTTTTCTGCTGCAATTATTCACTAATAACTGATTACTGTGCTCAGTGAGTCACAGGATTTCTGCCACTCGCACTATATATCTTTTGTCCTGTTAGACCTCTTGTTGGAACTTTTCCATTCATCCATATACATTTTGATGGGCAGTGGGTCAATTGATATTTGGTTATGTGTTGCACACGGTGTTCTTTCATTTATCCATGTTTTCCTGTCTCATTCCCTTCTCTCTCTACCTTTTTGCTATTTACGCTCCTTATACTCACTTCCGGGCGCTATTCTGCCTCCTTTTTGGACACTCTAGAGTCTAGTCGTTTCACGACTCTGCCCCTTCTACCTACTTATAGAGCTTTTGTTTTATCCGCTCCTTCCGCATTCTTAAAGTGAGATGGATCCCGAGAGAATTTTTTCGCTGCACCACACATTGGTAAGCTCTGCATTTCCGCCCTTCTATTCTTTGCATACCCCTCACTTGGTGTGGGTCCGGTCTTACTATCCCCATTTACTTTTCCAGACAGGACGCACTGAAGACGGACGTACCCGCCCGTCTTAGCAGGATCCGGTTTCCATGGGGAAGGGACCTACCGATCCTCTCCCTTTTCATTTCATCGGCACGCGGCAAATTGCTTTTAAGTTCCTTATAACCGTTCTGACTGGGTTGCAAATATCACAGGTCCAGCGGTGAGTTTTCTCTGTATAGTGTCCCCTTTTTTGGGCTCGCCCTATTAATCCTGCAAGGGATAATAGGACGAGAGTATAGAGGCTCAACCAAGGTCTGAAACCATCGCACAGATTTCCTACAGTTCATGTGGAGCACTGGAGCGGAAAGTGCGTCCACATCAAAGCAATCAGCCTCCCTCCCACAGGCTTCTGAAGCTTCCCCCAGCGTGTACTCGCTCGGCCTCAGGCATTTCGCCTCCGCGCGCCCACATCAAAGCAATCAGCCTCCCTCCCACTTTCACAGCCGCCAGGCTGTGTCTCGCATTTCTCCTCCCCCCCTAATTATTATTATTTCTCTTTATTTTTTAAAGCAGCGTTGCAGCTGTACTTGCAATGCCTAATCATGAGCAATGTCAGCTGTGTGCATTTTGTCTTTAGCGCACGGATCGCCCAACTTATCACAGATCACCTTCTAGTTACTGTTGGATGGATTTAAGGAAGGGACATAGGTAAACAGCACAAGATAGAAAAATTTGCACTCACTCCTGCGAGCGTCCTGTCCCCACCCCGCAGCCCGCTGACTCTCATACATCCAGTGCACACAGCTCCACAGACAGTCCCTATTATAGCCGGCCAGGGAAGAATGTTCATGCCATGCTCATGGAGAAGGGTGCTGGTTTTTCAGGTACCTGCTGCTGTGTTCTTCTTCTCAATCAATCATGTTTTAACAGGTTTGCATGGAAAAGCACTATTGAGAAACCCCTTGCAGGCAGTGCCGGCCCGCGCTGGACTATAAGACATGGCGGCGGCTTCAAATTAATTTTTGACAGGCATTTTACATGCAATGGGAATCGCATTCAAACAAACATTAAATATTTGCATTGGCATTGTAAATAACAACAAGCATTTTTATTTCCAATGCCAATTTCCGAGGGTGCCCTGCATGCGATGTTAGTCTAGACTTGCATCTGCAGCACTGTGGGCCGATCCCTGGCACAAGTTGTTGCCATCTCTGTACAGGGGCTGACAAGTAAATAATATCTGGTTTCAGTCTCAGCCTTTATTTTGTAAACTCCTGCTCACTGTTTTAAGGGTGCAGGCCAGGCTGAGTCGGCTTGCTCTGGGCTTCTCTCTCAAAGACTTCCCCTCCCACACACAAACTCGACTGACAGGTGTTTCTTAGCTCCGAGCTGCTTTTCTCACATCTCACTAACCCTGACTAGAGCAGAACAAGCATTTGCAATGCAATAGGTCTCGTTGTGCCTTTCTGCCCTCTGCATCACCCCATCATCACTCAGCATTACACCAGCATCCCTCAGCACCACCACATTATCACTCAGCACCACCACATTATCACTCAGCACCACCACATTGTCGCTCAGCACCACCACATTATAACTCAGCACCATCACATTATCACTCAGCACCACCACAGTACCACATATCACCACCACATTATCACTCAGCATCACCACAGCATCACCACCACAGCACCACTCAGCACCACCACAACATCACTCAGCAGCACCACCACAGCACCACCACATATCACTCAGTACCACCACAGCACCACTCTACACCACCACAGCATAATTCAGCACCACCACAGCACCACTCAGCACCACCACATCATCACTCAGCACCACCACATTATCACTCAGCGCCACCACATTATCACTCAGCACCACCACATTATCACTCAGCACCACCACAGCACCACTCAGCGCAACCACATCGTCACTTAGCGCAACCACAGCATCACTCAGTGCAACTACAGCATCACTCAGCGCAACCACAGCATCACTCAGCGCAACCACATCATCACTCAGCGCAACCACAGCATCACTCAATGCAACCACAGCATCACTCAGCACCACCACAGCATCACTTGTTCAAATATGTTCTCTCAATGTTTCAAGCTTTATTACAAATGTCACAAAAAAATGTTAATATTTCACTTCTGTTCTTGGATTTTTGTCACAATTAAATACACTGAACATAATCTTCACAAAAGTTATTTACAAAAGTTTAAGCTATTGCCATTATAAATTACAATCACTTTTATTTAAGTATTAATTATTTAAAAAAATTAAAAGCCATTGTTATTTGTAATATCAATACATCCAAGTCATGTAAATACAAAACATGTTGCGTTACAAATGCGATAGGTGTCACATTTGCGAAAGTTATAACTATTGTCATTGTAAATGACTAAGCTATTAATTTAGCTATTTTCAAAAACAACACACAAATAAAAAAATTGTCATTTACAAGACCATTAGCTCAAACTTTCCTAATGCGAGACCTATTGCCAGAAACCGGTAAAAAAAAAAAAAAAATCCCTAGCCCAAAATAGACCTATTACATTGCAAATGCATGTTTTCTGTTATATTCCCATGTGTACCGGCTGGTATATATTGTGCACTCATGTGACGTTTTCCCTCCTTGTCTCATTTTCCAGATTCTGCACTTATATTAATCTCCATTCAAGTACCTTATTCCGCTACTTCACTTCACTTTGACCACGCTCTTATTCTACTTATACACCTCAACTGAGCTAGGCCACCTCCACATTATGTTTTCTCTGTTCTCCTGCCTATCCTTTTGCCTCATTTGCTTTTCCTCCTTAATGAAATAAGTTGTTTTTTCCTACTCTTTTGTTAAGCTGCCTGTTCATCGCGAATTTAGACTTGTATGCATTAATACACTTTCTGGATATGATTTTGATTGGCAATCATGAATAAGTTTCTCCATTGAATTGGACAGTTTTGTTGCTCGCTACCGCCCTTCTCCCCTTGTTTTATTTCAGTTCATTATATACATAATAAAAACTATTGTGTCACTAATAATCACGCACTCACATGTCAGGCCACCATCGTCCCTATTAGTTGGGTTATACTACAGTTTTTGTAGAGGTTGCCATACTGCTGCTGTTTGTTCCTTTGGTATATTTTCCAGTGCACTCACACCACTTATGGTTTCTGGCCCGTGTAATGTGAAGTCACATTCTTTATGTCCTTTTCACAATTCTTTTAGGGTTTCCACACACAGAGAGGTGCTTTTTCTAGTGTTACCTCACAGATGTCACTATGACTGTCCGTTGGACTTTTTGCTTATTTACACTGTATTACCCCCTTAAGTTCTGCGCACGTTCACCGGCCGACGGCACCACTACCTCCGTAGTGCTCCCGTCGGCCGTTGAACGTTCAAACTGCACCTGCGCAATGGAACATCCAGCACTGAAGCTGGACGTTCCATAGCAGTTAAGCGGTTAAATATATACTTATTATGTTATCCCCAGCCCTGAAGAGTCACGGGTAAATACCCAGGTGAAGAAACACGTGTCAGCTGGTTTTTCCTATCATGGTACTGTCTGAAGAAATCTGCTAATACACGCCGAAAAAAATATCCACTGGTATCGAACGTTGTTATTACTTTGCTTGCAATGCGATTGTAGTTTATTGAAACTCATTTACTTTTCCTTTAACGTGTGCCCAGGACATGGTTTGAATTTTGCAGTGTGGGCCCGTGCCCTCATATTCAGGGGTTGTTTGGGTTTCCCCTGACCTGGCAGCACCATATGTATTCTGTACATTTTCACCTTACCGCTTACTGTTTAGAGCACCATTCTTCCTGTTCACTCAAAACCTCATGCAGAATTGTTATAGCCAATAGCTCTCGCCTTTTGTACCTTATGTGTTTAGCCATGCATCACATTATCCTGGGTGCTGAGCTGCCAGGGATTGAAGAGCTATAGCAGAGAAGGTGACATTTTTATTTTACCAAGAAATTAACTCCAGCCTGCAACCGTCTTTCTTGAGTGGACTTTTATCCGAGCGCGGGATCTGATTAAATCCCTGAAAAGTGACGTCTGAGAGAGTCTCACTGTAAATGTTACGGTCTCTAATGAACTGGTGTTGCTGTTCTTTGCACCACAGCTGTAATTACATTGATTTTCCCTTCATTGTTGGAACTCTGGGCCGGTGTTGTTGTAATGCAGGTCAGTTAGCACCGTTTCATCTCAGCTGAATAAACAAACTGAGAAAGGAGCGAGGAATGGCCAAGTATTAGTCCAGTTCAGGCAGACGGAGAAGATAGACATAAAACTGTGTCACAATAAAATGGGCAGAGATTATTGGCAGGTGTACTCTGTGAGACGGGATAAAAGGTGCTGCTTTCCTTCTGATTAGGGAGTGCATGGCTATTGTCTGGGCGTGTGGCAAAGGGGTTAAACTGTAATTGGAATATAGAGCTCGAGCTAGCGTGGCTTAGCAGAGATTTGAGTAAGCCTCCGAGAAGTACACAAGTCTGTTTTGGGAGCGCCTGGCTCTGCTGAAGGACTGCAGCTGCCGTCAACGACTGCCAGGCAATTGAACCAGCCCAGGAAAGACAATGAAAGCAGAGTTTGTGTGAGCCCCAACCCCGTCTGCTCACAGCTCCCTGCCCTTACCCAGAGCACACAGAGCACAGCGCGGAGTACAGCACGAGCCCTTGGCGGAGGCACGGGTGCGCGGCACAGCTCTAAGGAGGGTACTGCCGCCGGGCGCCGAGGACCCATGGCTTCAGCCTTCATGTGGGGCGTGGAGGACCTGCTCATCAGCCGCAGATGCTTCATGTGGAACCAGCTTGTGCTAGATTACCCTTAGCAGGAACAGGAGCACCGGTGTGCGGCCATGCTAAAAAAAAATTTGAAAAGATGGTTGGCGCACCGCTGCTGTTTTAAAGCACTCATGCTTGTGCTAACTTGCCCCTAGCGGGAGCACCGCTGCGCAACCATGCTAATTAAAAACATATGGTTGGCACGCTGCTGCTCGCTCCCTCAAGGTGGATGCCACCACAAGCACGAGTGTGCCTGAAAAGGAGATGACCGACTTCTAAAGGTCATCTTGTACGTAGCGCATGCGCGCTGCCTAGGCGTGACCTAAACAGAGGGGCTGCTTGCAGCTGCTCCGTGTTTTCACAGTGCAGGCAGCAAACCGCCTGTACTTTTAAGGTCGATTAGAGATCCCCTTGCAGGCAGTGACTGCACCCGTCTGCAAGGGGATGTCTGGGGGGTCAATAGGAGCCCCTTTCTCCCCTCCAGAGGGCAGCTCGCAGGGGGCACCCCCTGAGAGCCTTTTTGCATCTGCGCCCGCGTGTGTATATGACGTGGACACAGAGGCAAACAAATTCCCTTTACTCAAATGAGAAAAACGCCCCCTGATGGTAGTGCTGGCATTTTAACTGTGCTAGCGCTTTTGGGAATTAGTGAAGGGGACGCACAAGCACCTGCGCCCCCTTTTGTATTACCAAATTGCACTGTGTGTGCGCAAAGTTGGCACAAATGTCCATTGCGCCCCCAGAGCACTTATTACAATACGGCCCCTAGAGAACATTTTCTGCATTATATACCACGACACCACCAACCTGTGTTTCCTTCATTATTCTTCACCTCGTCCTCCAGCCATGCTTCCACCACCTGCCTATACCACCTACAGTGAGCCGTAGACACCGTACTGACACCAGAAAACTGAGAGAAGGAGCAGCTCCCTCCTCAAACTGGTCCTTAACCCAGAGTGGACAGCTGGGTTATGCATCCTGTTCAGCTCCATTCTACAGGGATGCTTCGAGGCAGTGTTTCCAGGTGAGCTGCTCAAGTACAAGTCACCAAACGAATCCATATCAGTACAACCTGTAGCAAATGCAAGGAAGGAGGCCCTACTTGCTTGCACCTTTGAACGGCATAAGGTATGGTGCACACATGTTCCTGGTTCATGCGTTCATCAGATTCGTTCTAGACATGTTGAAACTGATCATATTGCACAGCTCCTTGGCTGGGAATATTGTTTACCCTACTCCGAAGCCTTGCACATCGATGCATGTCTTCTATAATGAAAGGCCTTCTCTTCAAAGGCCTTTTTGATGTAAATAGTGCTTGTCTGGGAGCATGAATTATGTACATTAGCAGCAGGTGCAGAGACTGACTACAATAGTGTTTACAGTGCGGATAAGCACCTTCGCCTCCATGCTGCAGTTAAGCCATTATCCTGCGCCACGGCAGACTGAGTTCTTTGAACCCTGGCATTTAGGAGTCAATAATTCTTACACGATGAGCTCCCCGAGCCGAAGATGTGGCCAACTGGCAGGAGTGCGGCCACTCTGCTTATCTCTTCAGTGTGTGCAGACTCGTGTGCCCAAAGCAGAGATGGCTTCTACCGTCCCTTCGCCTCTCTTTACTCACTCGCCGCCTGTGCTCACCCCAACCATGCTGCATTCTAAAACTGCTATGTGACATCTTGAACCATTTTTTCTTTTTCGAACTGCATCCTTTATTTTTATCTTCCTGATTATAAATGTTTGTTGTGTTACATTATCTTTTCTCCCTCTTGTATCCTATTACCCGTTACCTCTTTTATGTTTTTTTATTACCTTTTTCTTTTCTTTTATGGTCTTCTTTTCTTCCTCTTGCCCTTATTTACGTCTTTTGCCATTGTTAGAACAGGATTGCCCACTGCATGGTATACAGATTTCTTTCCCTGCTCTGAGTGCTCTGCTGCGTGTATGTTTGCTATTCATTTTGATGTTTTGCCCTAGCAAGCTAGCATGTGCGCAGAGGCCTAAGATTGTCCCTGAATACACAAAGTCCTGGACTTGTCCTATGACCTGGAGTTGCACACTAGGTCTGCCCTCATACCTGGAGACGGTACTACTGTACTTGTCCTTGGTATAGCACATGAAACAGCGGTGGCGCCCAAACATGTTCCTAAGATAGTGTGAGCAGACATTTTTCTGTGTTAATGGGAGTGTGGCCTATAGGCCATTGGCGGCTGGCACAGGTAAGAGCGGTGAGGCGGGGCAGGGTGGGGGTCGGGGAAGTCGACATATGATGGGATAAGTTAAATTAAACTTGAAAAAATAAAACCACCTGCATTGGGCTTGTCACATTGCAGCGAGACAAGTTAATTGGGTTTATTTTTTCAGTTACTTGCGCTCGCCGCAATATCAAGTCAGTGATGCGGCGAGTGCAAGGTAAGTCATTTTATTTTTTTAATTAAATAATAAAAACACTTATCTTGCGCGCACCGCAACACTGAGTCGGCATACAGCGAGTTCAAGGTAAGTTGCTTTATTTTTTTTTAAATTTAACTCATCCCGTTGTATGTCGACTTCCCCCGCCCTGTACCGCCTCACCGCTCTTACCTGTGCAGGCCACAACTGCTACATGTCCCTCTTGCATAAAGTTCTGCTGTTATGTGTATATGAATAGAGCCGTGCACTAGGAGGAGTTGGAGGGAGAAAGAAAGACATTGTGCGGGCGTGTCAATCAATCAATCAATCGAGGGTTTCAAAGCCCTGAGGGAAAGGGGGCTGTAGGGGGTGGAAGGGAGGGTTCCGCTGATCCTGGAGGTTCACTGAGTTACATCCAATAGCCAGGTCTTGCTGTCCTTTATCAACTTAGGGAGCAATGCAGTCTGCCAGAGGTGGAGAGGTAGGGAGTTTCATGCCTTGGCCGCAAGGAGGGAGAAGGAGCACCCTCCTGTTCTACTTTTCTTGATCTGAGGAACCGTTGCGAGAGATAGCTGGGCCAAGCAGGGAGAGCGCTGGGGAGCGTGGAACACGAGGCGGTAGTTCAGGTTGGCAGGTCCAGTGCTGTGGAGGGCCTTGGGTGCGTGGGTGAGAAGTTTGAAGGTGATTCTCTTCTCAACGGGGAGCCAGTGTAGAGTCCGTAGGTGTTGGATGATGTGGCTGTGGCGCAGTAGGTTGAGGACAAGTCTGGCTGTGGTGTTCTGGACGTTCTGGAGTCTTTGGGTGAGGTTTTTGTTGATCCCGGCATAGAATGTGTTGCCCATGTCCAGTCTGCTACTGATGAGGGTGTGTGTCACAGTTTTCCTTTGATTGGGGGTGATCCACTTCAAGTTCTTACGGAGGAGGCGAAGGTGATGGCATTGATCTGGCAGTCCATTTTGAGTTCGGAGTACAGGATGAGTCCGAGGTTGCGTGCGTGGTCCGGGGGTGAGGGCTGGGGGCCACCAGGTGTCCTTCCAGGCATCGGGGTGTGAGACCATGTTGAGTACCTCGGTTTTGTCCATGTTGAGTTCGAAGGCAGCTGTTCTTCATCAATCTGGCGATGGCTTTCATTCAATCTTGAAAGTTGCGTTCGGTTATGGTGGGTTCGTTGGATAGGGAGAGGATGAGTTGGGTGTCGTCTGCATACGTTGTGATGTTGAGTCCGTGTGCTCTGACGATGGATGTGAGCGGAGCCATGTAGATGTTGTACAGGTTCGGGCAGATGGAGGATCCTTGTGGGAATCCGCAGGTGCTTGCAGTTAGTTCTGAGAGAAATGGAAGGAGTCTGACTCGTTGCGTTCTGCCGGAGAGGAAAGAGAGTATCCAGTTGAGGGCCTTGTTCTGGATTCCCACGTCGTGGAGTCTGTGGTCTAGGGTGCGGTGAGAGACAGTGTTGAAGGCCGTGGAGAGGTCTAGGAGGATAATGGCCACAGTCTCTCCTCTGTCAAGGAGTGTGCGAATGTCGTCAGTTGCTGCGAGGAGAGTGGTTTTGGTGCTGTGGGTCTTCCTGAAGCCTGATTGGGAGGAGTCGAGGATGTGGTTTTCTTTGATGAAGGCATCGAGTTGGCTGTTGACTCTTTTTCCATGACTTTGTCTGGATATGGGAGTAGGGAGATAGGTCTGAAAATCTTGAGGTCGGTGGGCCCAGCTGAAGGTTTTTTCAGGAGAGGGTTGATCTTGGAGTGTTTCCAGTTGTTGGGGAAAGAGGCGGTCTCGAAAGAGCGGTTGATGATACCTTGAAGCTCAGATGCAATGATGTCTGCGGCTTTGCAATAGATGTGGTGTGGGTAGCGGTCCGTGGGGGCCCCGGAGTGGGTGGTCTTCATTATTCTAAGAGTGTCTTCGATGCTGAGGGCAGTCTAGCTATCTAGTTTTGGCTGTGTGCTGCTTGGAGCACTGGGAGGGGGTTCCTCATGGGGGTTGTTGTCGAAGTTGTCATAGATGGTCTTGATTTTGTGATGGAAGAAATCACTGAGTCTGTCACAGAGGTTCTGGGAGGGAGTGATGTCTGTGGACTCAATTTTGGGTAGGGTGAACTCTTTGACGATGCCAAAGAGTTCCTTGCTGTTGTGTGCTTTGGTGGAGATTCTGTTGTGAAGTGCTTTCTTCCTGGAGAGTCTGATGAGCTTGTGGTGGGCATCGGTAGCTGTTTTGAAGTTGTCAAGTTCTGTCTGGGTTTTAGAGTTCCTCCACAGTTTTTTTAGTCATCTGCAGGTGCATCTGGAGTCTCAGAGTTTGGTGGAAAACCAGCTGGCTTTCTTGGGTGGGGTTTTGGAGGATTTTTTGAGGGGGCGGTGGTGTTGGCGCAGTCGGTGATCCATTTGTGTTGATTGCGGGCAACGGTTGTGGGGTCACCGTCTGTGGAGGTGGGAGCGGAGCTGTCGAGGGTGGTGGTGAGCTGTTCATCAGAGATCTTGTTCCAATTTATGTGCTGGAGTTGAAGTGGGCGTCTGCGGGGGATGTTGGATTTGAAGGTGAGGTGAACACAGTGATGGTCAGTCCATGAGAGTTCGGAGGTGTGGCTGAAGGTGATGGAGTTCCCATTTGTCCAGGTTTCGGTGAGGACCGCGATGTCTGAGGGGGTGCTGTCGAGGAGATCCCAGATTTGTGTGGCATGTCTGTGGAAGGAGCGGACGTTGAGGAGGACGCATTTCTGGGTTTGGGGTGTGATGGAGTTGTTGCTGGAGGGAGGTGTAGGGTCCTGGGTCTCGGCGAAGGTGAAGAAGTGGTGGCAGTGATGGCAGGTAAATGTAAATTGATACTTGTATAGCGCACTACTCACCCACAAGGGTCTCAAGGCGCTTGTACGAATACCGCTGTGGAACCCATCCTGGCTTTCCCTGTGAGGCGTCCACTCCTGGGCACCCCCAAGGTGGAGGCCAGGCATCCTTAGCGTTGTGGGGGCCGTTGTGGAGATTAAGCAAGCTATTGCTCAGAGTTGCAGAGTGGGACTCCATGATTGGAATAGGCACCGAGGCGAGAATTATCAGGTCCGTGGAATTTTTGAGCCCAAGATCCGCCGAGGCGGGGAATTGAACCCTGGTCCCGGGCTAGACCTCTGCATCAGGGTCTGCCGCTCTAATCATTGAGCCACACTTCACTAGGTGAATGGTCTGTGGGTGTCGAGAGGTGAGGAGAGCTTGCAGTTGTAGTTCTTGCCTGCGTTGAGTTCATGGAGAGCCGAGGAGCAGTAGCGCTGGAGGGCCGGAGGACCAGGTTTCCTGGTGCTGGTCATGGTTAGGTTGCGATCGGGTCACGAACGGGCACAGACGGCTTTCCTTTGGCACGCCCATGCAGCGCCCTCCATTAATTAGAGGTCGGGGAGGGCAGGACAGCTTGGATGCGAGAGCTGGAAAAGAAGTGGGAGGGGCCACGGGGGCAGCAATGGTGGGGCCCGTCAAAGATGGGAGAAGGGTGGAAAAAGAAGGTAATGGGCTGAGGCAAGGAAAAAAAGGGTAACTGCAGAAACTAAATTAGGACAAGTCACCAGGTGGAGAAGAGTCTTGCCGGTGGCAGTGGCAGGCTCTATCCGCTCGCGCTGATTACTTAAACAGGGTCACACGACTGAAGCGCTGATCTATAGCGTTTTTTTAACTTTAGCAAACAAGGCTAATTTTAATGTGTTTGTGTGCAATGTAAAATCTGTTTTTCACTCACTTTCCTGCCGACTCCCGCCCCGGTCCGCCGCGTCCATTTCTGGGCGTTTGTTTGCGGAGGGTGAGGAGGAGCCTAGCACTTCCGGGCTCGGGCGGATGGTCAGCGTTCTAGTTGCGCAGTAGGCGTACTGTACTTAACCTGCTGCCTCTTTCAGTCGCGCTGTGGAGAAGAGTCTTGCCGGTGGCAGTGGCAGGCTCTATCCGCTCGCGCTGATTACTTAAACAGGGTCACACGACTGAAGCGCTGATCTATAGCGTTTTTTTAACTTTAGCAAACAAGGCTAATTTTAATGTGTTTGTGTGCAATGTAAAATCTGTTTTTCACTCACTTTCCTGCCGACTCCCGCCCCGGTCCGCCGCGTCCATTTCTGGGCGTTTGTTTGCGGAGGGTGAGGAGGAGCCTAGCACTTCCGGGCTCGGGCGGATGGTCAGCGTTCTAGTTGCCCCTACAGCCTATAAATGTGCTTTGGGCAGCGACCGCGCAGCGGACGCGTGCAGCGGGCGCGCCGGAAGCGCGCCGAAGTCGAGCCAAAGTCAAGCCCGTCTGCGCCCGTCCGCGGCCGGACGGGGCGCGGGGCCACAAACCCTGGTCAACCACAGCCCCCTCTTTTACGGTATGATAAACAAACTCTGCTTAATCTCCGTCCTGCCCTCACCTCACCCTGCCTACACTCTATGAAGGCGCTATCTCTACAGAACTGCTCTATGTGCTATTTCACGCCTAGTACTAGCTCTTTCGATATCCCCCACAAAAACGTGTTAAAAGCTGCACTTCTCAACTGCCGATCTCTCAGCAAACACTGCATCTAAATATATCATCTACTTGAGGACGAAGCACTTGAGATCTTACTATTAACTGAGACCTGGCTGGGTGAACACTCTGACCCTGACATCATCGAGGCGTTACCTCCAGGTTACTCCCTCGCCAGGCTCGATAGGCAGGATGGTAGGGGCGGAGGAATAGCTATTGCTGTTAGAGCCCCGTTGGAATGTTCCCTATCTCCCCTGACTATTGATCACTGCGAAGCAGCTTCTTTCACTATCGCACTGGATCCTAAACACTCCCTATCCGGCATTCTCTTATATAGACCCCCGGGCAGACTGTTTGACTTTACCGCTAGCCTAATAAAAGCTACTGCACATCTTGCCTTAAGGAAATCTAGACTCCTGGTACTTGGCGATATGAATATACATTTCGACGACGTCGGGGACAAAGACGCCGCCTGCATAAAAGCAGAGCTACTCTCCTTGCAGTTGGCTCTTAAAAACCATGACCCTACCCACAGACAAGGTCACTTGCTAGACCCCGTATTTAGCAACTGGAATGGAGTAGAAGTGCTTCCTCCAATTCCCGTTCCCTGGTCTGACCACTATGTTATTCCTCTACATATATTAGTGCCTGAGACTGAAACTAAGAACGATAACATGCAGACCTACCAAAGTCGCAAGTGGAAAAATTTTAACTTAGACACTTTTATTGACAAGCTTGAAACGGCTGGACCTCCTAAAGGCTCTGACTGTGAGACCGCCTATACTTGTCTAAAAAATTGTGTCCTAACTGCCCTTGACGAGACCGCTCCTATTCGTAGGTCAGTGGCTAATAAGAAATTGAGAAAACCATCCCCTTGGTTTACATCTGAACTGCAAGATGCTAAATCTGCCTGTAAAAGATTGGAACGCGAATGGCGTGTCAAATTCTGCCCCACAGCTAAAGACCACTATAAGAAAGAGCAAGCGAAATACTACAAACTTATCCGCTCTGCTAAAGCACTACATTACAAGACCTGTATTGATGAAGCAGAAAACTCCTCTAAGGAACTTTTTAAAATTTTTAAAGAAATCTCGGTGGTTACCAATGGGAGTAATGCCCACAATGATTCTGTTGAAACATGTAATAATATTGCCAAATACTTTGCCAGCAAAATCACTACAATCTACTCTAACTTCTCCACTGAGCTGCCATCGGTCTCTGACTTCACTGAGAATTTAGAGCTCATTCATGATAAGAATTGCCTTACCAGCTTTTCTGTTCCCCATCCCACAATCTTAACTAGCATTTGCAAAAACATTAAATCAGGATCGCCCCGCGACCCTGCCCCCCCCAAGATACTAGCAGCCAGCCTAAAGGTCCTAGAACGTCACTTCAGACACATCCTCCAACTCTCCTTCGCCACAGCTACCCTCCCCATGGAATGGAAGAAAGCCATTGTATTACCTATAAAGAAAAAACCTAACATCAGCCAAGACATCCTGGAGAACCTACGGCCCATCTCATTACTACCTTATCTGGCGAAGGTGGCCGAGAAAATAGCTAACAGCCAACTCATGGCACATCTTGAGTCTAACAATGCCTTCCACAACTCCCAATCAGGGTTTAGGTCAGGCTACTCCACCGAAACCGCCCTTCTGAGAGCGACCGAAACCCTGCGGGCTGGTGCAGATGAAGGACAGACAATGGCATTAATCATGCTGGACCTCAGTGCGGCGTTCGACACTGTGGCACATTACATCTTGCTACAGTGTCTGAACAAAGCCGGGGTCACCCAGGAAGCATTGGGCTGGTTGAAAGCCTTCCTCACTAACCGCTGCTTCCAGGTTCAGAGAGGCACTTATCTCTCTGAAAGCATTTCTTTAGAACAGGGGGTTCCTCAGGGCTCGGCCCTGAGCCCTACCCTGTTCAACTTGTACATGGCCCCTTTGGCGGAAGTGGTTCAATCGTTCTGCATTGAATTAGTTTCATATGCCGACGATACCCAACTTCTCATCTCTCTATCCCAAGCTCCTTCCATTTCTGCTAACAACTTTAAATCCTGCATGCAGGCGCTGGCGAGTTGGATGACCCAGCATTGCCTTAAGCTCAACGGCTCAAAAACAGAGGTTCTGGTAATTGGAGACACGGATACGAGCTGGACTAAGGAGTGGTGGCCGTCATGTTTGGGGCCGTTACCTACCCCCTGTAAAGCGGCCAAAAATCTGGGGATCTGGGTTGATCCCAAACTCTCCTATGACTACCACGTGAACAAAGTGGTCGGAAAATGTTTTGGGGTCATGAAGACCCTAAACTGCACCCTTGATATCCTCCCTCTGGAAGCCAGGCGCACTATGACACAAGCTCTAGTGACCTCGAGAATAGACTACGGCAATGTTGCTTCTGCTCGGAACAACGCAAAACAACATCAGGAGACTTCAAGTACTGCAAAATACAGCGGCACGCCTAGTCCTCAGACTCCCCAAGAGAGCACCATCCAAACCTGCTCTGGACACCCTTCACTGGCTACCTATAAAAAAGAGAGTTCTCTTTAAAGCACTCCTAATGTGCTATAGGATCATTTCCCAAAAAGCTCCCCCCTACATGAATGACCTGGCTATTCCCTATGAGCCCAACAGAACTCTTCGCTCTGGGGGAACGGGCCTGCTCAAAATTCCCCGTATCAGGAAAGCCAGAATGGGTGGCCGCTCCTTCCGGGTAGTGGCCGCCAGGGAATGGAACGCACTCCCTATGGGTATCAGACTTGCGGACTCTGAGACCACTTTCAGGAAAAGCTTAAAAACCTATCTGTTTTCCCTCTAATACCCTCTATTGGCACTGACTCTCTCTCCACAGCGCGGGGACACGCCGTGATGGCGTCACCATGCGCTTTACAAGCCCCTTTATTATTATTATTATTATCATTATCAGACAGAAAAGAAAAGCGATACGAGAATATAGATAACAGAAAAACACTCAGGAGCAGACCAGTTCAGGGCACAGGGCTCAAACCGAGGTCTTGGGCAACCAAAAAGCAGAGCACTGCCAGGGGGAACTACAGGGCTATGCGCTGGGAGAGGATGAAACCCAGGGGTTTTGCACATGTTCAGCAGTAGTATGTTCTGTCTGCGTGAGGCTGAGCATTAAGCCAGTGGGATACATATTGGATGCCCATTGCTTGGCATGGCACAAGATGAAGGATGAGGACAGCTTCTCCCGACAATGAAAGTGTATTGGCTTCATTCCTGTGCCTGGAAGATGGAGATCCATACACTGAAGTTAGGAGGATTGATAAAGGGCTACCTTTAGAATACCGTGATGACATTTTTTAGCAAGGGTCGGCTGATTAGGTGTTGACATGATTGCATTAGCTGCCTCACTGACAGACATGGTCCTGGACTTAAGTTGGGGGGTGATGCTGTTGGTGCAGGACTACTGCGCTCAGCTTGCTTGCCGGAGGCCGATGTGGCAAGCACAGGTTTGCTGAAAAAGGTTGTGGTCGGCACACCAGTGGGGGAAATCTGCTTCTTCTCCGACCCACTGGTCTTTTTCTTGGCAGTACCTTTCTTTGGGGCTAACTTGAAGCTGTCAGTTGGCAGCGGCATTTAGCTTCACAAGCTGAAGAGATGCTCGTGCTGCATAGTCAATCATGTGTTAGTCATGCAAAGGCGTTCAGTCTGGTAGTATTGTGGGTAATGTCTCTTCTCATGTGCACCTAAAAGCAAACAAGTAAGAAGAACATCAGTGAAAAGTGCCAGTGTTTCAGTTTAATTAGTAGTACAAACAAACAATATCATTTAGTGTGATTACTTAAGTTATTATAAATAATTAGCAATTCAGTGTAACTAACAATTCGTAAAACCACACCAACATAAACTTTCATGGTGTACACTCAGGAACGATAAGAAAGAGCAACAACAACATGCAGATGTAACTGTTTGCTTTATGTGCATCACAATGGGGTATAGCACTGAGGGAGGTGTGGGTGACAATGGCATAATCCTTAGACAATTAATCCTGGTGTGCCACTATAGCAGACATGGGGTTGATGCCAGATTTAGAAAAATGGGGAACGGGGGATTAAAATGTAAAAAATAATAATAAAAATTACATTACAAAACTAAAATTAAAAAAATGTAAACAAACATTTTACAAATTTAAACAATGTAATAAATTACAATTTTAAAAAGTAAAACAAAAAAAGGTTTCTTGCACAAAAAAAAACAACTCCAACGGCCAGTTTGAGAAGAAAGTCCACTCTAAAAGCCTCTCAGCTGCATCTCCAGCAGAAAAGCTGCTCGACTGCTCCGTTTGCGATCGGCCATAGATTTGCGCTGTATCGTCTGGAATCCGGGTCAGTGAGCATGAAGTCTCACTGGAGTCTCACAGGAGCTTGCTAGCAGTGTGAGAAGTCTTGCGCACATGTGCAAGCGGCCTGAGAGTAAAGGCGGAATTCAGGAACTTTGCGGTCCTCCTCAGAGTGCCCATTTCCGGAGTTTACTGCCCGGGCCTAATTCTGAAACCTGGCAAAGCCAGAATTTTAAATGAAGAGGCTTACAGAGGGGTTTAACAAAAGGTGAGCCTTATCATTCGATCAAAAGAGTGGGGGGTTGTGATGTGATCTTATCAAATTACCTTAATGCTTGTCCTTACAATTGCAGAATAATGTGAAAATGTTGTATGAGGAACCAATAAAACACCAAGGAAATTTTATTAGGAATTAATATGCATCTGGCTTGACATCCCTTACTCTCATTCATACCCCTGATGTCATGAAATATCTCATTCCTCTCCCTACTGCACGTATAAGCCCAAGTAATTTAAATGGCTCAAAGGCATATACATTGAGGATGAACCTAACTGCATAACAACGGACCAATTACTGAGGTAAATGGGCAGCAAGAGAGTGGAAAACAAGAGTTTCAACAAACAGTACTGAGGTTTGGTAGAAGAAGAAATGGGGGGTTGCAGTAAGGTGACAGAAGGGGAAGAGGGATGAATTAGTTAAAACAATGACAAGTAAGTTACGAGTTATTGTTATTTTGTTGTATCTATGCCTCTGCAGTATTTATCATATATGCATGCATATCCCTGATAAAGTTTTTTGTTTTCTGTCACACTATTTTCCTAACGCTTCCGAGCTGCTTAGATGTCTCTTTCAAATCTCCCCTCTCACTCTTTTACTGTACATATACCTGTGAGGTATTTTAATTTTACTTTCATATTTTGCCACTACCTACACAACCGTATTTATACAAAAGATGTTCCCCTTTAGATATATCTTTAATATAGCCAAGCAGGACCAGTAGTGGGTCAGGATCTAGTGTGTACCCTATCATTGAGGATAGCTGGGAGAAACATATTACGCCAGAATCCCCCTAGGTGACTGCATGCCCATGTCAGGTGAGCAAAGTCGACATCGTCAACTGTATCCTTAGGGCAATTGGCAGGTCTTGACAGGTCGATCCGCACCAGTGCACTAGGTGTGTTATATGCTCTATGGAGACACTCATAGTGTATGAGTTTGTGTCTGTGATTTTGCAGAGACAAGCTGAGTTTGGCTGCAGCAGTAGCGCCATATCACATCAGTCAGGGATGTCTCAGTTTCTGTTTCAAAGTCTCCTGGAGTTACTCATCCCTAGGGGGCAGAAGGCCTATGCTGGCGCAACAGAGTTGGGAACCTAGGTTGGTCCCCTTCCTGTCTGTTATCATTAATGTTAGTAGGGTGAACTCTAGGACAGGACAAGCACATCCACTTAGTTCGCATTTGTAAACCTAGCATCGTTGGCATGTGAGGAGGCAACGTTGGTTGGAGAACAGGTCCCCAAATGTGCATAAGTCATACCATGCCAATGTTCACTGGACTAGCTTCTCCTGAGTGATTGGGAGCCACTGATTATCTGCCAGGGCTGGAGAGCAGAGGAGCCTCCCAAGCAGTCAGATGAGCCTCCTCCACTCCCAATTGGTGGTGAAGAGGGTTTGAATATCGGTATGACCCAGCAGCAGGTCCTTTGGGAGGAGAGAGAGTAGGGGCAATGGATCAGCCTGATCTTTTTCGGGCTTAGCTTACGGAAGTCACACGTCAGTGATGTCCATATTGACACTGTGTGACACGGTAGTATAGTTGGAGGTTGGGGACACCAAATACATCACGCTCGTAGGGAAGTACTAAAGGCTTCAATCAAAAGGAGCCACAGGAGGAACACAGGGAAAGGCCGCCCCCCACAAAAGCACTAAAGGCTGCTAGCCAATCTGGGGTCTGCGACCTGTCCGGAGGAGCCACAATAAGAGGCTTTGCAGGTAGTAAAAAATGTGTTTGTGAGTGGAATAGGGGTGTTGAGGAAGAGGTACAAGAATCAGGGGAGCACCACCATCTTGATGATGACAATGGGCCAGCCATGGAAAGAGGGAGCTGGATTTTCTGCTCAGTTTGGGTAGTTAGTTTATCAATGGTAGGCCCATAGTTCAGACTTATGACTTGTTCATTCTCCCAATAAAGGATAATACCCAAATACTGGACCAAATCAACACACTATGTGAGGGGGTAACCACAGGAAATAGGGGCAGTTGCAGCTGTGAGCGGGAGCAATTCAGACTTGCTCCAGTTGATTGAAGGCTGGAAAATTCACTGAGTCTGACAATTTCCCAGAAAAGTGGAGGCAGATTGTCTGCGAGTTGGTAGACAAACAGTAAAATATCATCCACGGATAAGGACAATAGCAGGGGGCCAGGTTTGAAGTGTATGCCTCTGATAGAGGTGTTTTTCTTGTAAATGATGGATCAGGGGATCCATTGCAATGATGTATAGTAGAAGGGATAGAGGGCAACCTTGCCTGGCTCCAGGAAAAATAGGAAATGAGGAGGTAATGGAACCATTGTCCCAGACGCAGGCCACAGGTTGTGCATACAGTAGCATTATTAGTGGGATGAACTCCCACGGCAATCCCAGTTTGTGCAGTAAAGTATGAGGAATGGGCACTCCAGGGAGTCAAACTCCTTCTCTGCATCCAGGAGGGCCACCGCAGCAGGAACATTCAGGGAGACTCTGTTCAGCACTGAAAACACATCCCTTAGGTTTAGCAAGAAGGAGCAATGAGGAACAAAGCCCTGCTGCACAGGTGAGAATATGTGTTCCAGTGACAGCCGATTGACAAAGACTTTGGTGAGTATTTTGTTGTCAAAATTCAATATGAACAGGAAGAACACCACTGAGTGTCTTTGTTAGGCTTCATGAAAAGGGTAATCAGTGCCTCTCTCAGCGTCGGGGGAAAATGCTAGAGTCCAGGGACTCAGCATATATTGCTAACAAGTGTGGCGCAAGAAGGTGCTTATATGTTTTATAAAAGATCCCAGAGAGTCCGTTGAGGCCGGGAGCCTTGTACCTGTCGAGGGAGTCTATCGCCTGCACTATCTTATCGCTCAAGGAGGGCTCGCTAAGACATTGCCCCTGGGCATCCGTGATCCATACCATGGCAATTTCCGAGAGGGAGCATGTGGCATCCTGGGGTGTGTGGGAGGTGTACAAATGTGTGTAATATCTAAGGAATTCTGCCACTATGCCACTGTTCTCTGTTGGCGCGTCCCATCCGGGGCGAGGAGTTCAGGTATGTCATTACTGTCCGTAGGCAGACCACGCAGCTTTCCATGCTTTGGTGACATCTTTTTTTGCTCTGGTAAGGCCCATGAACTACAAATGGCACTTATATCGGTTACCACTATTCCCTTCCATGATATGGAGTAGTATAAGCCTCGGTGACATAGGAAAGTCCCACCCAAGATCTCAGATAGACAGGCCGTGACCCTGCTCCGAAACCGAGTAAGCGCAGTGCATTGCCAGACTGTATGAATAAATGTACCATCTGCACTGCCGCAGGGCAAACAACCAGGTGAGGGGATCAGACCCGCCCTCCACAACCTATGTCTAATGGAATATACTCTATGCAAATATTTGAATTGGATTAATCTTAGCTGTGAAGCTATTGCGGCTCTCCACGGGGATTTCAGTGCTTCTGCCACAGTTGTCATTGTCTAGGGATCCCAGGTCTGTTTGTTACATCTCCCGAAGAGTAGACAGTGTATTGGCGGTATTTGTCACTAGGGTTTTGTATATTTTAGGTATTTTGTGCTCCCATAAGTTGTCCATGAAATCTTTGGCCTCTCTTGAGATAAATTCTGGTAGGGTATCTATACGTGCAATATATGGGGTCAGGGCATGGCAAAATTGCAAATATTTATAGAATTACGAGTGCAGCATGTCAAATTTCCTCTGGAGGTCTTGAAAGGGTTTCAGGGTGCTGCCACGCATAACTACCCCCAGTGTGGAGATGCCAATATCGTCCCAGCCTCTGAACCCACAGTGTGGACAGGTGGGGTAAGAGGCCACCATGCCATAAGGAGGTCTCACCCATCAGACGACCCCACCATCCTATTCTGATCAATGCGTATTTCCATACCCTATAGCTGGCGGCAATCGTCAAAGTTCCCGTGATTTATGAAGATATAAATGAGGTAGCGTCTCGCCCATCAGCCAGTGTTCTAGGAGGTATGCTGAGTCATGTCTATCTCCGTACCACCATTCGTTCAGGATTAAGAAGTAGGAGGCGGCATAGTATGATTGGATGTCGGGGTCGCTATCCCCCCGCAATATGTAGTAATACCACAGTTTTAAGCAAACGCTCAACTCTCTCAAGTCGATGGTGAACCTTTGATGCTCTGTCCTCCGCCTAATCTGACATTCTGGGTGTCAATGTGCTCCCCCATGCGATGGAGCCTGTTAGTGACGGTGTCAAAATGGGCATTGATAAAGCGGAAGCCTGAGTGACGCTCGGCCATAATAGCATTTGCACCTGCAATCTGATTGGTCACTGGGGGGCGTAGGCTCCAGCCTCTTCCTCGGCTGGAATCTCTGGCTGTTTAATGGCTCAGGCAGCTCAAAGGGCAACTTGCACTGCTTGGGGTCCCCTTGCACCATGATCTGACCAACCCAAAATGCAGCAGCCCTTAGGCGTGAGGAGGTGGAGGAGATGCCTCATGGTTGTGGGGTACCTGACCATATGCGTGTCTCCAGGGGGTCACCAATGTGTGAAGGGGGGTGTATAGCAGGATCCATAGGGTTCAACCAGGCCTGTGAGCACTGTGAGGGGGCCCTGATGCTAAGTGGACATGGTGGCACAGAGGAGGGTGAGTGATTGTATGTTTAGGTCCTGCAGGGACTGGTGCAGTGTTGCGTTACGCAGAGGGAACCATTCCTCAGGTGAGCAGGGAACATTGGTTGAGGCCCCCTCAGACAGCAGGCCAACAGAGGATGAGGCATGCCATGTGTCTGGAAGCAGGTGCAACTCAGGCCACAGTCACCAGACTAGAGCCATACATGTAGCAGCAGAAGGTGGAGTGAGGCCTTAGGTTGGTGAGGGAATGCAGCATGCTCCTTACCGACATGCCCAGCCAGCTGGCAGCAGGTAGCTCCTTCAGGCGGGTTCTGGCCACTGCTGTATCATGCTGGCCTCAACCCCTTGTGCATTCTCACAACACCCAGGATCAGAAGGACGGCAGTGTTGCGGGCAGCCCAGCAGTGCTCTGGATCCCTGTGCCTCCACCTCCCGATGCCCCATGCCTATGCCCCAACCAACATACATAATCAGACAGGTGGGCAAAGCCGGGGAAAGAGCAGTAAAAAAAACCTTAGGGAGACCATTGTATACCCTCGACATGGAAGTGTGGAACTTACAGACCGTTATGTACATCATCTAAAACATGGGATTGCATTATTGAGGGAATAGGGCTATGAGATAGAGGACTTTAGTTCTCTGAAGCATAAAGAAAAACATGAAAACTTCTGTCAATATGAAGGTTAAAGCCCAGTCCCATGTGAAGGATGGACCCAGATTTGATAATTTTTTAATGCTCCAATGACAAAAGGTGAAAAGATTCCGTCAGACCCCTAATGATCTTTTGTTTTTTTATATGCTTCTGATCATATAAGCAGAGGACGATCCCAGGTTTCTGGCAGGTCAGAACTGTTGTGCCATTTTCTGCAGGGATCCATGGTGGAACAGCCAGTTTTAAGAAGGTGACTCAGAGGACCAGATTCTCAAAGGTTTAGCATTGGGTTAGTGTTACTTTTGTAATACCAAAACTTTTTGGGGATTCACAAACCAACACAAATTGGTATTTGTGTTGGTTTGTATGAAAAAGTAATGCAAAGCAGCATAAAATGCTGCTTTGCAGTACTTTACGTCCAGGGAGTGTGACATGGGTGGTACATGGGGCTACCTGTGCTACCACCCATGCTTTTTGATGCTAAACCCTATTCTCAAAAATCAGTAGAATGGTTTTAATGCCAAAAATTAACGCCGCTGAAAAGCAGGCAGTAGGCCCTTCGTTGCGGGGGTAATTCCCCCACGGTGCAGGGGGGGAGACCCCAGCGCCGCTGTACTTACGACGAGCCCAGCTTGTCATGAGGCACAGTGGAGCTGTGCTCATGACGAGCCGGGCTCGTCGCAACCCCACCCACTGATTAATTCTCCCGCACAGCTGGGGAATTAACCATGCGTGGGCGGGCCGCGGCAGTTATGACGAGCTCAGCTCGTCATGAGCACAGCTCCACTGTGACTCATGGCGAGCTGAGCTCGTCATGAGCACCGAAGGAGTTAAATGGAGAAATGTTTTCATTTCTCTGTGCTTTTCTCACTTTGCATCCATTGCTGCACTCTGTGGTACACATACAAAGTCAGAAAAGCTTTTTAATTTATCTAAGCATAGTATTTTGTACAATAAAGTTACATTTCCTGTACAAAAGTAATGCTAGACTGACGCACACACCCTAGCGCTATTGCGTTAAGGTGTGTGCGTGGCGCTGGCAGTTGAAATCAGTGCTGGTGCTAGAGAGAGGGGAGGTGAGAGCCATTGCTTTGTGAATTTGGTGCTCTCCTGCTCCCTCCCTGTCATGTAACACAGCGCAACATCTTTGGGTTCTGCTCTGCATTGTCCGTCATCTTTCAGAATCTTTATGTATAGGCTTTCTGGCTTTGATTGTTCCAAACAGAGGTAAACTATGTCTTTCAAAGTAGATCTGGTTTAAGCATGCTGCAATTCTAGCATGCTTCTCCACATCAATCAGTGGATGCGTCCCTGGGCTATCATCCATGTACATCTGAAAATGTATGTGATGGTTGTCTGACACTTGCGCCAAGAGAAGCATGCAGATATTGAACAGAAGTAGGGAAATGAGATCTGCAGGAATCCACTCTGCAATTTATGGCCAGATGTGACGGAAGACTCTAAAACAGTTGACTCCAGTTGTTAAGAAACAATCAACTCGATTCACAGTCCGAGCCAGAATCCTGTGCGAATCCATAAGCCTTCTCAGTAGAAGAGTGTTGCAGCCAATATGTGACTTAACGGATAGAGTGACCTAACTTGAGGCTGGGGAACCAGGTTTGAGCCTGGTAGGAGCCTCAAGCATCCTGTGATTCTGGGCAAATGACTTAATCTCCCTGTGTCTAAAATAAATAAATAAATGTGTCGGCCTATAGTACAACTGGTGCTCATGTAAAGCTCTCTGATACCTCCGGGTCGAATTTGCGCTATATAAAACAAAAACAAAAAAAGCTGCTTGCTGTCCAGTGGCATTTTGGTAAATCATTGTCCACGGAGCATTAGTTCTGGATCCTGTACAAAAGGTTAGTGCAACCTGATAGGGTCCTGCCAGAGCAGATTTGAGATATTGAAGTCAGTGATGAGACATGGGGGGATATTAGCAAGAGTCAGCAATAATTATCGCTGGATTGTTTAGCGCGGTTGGTTTTATCTCCGGCTATCGCTGGAATATATTGCCAAGCTAGCGCTGTATTATCAACGCTTAGCGCTATGGTGATAAATATTCCAGCAATAGTGGGGATATTGCTGTTTTCCATGGAAAAACGCTGGTTTTCCAGCGATGTTCCATGGAAAACGGCAATATGCTTGATGATAGGGCC
The DNA here is from genome assembly GCF_964263255.1 of Lissotriton vulgaris. NCBI lineage: Eukaryota > Metazoa > Chordata > Amphibia > Caudata > Salamandridae > Lissotriton > Lissotriton vulgaris. The sequence goes on from NC_141695.1 coordinate 529,253,595, forward strand.
CTGTGGCCTTAGCCCCACAATTCACCTCTCATGTTAGGTATGCCTTAGTCAGGAGTTTAGCAGATGTTAAGTTCCTGCATTAAGGCCAAGTTAGCGTGAAAAAGATCAGCGCTAGACCGGACGGGGCCTCATTGTAAATATAGCGAAGCAGCGTTAGCGATATTTTACTATGAAGTTTTACGAGGCACGACTACTTTGCATCTCATTAGCGATGCGAGGCGAGGAGGAAAGAAACCAGGCGCTAAGGCAAGGAAACACGCGTTAGCATGTCCTTGTTAATAAAGCAATACAATTATCGCCGCTTTTCGCCCAAAAACGGATGCTAAAGCAGCGATGATATTATTGCCAGCCCTTGATAATATGCCCCATGGATGGTTATGAACCTTATTGCCTGTAGCTATCACCTCATTAAGTGGTGAGAGTCTGAAGGAGAACTTAGGAGCAGGGAATATTCATGATCCATGTGAAACTAGATTTTATACAAGACCAAAAAAAGAGGAATAGTGGAGGTTTCTAGAGGTTTTTATACACTAAGGGCATGATAAGGATGGCGGACGGACCAGCATCCGTCCGCCACCCCCAAGGTGGAGGGACCGTCCGCAGGGGCTGCGGCGTTCCCTCCCTCAGAATTAGGATGTGACCCCCACCCTGGCGGTCTCATCCCCTATATTTACCATTGCGGCGGATGCTGCTTCAAGCAGCACCCGCCGCAAGGTTAAATGTGTATGTTTTCATTTGCATGCACGAAGCGGCAGGCACCGCGTGGTGCCTGCCGCTTCGTGCAGGCAAAGGCGGGGGGGTACCATAGGTGCCCCCATGTGCACCCCCCAACAATCCTGGGGGCCCGCAACGGGCCCCCATACTCAAAACACCACATGATTTTCTACGGCGGAAAACCCGCCGTGGAAAAGCATGTCTCTGCCGGCATCCTAATATGGCTGGCGGTGTCTGATAGACACCGCTGCCATATTAGAGCTTTTCCGCCGCGGTCGGAAGGCGACCGCGGCGGAAAAGCGGCAGACGGAAACATGACCCCCCCAGCCATCCTAATCTGGCGGATGGTCTATTCTGTGTCCGCAGCGGTGAATCCGCATCCTCCGGGTCGGCGGTGGCTTCCGCCGGCCTGGAGGATGCGGATTCACCGCGATCCTACTCGGGCCCTAAATTAGAAGGACTGCATTGTGGCTCGTTCATTCTGTGACACCAATTTGCTGACCCTGCTCTTCCCTTCATCCCAGCAAACATGAAATACTGGAGGGAAGATCAGAGGCTTCTACGTAATTGAAGACAACATGGTTGAATGGGAGGGAATAGCTGAGGCTTAGATTCCACTAAACGTCCATTCAAAGTTTTTCTGTGGGTACTGCTCTTTCCTCTCCATCCTCTAGCAGCATCTCGAGTCTCCTCAAAACAACCCCTAACACAGCTGGCTTGTTCAATCAGCATTGGCAGCTTCGAGCTGCTCCAACACAAGACACACACAGCAACAGTTTCAACCAAGCTCCTTCAAAATGCCATCCAACTGTGAAAAATGCCATGGGATGCAGCTGTAGAGAAATACCAACCACAATGATAAACACGATTTGGTAAAGCAACTTGTTGTAAGTATATATGCCACAAAAAAGAAAGAAGACATGCTACTGGCTAAATGTAATGGCCATATGTTTGCAATAACATTTTTACATTTAAAAATAAATTAACCATCACATATAATTTTAATAGTACTGTAGAGCTTCTTCCTTGCCGGCAGGCATATTTGGAATAGTTATAGAAATTCTTTCTAGTTTTTAGTACACACCACATGATGATATGATTCGGACTGGCACACAGAAAAGTACGATTGGCTTTCAATTTCTGAAACCTGATCACATAATTTAAACACGAAAGGATGCCTAAAAAAGGGTAAGGAATAGAATTAAAAAAGCATTGCGAACATTAAGTATTGGCTCAACAACTGGATCCAGAAACTAAAATTGAACTGATAGATGCTAAGCATGCGGGTGGAGAGGCTTGGGGGTGCACTAGAAAGACTGACCCTACCAGAATACAGGCAGATGTTCCATAGAGAAGGGCACAAATCCAGCAAATGATGGGCCTGGATACTAAAAAGAGAGCTACCTCCACCACTCATTCAAACACTAACTAAAAGGATGGGACCCGTATTGTTACCCAAGACTGGTATTAATGATTCACTACACAAACACCTCACATGTTTATATACTCGCCCTCGATAGGGCAGGCAATTCTAATGGAAGGGGCACTGTCTAAGACTCACGAGTGATTCCTTTGTTGGTCTGTGAGGACCAGTGCAGTTTTGTTCCACGCTGCAGGATGCTCTTAAATTTCAGACAGCTGAGCCTGTAGTAGCGTACTGTGAACCAGTATGGAGGGCGTTCTGGTGGCACTTGATATTGAAAATGCTTTTGATACACTGTGATTAAATTACATTTTGGATGGTACTGCGGAGGATTGGGTTTGACCTATATTTCTTGGGATGGTTGAGGTTACTCTACAAGGTCTTGCTGGCAAGGGTCAGATCGAGGGGGGTGGGGGGTGATTTCCCAAACACTAGAGATTCACAGAGGCACCAGATAGGGCTGTCCCTGGTCTCCACTGTTCTTTGCCCTAGTGGTGGAACCCTTGGTGATTAGACTGAGGAGTGCACTGAGGGTTAGGGGGATTTGTATAGGGTACACAGTCCACGTTGTGCAGATGACACATGGTATATGTAAGCGAGAAGCCAAGTTGGTTACCTATCCTCCTACAAGAGCTGAACCTTATTCCAAAATGTCAGGCTGCAAATACAATAAGGATAAGATTGTGCTGTCCCCCGGAGCAATTTTCGATATTGGGGAGTGCTGGACTGCATGGCACAGGCCTCTGTTGGGGAGACAGGGAGATATTTCAAAAGGGTCCATGCTAGAAATTGGGTAACTGTTGGAGGACGGTGAAACCCTGCTCAAGCATCATCCACAATCTCTGTCATGGTGAAGCACAAGCAAACCCCACATAAAACGGTGCTTAACACTCTGGTAGCTTAGCACGAAAGCAGTCAGGCTTAACTGAGAGGCAATGTGTAAGGTATTTATGCAGCACTTCATACAGTAGTAAAGTGAAAGCACAGCAAAGGAAAAATTCCATTTAGAAAAATATAATAATATGTATTAAATTATTTGACACCAAAATTACAAAAATCCAATCAGTAGAATCAGAGATATGCAATTTGAAAGATTTAAGTGAAAATAGGTCTAGAAGCACAAAACGCCAACTGTGGTTATCTGTCCACACCAAACCAGGAAAAAGTCAAAAGTTCAGGCCGACCTTAATGGAGCATGGACAGGATACAGGAACCAAGTTAGATCAGCTGAACAAGAGTACCTTAAATCCTGGTTGCATTGCGAGATCCTGCATTAAGGATGTGTGCACAGTGGCAGTTCCGAGGAACTGCGAAGCAAGGTCCTGAATTGTTGGCGAGGATGCCATAGACGAGGGGCTTGCGATGGGAATGCCTCGGTTGAGGATGTGTTGTGCAGCTGCGATTTCGCTGAGGCTGCAGACTGCGATGTAAAGTCCTGGTTGGGGATGCATTTTGCTGCACTAGTTCTACCCAAAGCATCACAGCCGGGCTAGCAGAGCACCTTCAGGTCCACTTTCAAGGATCCAGGGCTGGGGTGGCACCACTTGGAGACAAGATTCACAGAAGACTAAGCCAAAGTTCTGGGTTCCAGTTGGTTGGAGCCTGTTCTGTCCCTGAGGCTTCTGATCAGGAGGCCAGGCAGTGGGCCCTTGGATTCCCTCTGGTGGTTCAAAATGCAGACCAGTCCTTATCACAGGCAGCAGGGAAGTAGGACAAGAGAGCAGCAGCCCTTCTAGCAGAGTAGCACAGCAGTCCTTCTGAATCTTCTACAGGACCAGAGGTGTAACGAAGAATTGGGTCTGAGTGTCCAATATTTATACCTGGTGCCCACTTTGAAGTAGGAGAAGGTTTTGGAGGTTTCCACCCCCAGAGGTGCTTGGAATTTCCTGCGTTCTTGCCCAGGCCCCAGATTATTTGGGGTCACAATAGACTAGTGTCAAACCCTTTGTGAGGGTGCTGAGGCAGAGCCTTTTGTGATGTGCAAGTGTGGTAGGTGACAGCTCCTCCCCTTCATCAAGTCAGAGATGGCCCAACCTGCAAACACCTATGGCCCTTTGTTTTACTGTCAAGAAGCAATAAACAAAGACCAACTGACAGTTACACCAAATCACTTGCCCCAGGATACAGGCAGTAGACATCAAATGGGACAAGAAAATGGCTACTTTCAAAAAGTTCAGAACACAAAACAATGAACCCAGCTCCGTACTTCCGTACACTCCTACTGCTCATGAAGTAACAAACAGTCAACTCTTTTATTTGTCCGAATGGTGTTTTTATTAGACCATTCACAACCAGCATGGTGCACGAGTCGAATGTGTTAAGGGGCCTTGCAGGAAATTATTGGATAAAGGATTGATATACTATTCAGACACTCTTTTGACGCTGGAGTAGGAATAACACATGTGGTTCATAACATTGGATATTTTCATGTTTATTACTAAATTTTGTTTATGATGTAAATTTTTCTAAAAATGTGTTTTGCATCAGATTAATGTATTAATTGATTTGCAGATTTTGTCATGTTGCAACCTGTTGGCAATAATTTTTTCACAGTGTCTAAGTCCATTTTTGTCTTTAAGTGTATGTTATTGTGAATTGTTTAAACGTGTAAGTTCATGTGTGAATTTGAAAAGTCTGTGTTTCTTTTTCAGTCCCAAAAATTGTTTTGGTTAATTTTTTAATTACTAAGAAACAGGAATATCATAATAAAAATTCCATTCGGACAGATAAAAGAGTTGACTGTTCGTTACTCCATGAGTAGTAGGAGTGTACAGTAATACAGAGTCTGGTTCATTGTTTTGTGTTCTGAATTTTGAGTAGCCCTACCTGGCCCCGGTCTGTTGGGCTTAACTGCAATAGATTTTTGAGATTTCAAAAAGTGGCATTTCCAAAACTGCGATTTAAAATCTTACGTTACCATTACAGAGGGCTTTAAATTACAATGTTTTAGACACCAAACTTGAGATACCACCTTCTCCCAATGGAAATTTATCACTTCTTAAATATAATAAATGTACTCAATGTTATCCCATCGAATCGGCAGGCTTTACAAAGGTGAAAAACAAATTTAGGACATGTCCACCTCTTTAAATACATTGCACCCTGCCCTCTGGGCTGATTAGTGCCTACCTTAGGGGTGACCTACATGTAATAACAAGCATTGAAAATGCAACAGGTCTCGCCTTTGGTTAAGTTAAAGCCATTTGCTTTGCTAATGGTATTGTATAGCAAAGCGAATGGCTTTAATTTAATAAAAGGTGAGAACTGTTGCATTTTCAATGCTTGTTATTATGCGCACACACACATGTTCCACAAATCAATGTGTCTAAAACTCAAAGTAGAGTAATGTAAGAGATTCCATTTTCAACAACATAGCGAGACTCCTACAGTGTCAACACTGAAAGGGAACCAAACAACAAAGTGTGCACTAAATATTGAGCATGCTAAATGAAGTAAAATTTGTGTTTAAGGAAAATGTTTGATCTTTAAACTCGATATTGATTGACCCAAAAAAATTATAGGCATACCATGCAATTTTAATATTCATGCATTATTTGGGCACTGTACCAAATAGCTGATGTTCACAACATTTTAATGTTCTAAACCACAGCATTCTTTTAATAGTCTAATGTTGTGAATTATTTTTAACTCTGGTTTCTTCACAATTTTTCTCTAAAATACAAAAGGTGTTTGGAAGAGGAATCAGTTGTTTTGTATTATGACAGTAAAATATCCATCACTTTGTGGGTCTGTATGCAGCATAAAGTCCCATACATTGCATGTAAGCAATAAGCGCAAATATGTTTGCCTCTTTAAATTTAAATATATCGTATTCCGATTTACCCAAAGCTAGTTTGAAGCCATCTAGGCTCTAAAAACAAACATGTGCCTTGAAGCACTCTGGCTCCTGAAATGATTATGCACCCCAAAGAGAGCAGGAACTGGCCCTCAAGCACTGTGGAGGGCACTGGCGCTCTTAAATATGAAATATGACCCGAGGTTGGAGCTGCAAAAGTGGGGCAGCTGGTGAATAATGCCCATTGTGGGCAACACAGGCCCACAGGGCCTTGGGACCCCCAAGGGGACCCTCTAAACACATAGGGAACCGGTGGAGCGGCCTGTTGCCAGACGGGGCCGCTCTGAGTCTGCTTCTCCCCACCCGGACTCCCTCATACCACTCACCGGCTGGAGGGGGGCAAAGTCAGGACTCTGTTTCTAGGGCTCTGGAGAGGCACGTACCACGCGGTGCTCTGTCACTGCCGGTGCTGTCTCCTCAGTGGCGAAAGGCAGGCTCTGGGGCGGATTCGCTCAGCACGACGAAGGCTCTCTCCTTCATCACGGGAGCCCTGCACTGCTATAGGCAGGCTCGGCCGCCACTTCTCCACTTCACCTGGGCCCCCTCATGGGACCCGGGACTTGGATGTTGAGCCAGCAAGGCTTTACCGGCACTCCTCTTCCGGCCGGGTGCAGGCCCGCCCCCCCAACCAGGCAGACAGCTTCCGGGACGCACTAGGCAGCGGACCAGCAGCAACTCTCTTCGCTCTGGGCTGCTGCGGTGAGACGCGGGGTGGGCACCCGCTGTGAATATAATAACAAAATACGGGCAAAGTCGCGGGGTCGGCACCTGCGCACGAAAATATAAAAATAAGGCCAAAGTCACTGGGTGGGCACCCGCGCATGAAAATATAAAAATAAGGCCAAAGTCGTGGGGTGGGCACTCTCAAACGTTGTTCGATCTGTTGAAATGGCTGCCGATTATGACCTGGTGCACTGGCAGCATCCGATCGGCTTTGTTGATGTAGTCATTTTCTCTTTTTTCTGCCATCCCACTTGGACGGCCTCGGCCTGCTGGCATAAAAGGTTTATTATCTTCTTTATGGGGCCATCTGTTTCACCCCATAAAGAAGATAAGAAACCTTTTACGCCAGCGGTAAGTCCGGGCAACCAGTCCAAGTGGGACGGCTCTAAAAGAGAAAAGAGTACGTTACTGTAACCTCTTTTCCAAGGCTGGCCACCGTTTAGCATGAACAGTGACTCCAGTCAATGGAAAAGAGGGGCGGGGCTTAAATCCCGCTAGTGAAAGGTACTCGAAAACATAAAACCTCGCCAGCGAGACTGCGCATGTGCGCAGCCTACACTGGCCGGGACCTAAAAAGGGAGGTTTGGGCCTGGCAAGTGGTTTATTTTGCCAGGTCGAAATGCCAGTTTCCAACACACAGGCAGCAGTGACAGGCCTGAGATATGTTCACGGTCTACTTAAGTGGGTGGCACAATGAGTACTGCAGGCTCACTGGTAGGATTTACTTTATAGGCTCTGGGTACATATAGTACCACTTTATTAGGGATATACACATACGTTAAATGTGGTAATTGGATAATGTTACCCTGTTTAAAAGAAAGAGTTCAAGCACTTTAGCACAGGTTTGCAGTGTTAAAGTGCGCAGAGTCCTAAAGCCAGCAAAACCTAAGTCAGCAAAAACAGGCGGCTGGAAGGCAAAAGCTGGAGGAAAACCACACCAAGGATGTTGCATTGAGAAACAAATATTACACAGCAACCTGGATGTCATTCCCCCAAACCAAGAAACGTAAGCCACACTATAAACATGCGCCCATTGGATTGCTGGTGGACAGAGGCTGCATTACAGTATACTGGTGTCGGCTAGATACCCAGTGGTTGAGACATGGAGAAAGGGCCTACAAACATGGGCTTTAGCGAAGGAGTTAAGAATGAAAATGATCATATGAGATAATAAGATGTAAGAGAATGTGGCATGACAAGATGACTAGCTGGCCTTGAAGACACAGAAGACAACACACTTGATCAATCACTAGTGGATTCAGATTAAGGGATGTGTACACTTGTAATATATGTGATATAACCTTAAGCAAACTTACATCTACCTACACTCTACACCTCTACTCACCCCTCCTCCTCCAGAGAATTGCTTCTTAAAGTAGTATGTACTTCTTGGTAAAACGAAAATAATGATGCAAATGTCGATGGCCATTTGTTGTTGGTTCTTTATTATGTTTTTGTTTATTTGGCCCAGATTATGGGCAGTCTAATAGGTGAGACAAACTATTTTGGTAACTGTTGGAAAACGTAAATAATTAATATATGTAAAAATAATATTGTCTCACCAGCTGGGTCTAAAAGGTATTTCGTTTTATGTATATGTGTTTATGTGAACAAGAAAAATGAAGTGCATGTGAGCCAGAGGCTAAAGTGAGCTGGGCCTTTGATTTATGCTGTACGCTGCTGTGGGCGGAAGCAAAATGTGAATGACAGTTGAACAGACCAATGGATAATGACATCCTGTCTACATATGAATTATTTCATGATTTTTTATTACATTAGGGAGGCGAAACAACTAAAGCTGCCTCTAGGCCTAACCAAAAATTGTAATGTAAGCTCCAGTCTCTTATGTGTCACCGAGAGGATTTACAACACTAATTAGGTTTGAAAGTAATAAGACACTATTTTGTCCATCTCATTTTCAAAAGCACTAAGTAACCACTGCTCCAGCGAGAGAATGCAAGCAACCATCCGGTAATGCATCCGAAGGCCTAAGTAAACATTTATGTTACCATTTCAAGGAATGGTTACTGCTCTCCTGCTAAACCGCACTCACTGTTTAATGAGTGCTTCACTGGAAAAATATGCTGCGAGGGTAGAGCATAAAACAGTCTGGGTCCCCCAGCTTTTAGAGAACGTCTGTTAGTCAGTACATATTACAGGGAAAGGAAATTGGCTCACTTTTAAAGTTGCTACATAAACACCTTGGTGCTTAATTTTTAGACATTTGCGCTGCTGTTGCATCACTTTTTGTGATGCACAGCAGCCATAAAATATGTGTATATTTACAAAGTGGCGCATCTAAGCAGGTGCACCACTTTGCTAACCCCTGTGCCACATTATACCTGCATCAGGTATAATGCATGCAGGGTGGACGTCCCAAGTAAAGAAGGATCATAGATGTGTCGCAGTAAAATCTGTAAGATTTCACTATGCCACTTCTAGGACGCCACTGCCTCAAATCCTTACGCCTGCTTTACATAAGACTGATGCAGGCCCTTTCACATGGGGTTTGCCCCATGTGAAAGTACACATTGCCGGAGTTGCATCTGTTTTCAGATACACCCCAGCAATGCGCATGCAGTTATGTCAGGAATACTGACGTATCTGTAAATCCTTGCAACATGGAACGCCGTACAGTAAATATGTTGCATCCATGGTGTTGCAAGGAGGGCGCACTTAAAAGTGTTGCATCGCTGTTTTCACTCAGTGATGCAACACTTCATAAATGAGGCCCCTTGAATGAAGAATTGAAGCCAGTTCAGTAGATGACTGCATATGGAGAGTCCTGGCTATTTACATCGCCTCACTATCCATAGACCAGAGTTTGTATACAGCACGTTGGATCAATCTGTGCTTGCATATGCCGAATTCTACTCTTGATATAGCCACATCTCGGGAGTACATGGTTAGATTATATCATATTGAGATATTTATTTGTTTTATTCACATGGTTTTATATAGTGCGGACCAGACCTCATAGGCGTCAGAGAGCAACACCCATGTAGGATAACATGAGTTGAACAGACTTCAAGGTGAAGGGGAAACCATAACAGTGCTCAAGGGCACCTAGGATGGATTTAAAGCAGCCATGCCGTCCTTGAGGATGGAACTAAGGCAGAAGAGATCACATTAGACTGTCCAGTTTACCAAGAACTTCCATGGACCATGACTTCTTACATGGTACTATCGTATCGGAGTGGTAAATCATACATTTCTCTTTGAGAGGCTTTGGGTTCTTCCTTTAATATGTTCTGTGTGAATACTCTCGTCACTGTGGTAGTTTCGTGGTGGATCCAGAGAAAGCTTGCTTCTGAACGTGCAAGTTGCTTCAGAGATCTTCTTCTTCAATGGCAAATATAAGGAGGTGTTCAAATGGACAGCTTTTATGTTACACAAACAAATGTAAATAGGTATTATGGATTCACTGGAGGTCATTTACCCTGGAGTGATATGGTCTCGTTGGCTTATTCTTGCACGCAAAAGAATGGGAGCATAGGAGGCTGTTTAATTTTTCTTATCAACCTAAGTTGAAAGTAGGCCCATAATATCATAATTAATCTTTGTTTCATAATCCAAGATGCAGTCTGCTCTCCAGTATTGTGGGACATGGATTTCAGATGTATGTCTAATCTACATATGTGTAATAGAATGAGTATGGTGCATTTGACTGTTGAAGCTCAGGAATCCATTTGAAATTGTCTCTGTGTTAGTAGTACGAGTAGTGCATTCGGTGGAAGGTAGAGGGAGCCTCTCCGACAGTAATGTGAATTTCAGGGCTCCTACAAAGCATTTGTGTGAGCCTTTGAACTTGACCAGACTGTTGGGTGAGAAGGAGATGAAACAGAGGGTTCATTTGTAATGGAAGGACAATCCTTGCCCCTCCCAGTACCATTCCTCCCCAAGGTGTTACCCCTGAGTAGATTAATATATAGGCGCAGTCAAGGTTTAATCAGGGACGTGGGATAAGGAAGAGACATGGGGCCCGATGTAGGTGGCCCATTATTGGTCGGTAAACTCGAAATTCTGTAAATTTCAGGCTTACTGACCAGTATTGAGCCATTTCTGATGTAGGGGATGATTCGGTAAATACCGAATCGGTATTTACCGATTCGGTATTTACCGAACCATTATTTACCCACTCAGTATTTACCGAATCGGTAAATGGCATGTAGGAAGTACTTTTAAGAGTGCTTATGTGCTGCAAGGATTTGTCATTTACCACCAACTATTAGTTGGTGGTAAATACCGAATACCTTTGAAAATGCAAATCTGTGCATTTTCAACAGTACCATGTGGCAGACATACATGCACCTAGGGCATGTATGTGTGCCACATGTGCACACAAGCAATATTCAGGGGTGCAACAGGGTGTTAATGTGACACCCTGCCACCCTTGAATGTTTCTCTATTTTACCAAATCGGTATTTACCCATTCGGTAATTCCCATTCATTCCTATGGGCCTCCAAGCCCATAGGAATGAATGGGAATTACCGAATGGATAAATACCGATTCGGTAAATACCGAATCCTAAAGATTCGTTAATACTTACCGAATTTTTATCTACATAGCATTTACCGATTCTAAAATACCGAATCGTAAAATTCGGTATTTTAGAATCTGTAAATTTTCATTACCTACATCTAGCCCATGATTCAGTTTAGCAGGAAGCAACAATTAATAATTCATTATTCAGTCAGTACTTTTTCTCTGTTTCATATCCTCCACACCCAACAGTCTGGGTAGGTTCAAAGGCCCTCAGAAATGCTTTGTAGGATCCTTGCAATTCACATTACTATCGGGAGGCTCACTCCAACCTCCACCTCATTTACTACTAACACACATGAAATGCAAAATGGATTCCTGAGCTGCAACTTTCAAATGCACCATGCTCAGTCTCCTACATATATGTAGATTACCTATTCCCTGAAGATCAAATGCTGAAGGGCCGCCAGTTCTGGGTTCTATAGTACTTTAAGCCCCATGACATCAGAGGTAAAATGCTCTTATTATTACAGTCTCAGCCCAGAAACATCTGATTGTCCTAAAATTCCCAAAGTAGTTCCCAGATATAGTGGATCTGATTGGGTTTTAGGTCGATAATAAAGAAGTTGATATTGTGATGTACAGTCTCTGGCCACTGACTGCAAAGCTGTTTCAGCACCACTTATGTGCAGTTCCGCAGAATGACAATCCAGCAGGCACTGTATTTCACTCTACAGACAGTGTTCGACTTTTACTTACCCCACTGCGTTGTGCCTGGAAAGTGTTGAATCAGACATCCTCATGAACAGAGATATTGCAAGCCTTTCGTTGTTCAGTATGTATCCTTCCCATTTTTCTACAAAGTAGTAAAGGCGTAGCCAATAATTTAGTTGAAAAGAAGAGACAGGGTATTCATGTTTTCTTTGCAGGATTTGCATTACATATTGAATTCATAAGAAACAAGAGACTTCCAGAGGGGAACTTCTTTCTTTTTGTTGGTTCATTGGTATGTAAGTGCTGTAGTCGGTCAGCAGTGCTTTTTGGTGGTTAAATGGTAATTTATTTTTCCGTTGCATTTATGCACATTAAACTACATTGAACGTTCATGCATCACATTTACTAATGTGTTAATGTGTCTGAGAGTAATTGTTTACATGTGCACTGGGTTTTTACGGTTGTTTCTTTAATTGATTGTGTGCTTGGTACTGTTGGAGGAAAATCTATTAATAAAGACTGAACAATTTTGCACAATAATATGTTTTAATCAATCAATCACTTGGGAAAATCAGCCCATCTCAAAAGGAGACCAAAGTCTGAAGTTCAAAGTTCTGGATTACAGGCAGTAGTATATATTATTTTACACAAAGTTACGGGTCCAGAGTGGGAACCCTAGGAGGATAAGAGGCCCTCAACGAAGAGAATTGAAGGGATACGTCCTCCCAGAAATATACTCAAAGACACAAAAGTATCTCCTCTATACCGAGTATCCCAAACCTAGTAACAGCTCAATTCCCCAGTTTGCAGGGGAGTTGAGCTGTTACTAGGTTTGGTGCAGAATTGGGATCTTTGACGAAAGTGTGACTACAAGGCCTCCCTCTTATGCTCCCTTGGGAGCTGGTGCCCCCCCTTGAAATTGGATAATTCCCTAATAATGCTGCGGCAAGTATATGCCTTTCTTAAATTTTCTCACATGCAAATTGCATGAGCACGTCAATCACGTCTTCGGGGAAGTGACTTCTTCACTACCCACCCTGGACCTTGCACAGGCCAATAGGACAGGATTTAGGGTCATAAGACCATTACATCCTTTTAGCCCTGTATACATTTTTTACTTTCCTCCCACCCCACTAATAAAGGATACTTTTGGAGTGGGGGAGAAATTTTATCTTTAAAGTTACGCCTCCATACACCCAATCTTCATAAGTGCTCCCAGGAATACAGTTAGGCCCACCCGACCTTTAGGAGTTGGGGTGAACCCGATGATGAAGCATGTCACTACTAGAGTGAGTGAGGGATGTATAAGGAAAAGGGTTTCCTACCCTTCTCACCCACAATAGTGAGTGTGCTGCCACCTGGCATACAGATGATTCCCCATCTTTCACAGTTTCCAAAGGAGCCATCTTGGTTCCAGAGAGGATACTTTTGTTTCTTTGAGTAGGATATATTCTGCAAAAGCAACAAAAAACAAGGGTTTCAAATTCCTCCATGCCGCAAATAGCAAGCTGGGCAGATAAGATACTGCCAAAACACGTTTAGGCAAAGCCGCCTCTTTTGGGTTTGTCTTTTCGTTCTCAGAATAAAGGTGAGATTACATAGAAACACATTTTAGGTTTTCCGCATAGCAGTGATTATTTCTTGTTTGAGGTCAATGGGCCCAACCCAGCCTATCTGACTTTAACATGTTCTCAACAGGCTTGCGTTAAGGCAGGCAGAATCCACACTTGTTAACACCCTGTACTTGATGATCCATGGTAGTGCAAAAAACAGTCTCTACTGTCGTCCTCTTGTTGTTTAACAGATAGAAATGTGGTGGCCTTTTCTGTGATATCGGCACTAATTGTTGATGTCCTGTCAAGTTTGAGTCTGCAAACAAATATAATCTATTTATGTGTTTTCCCCGCACCTAAATTGACCATACAACAATTCTTGTATTTCCTAAAACTAATGTGCACTGTACTGTGACTTATGTATTTCTGCAGACCCACCGTTATCTTTTTCAGCACGTCCATTCATTAGCCAAGGGCAGTTTACTACTGACATAGGTTTAAAACTATCCCTCATGTGAAATGTGTGTATTGGGGTTTGGGATTTTATATTTGTGTGTATGTGTCTATGTAAATGTTAGAACTGGGGGTCTCTAGTTGGCTGAGGTAGATACCTTAGTCCAAAAAGGGACCATTGCTTCTAGTCAGGGAAAGAAGGGACACACTCTTAGATAACCCCTGCTAACTCTCCGGTAGCTTGGCATGAGCAGCCAGGCTTATCTCCAATACAATATGTAAAGTATTTGCAACCACACTCCCAGTAACACAATTATAACACCACAAATGGACACCACACTGATTTATGAAAATAGCAGTATCTTTAGCAAGAAGAAATACGATGAGACCAAACGATAAAAATATCCAGCATATGTGTATTCGTAATATTTCACTAGGCCGGTTATTAGGCCAACAATCACTTGTAGGTTCTAGTGTTATTAAAGAGCAGTTCGCAATGATCTAATGCCGTCCTAATGCAATGCTATGCAGTTCGTAATGCAGTTCATAATGTAGAAATAAGACAGTCCTTAATGCAAGTACTAATGCGGTTGATAAATCAAGTAATAATGCAGTCCTTAATGCAAGTACTAATGAGGATCGGAAAAGCAAGTAATAATGCAGTTCGCAGTGCACGTACTAATGCGGATCGTAAAAGCAAGTAATAAATCAGTTTGTAGTGCAAGTACTAATGCGGATCATAAAAGCGAGTAATAGTGCAGTTCGTAGTGCACATACTAATACGGATCGGAAAAGCAATTCAGCACCAATCGCAGTGCTAGTAAAGGTCTCTATGCCACTCTTGGCTGACTGGCGGTCAGTGACTGCCAAAATATGCCCCCAATACTGTTATGAAGGAAACAAAGTGCAGCTCCACAATCCGACCCCGGTACTGCCATTCCTCTGTGAGTATGGGTCTCAATAATGACTTGAGCGGAGGCTCCCGCTGCAAATTTGGGAAAAGTCAAGAGCGGTCTCTCGTAGCACGCACTCCACCACAGGCTGCGACACATGCATGCTCACTGAGCGTTACCTGGCGCGAGTGCAGTCTCGCTCTCCTCTCCTCGCGGCTTGGGTGTCACGCTGTGCGGCTTCAGGTTGGCGGCGGCTGCTCCTCGCAGTGAGTGTCGGGCTACCAGGTGACGGTCTCGCAGCTGATCGGCTCCCGGTGCGACTACGTTGATCTTGTGGCAAAGGACCTCCGACCCATGATGGTGAAGGTTCACAGGTCTCTCCTTGGCAAAGGCAGGCTCGAGTCGGCAGAGGGGATTTCTCACGTCTCCCCCTTGGGACGACGGTCCGAGCTGATGGCTTAGTGATCAAAGCACTTCTGGTAACGCTGTCGATCAAAGCAGAGCGCAAGACTGCTCCGGGGCACACAGTCACGGGGCAATTCTCACGAAGGTCTCAGGCTACAAAAAGCACATGCACACAGCGTCACTGAGACACACTTAGAAACTTTGATGTTCCTGAGTTTCCACAACAGGGAGCCAGCTCCTCTCGGGCCCTTGGAGATCAGTTACTTCAGGACACAGCACACAGCAAAGTCGATACAAGCAGGGGGACACAGCACACAGCAAAGTCCCTTGTCCTCTCCTTAGTCAAATGAGCAAACTTAAGGCCAGCCCTAGAACACACAGTAAAGGCAGTCCTTCTCTGCAGTCTCTTCAGCTGTTCTTCTTTGGCAGAGGTTCCTCTTGATCACAAAGTAGTTTCAATCCTTTTTCAGGGTATGAGTTAGTCTTGAGTTCAGGGGTTTCAGCTCTCACATTTATACCCCTAAATGCCTTTGAAGTCTTTGTGTTCAGGGGGCTCTGAGCTCGGTCCAAATCAGACCTGAGTATCTTCCTGCCAGTGCACACCCTCTTCCTTTGATAGTGAGGGTCTGGGACCCAGATGTTCTGCAGGAGGTGGAGCCATCCTTTTGTGGCACCAACACAGCCCATTTCACATCCATGGGCTACTCCTCCCCCCACACCAAATGCAGGCCAGCCTGTTGCTGTCTCACCTACTCCTCTCTGGTGTCAGGACACTCCTCAGACCCGGTCACATCCAAACCCAGAAAGTCAATACACAACCAGGCAGAGGCACACAGGATGGTTTAAGACAAAACACCAGCCACTTCTAAAAGCGTGGTTTCTAAACACACAATTTAAAAACCATCTTCACAAAAAGATGTGTTATTAAATTCTGAGTTCAGGCACACTAAACTCCATCTCTCCATCTTATGCCTATGGGAAGATATGCTGGAAACATGTGACACAGCATCCCCCATTCTGTCCAATGGGCAAGATGGCCTTGCAACAGTGAAAAAAGGAATTTGTCAGTATTTAACTGTCAGGGCATGGTACACACCTCAGTACATGTCCTACCTTTCACATACACTGCACCCTGGCCAGGGGGTACCTTGGGCCTACTATTGGGGTGTCATATGTGCATAAAAAGGGAAGGGTAAGGCCTGGCAAGTGGGTGCACTTGTAAGGACAACAAGGAAGTTAACAAACCGCGCGCAGGCACTGCAATGGCAGGCCTGACATCTTTTTTTAGGGCCACCTGTGTGGGTGGCGAAATTAGTGCTGCAGGCCCACTAGTAGCATTTGCATTACCAGCCCTGGCACACATCGTGCACTTTACTAGGGACTTTACTAGTAAGACAAACATACCAATTATGGACAACCAATTACTATAACACTTTATACAGGGAGCACTTGCACTTTGATACTAATCAGTAGTGGCAAAGTGCCCAAAGCATCTAAGCCAGCAGAACTAAGGGCCAGATGTAGGTAAATCATATTTACCGACTCTTAAATACAGAATTTTACCGATTCGGTATTTAAGAGTCGGTAAATATGAAGGGGGGAGATGTAGGTATTACAGATTCTGTAAATACCGAATCGTTAAGATTCGGTATTTACCGAATCTGTAAATACCGAATCGGTATTCCCCATTGATTCCTATGGGCCTTAAAGCCCATAGGAATCAATGGGCAATACCGATTCTGTAATTACAGAATCGGTAAATACCGAATTTTGCAAGGGTGCAGGGGGTGTCACTTTGACACCCTCTGGCACCCCTAAGGGCATGTCTGTCTGTCACATGGCTAGGTGTGCATGCACACATGTGCATGCACACCTGAATTCGGTATTTTAACACCCAATTGGATTGGGTGGTAAAATACCGAATTTGTAGGGCCTTTGGGACTCAGAAGAGTCCCACCTACATCTGGGAATTACCGAATCGGTAAAAATACCGATTTGGTATTTTACAGATTCTGTAAATTTACCGATTCGGTAAATTTACAGAATCTGTAAAATCTGGCCCCCTACATCTCAAGATGCCAAATACCGGTCGGAAACGGCCGAATTCGGCCGTTTCCGACCGGTATTTGCCACCTACATCGGGCCCTAAATCCTTCACAGCATTAAAAATAGAGGAGACAGAGGCAAAAAGTCAGGGGTAACCATGCCAAGAAATGCCAGGTCTAACAATAATGTATTCCTATTATTTCCCTACATCAGTACTCAATGGCCAACTGGAAGGGAAATCAGTGATTATTTTTGCATTCGGTTTCCTGGAATGGATGGTCAGACACCAAAGCTTTATGTTTCAATGGTGGTGTCCCGTTAGCTGGGTGGAAGGGGAACCTGCCATTTCTTCTCAGTTGGGTGTTGTCCCTTCATCTGTAGATCCTTCTAAAATGTTACATTATTTTTCATGTGATTCCTGGACTGAGTAGAGTTTAGCAGCATATGCTCTGTCTTTGTGTCTCTATGTGCACTGTTCTCATTGGAGAGTGAGTGAGGGGCCAGTACCATATGTGCACTGAGACACGAATAATTGCATAGTTTAGTACAGAAGCGTGTTTGCTGCCTTGATGAAGAAAACATGATTATTGCTAGTGGTGAATGTGATGCAAGCCCAGTTGCATGTGCACTACTAACTTGTCTGTATGTACGTGAATTTGTTTGGCAGCATGTCACTGTCATCAGTGTGAAATGAACGGTTATGGCTAGGTGGGTGTCCAGTCCAGTGATGATAATGAATGTGTGTAATGTTTTGTAAAATGGGTGGAGCTTCCTGGGAATGACGTGTTAGATCCTTTGCCTCTGTATTATAAGGGCAAAGGTAACATTAGGCAACTAACATTGGCAATTGTATTCCTTTTATAAATCTTATTAAGCAGCTTCAAGTTGTGAACTTTACAAGAGACACTGTCTGTATGCACAGAAAAAGTGAACTTAAGGTTATGAATGAGTATCCGGGTTTATTCTTCCTCAGGAAAATATTTTAACAAATATGAACCAAAATGACCAATTATTCAGACTTTTAGAACTCTGGAGGAGATAGGGACGTTCATAGATGAAAGGGTAGCTCATTCTATGTCTTCGCTGCTAAAAAGGAAGGAGCGACCTCTGCATCTGCTACGTCGGATGTGGAGGGGGAGGGTTAGAGAAGGGGACGCGTAACGGAGGAGTCTGGTGGGCTGATGGAAGTTCAGGCAGTGGTTCTAGTAGGTGGGTCCGCAGTTGTGTAGGGCCTTGTATACAGGAGCATGAACTGGCATCTTTACTGTACAGGGAGTCAGTGGAGTTACCTGAGGTAGCAGGTGATGTGGGTTTATCTAGGGAGATCCAGGATGAGTCCGACTGTGGCGTTCTGTATAGTTTGTGGTCATCGAAGGAGCTGTGTAGCAATTTAAATATCTTACAAAGCATGAGGAGGATGAAAAAGCATGAGTAAATTAGATTGGCTGAGTCATTATGGTTAGGTTGTTGTCCAGAATGATGCCTAGGTTTCTAGTGTGATCAGTTGAGGTAGGAGTAGGTCTGAGTTCTGAGAGCCACCAGGATGCATCCCATGAGGCATTTTTGTTTCCAAAAATCTGTACCTTTGTCTTGTCTGTTTTGAGCTTCAAGCAGTTGCCCTTCATCTAGTTGATAAGGTCTGTTATGCAGTTGTGGAAGTTGGTCTTGGTGGTGTTTTTGGAGAGGGAGGTGATGAGTTGTGTGTCATCAGTGTAGGATATGGCATTGCGGCTGTGGGTTTTCGTGATGCTGGCCAGAGGTGCCATATAAGTGTTGAACAGTTTGGGGCTGAGTGAGGATCCTTGGGGTACTCTACAGATTATTTCCTTGGGTTCGGAGGTCAAGAACAGAAGGCAAATGTTTGCATTCTTCAGGTTGCGAAAGAGGTAATCTATCTGAGAGTGGCTCCTCCTATGCCTATGTTGTGCAGCCTTGTAATGAGTGTGTGGTGTGAGGCTGTATCGAAGGCTGCCAAGAGAGTAGGGAGGATAAGAGCTGCAGTCTCTCCTCAGTCGAGTAGGGCTCAGATGTCATCGATAGCATCAATGAGAGCTTTTCTCAGTGCTTTGATTGCTGTGGAAACTAGATTGGGAGGAGTCAAGCACGAGGTTCTATTCCAGATGTGAGGAGAATTGTTGGTTGATGTATTTTTCTAATACTCTGGCCTGGAATGGGTGCAGGGGGATCAGTCAGCAGTTGTTGAGTTCACTGGGGTCTGCTGATAGTTTCTTTAGTCGGGTGTTGGCTTCTGTGTGTTTCCAGTCCTCGGGTAAGGTGGTCGTGGAATTTGAGGTGTTGAATAAGGTGGTGAGTACATGGCAAGATGTGGTGAGGGCATGCATTGGTTGGGGCCCGAGTGGGCCGAGTTCATGATGGAGGCGTTGTCCTGTGGGTGAGCTGGCTCCATTCAGTTAGTCAGATGTCTGTGGCGGTAGCGGGGTCACTGTGTTGCTTGAAGAAATTGGTGGGCTTGGGTTTGGGGTTTGAAGTTTCTGTAGATGTTGACAATCTTGTAGTGAGAGATTTTTGCAAGGTTGTCACAGAGTTCCTATGAGAGGGCAATGTTGTTTGTTGCAGCTGAGAGGTTGGAGAACTTTTTGAAGATGTTGGAGAGTTCTTTGCTGTTATTGGAGCTTAATTTGTCGTGCGAGGTTAAGGCCTTTCTCTTTGATTCTCTGAACTGTCTGTGATCGAGGATGTGTCCCTCAAGACTTTTCTCCATCTGAGTTGGGGGCATTGGACAGATTAGGGGTGGAGGTCCATGAGCTGGTGATGTTGAAGTGGATGACCTGGTCGTTTCAGGTGAGTTCCATAGTGTGGCTGTACCTAATACGGTTGCTGGAGGTGAAAATGGGGTCTAGTGCATCGTGGATGAGTTGGGCGAGTCCAATGTTGTTCATGCTGTTGAGAAGATTGGTAGTGTTGATGTAATTGTTGTCGTCAAAGATAGAAATTGAGGTGCAGAACAAAATGTAGTTGTTGGAGTCTACTGCAAGGGGGGGATGAAGTTGCAAAAGGCTGGGCATGGTCCTGGAGGACTATAGGCAAGAGGGCTCCTGATGGTGTATTTGCTCTCTGTTTGAAGTTCCAAGTAGATGTGTTCCATAGCTTGAGTGATGTAATTTGTAGTGGTGCATTGGGTGACCTTGTATTCTTCGGGTATTGTGGTGGCGTTGTCGGGTGTGGGGTTGAGCCAGGTCTCAGTGAGGAAGAGAATGTTGGGTGTTAGGGTAAAGATTATGTCCCAAATCACAGTGATGTGTTTGCATAATGAACGTGTATTGAGAAGGACGCATGCAAGTTGGTGTTTTTGTTCAGGTGGTGTCTGTGGTGTGTTCGGGGTGGGGCTGGTTGTTGGGCTGGTGTATGTGCTGTGGCAGGTGAAGTGGCAGGGGTTGCAGGTGAGAGGACCATGGAGCATGGGTCGGCGTGGTGGAAGTGTTTGTTGCTGCATCCAGGATTGAGGGTGTAGAGGCTGGCGATGGTGTATCTTTGGGGGGTGGGAGGGCCAAGGGTCATGGCACTGAGCACAGTCCAGGTGTGGATTGGCACAGACGTGATTTCCTTTGGGGCACGGTCACACTGCAGCCTGCATTAAGTAGGTCATGGGGTGGGCTGGTGTTCTGTTGGTGGGAATGACTGAGTGTATCACTGGATCAGGCTGGCACACACAGGAACTGGAGTGCACATGTGGCAGGCTAGATGTCCAGGTGCCTACTGATACGGTCACACAGCAACATGCATGGTGCAGTTTACAGTACAAATTTCAACCAAAAGTTGTAAAAAGCCATGAGTTTTACGAGCAGCTCTAAAAGTGGCTACTCATGAACTATTCACATATTCTATCAAGTAGATGGTTTTATTTATTTATTTTATTTATTTATTAAGCTTTTAAAGCGCGACAGCTACCCGAAAGCAAACGACCTACGCCCATTCTGGACAGTCTGAACTTAGGAACAGTAAAAAGATTTTGGGAGGAGGAACGGAGGAAACGAGAAGGAGAATAGATGTTTACAAGAGTTTGAAGATAACTAGGAGCAATATTCTTCTTGATCTTAAACATGTAGCTGAGCGGCTTAAATTTCACTCGACTGTCCACCTTCAACCAGTGAAGGTCACAGAGACGCCCCGTAATATTATCAGTTTTGCGACAGCCACTAAGCAGGCGTGCCGCGGCATTCTGTACAAGTTGGAGGCGTCGAGTGACTGCCTTGGTCACCCCCAGGTAGAGAATGTTACCATAGTCCAACCCGGAGGTAACCAAGGCGTTTACCTCAGATCTCTGAGTGTCAGCTGGCAGCATCCATAGAATCTTCTTCAGCCAGCACAAGATGGTGAAGCAGGTGGACGAGACTTTATTAGCCTGACAATGCATTGTCAGACCACTGTCAATGAGCACCCCCAGGTTGCTCACATGCTCCAGTGGAGATGGAAGCGAGCCTAACTCCGAACGTCAGTGCCTAGAGGTCCAAAGGTCTTGCTTGTGCCCGAGGACGAGGACTTCCGTCTTCCCTCCATTCAGTTTGAGAAGATTTTGGTTCATCCACCTGGCGATATCCCCCAGACCAAACTGAAGAAGGGAAGTGGAAGCCTTGTCAGATTTTGAAAGAGAGAAGACAACCTGCGAGTCGTCGGCGTACGTGAACAAGGTTAGTCCGACGCTGTCAGCGATGTGGGCCAGTGAAGTAACATAAAGGTTAAAAAGTAAAGGACTAAGAATAGAACCCTGGGGAACACCGTGAGGTTGGGGATAGATATTGGAGGTAGCTGTGTGGGAGAAAATTTGAAACGTACGATCAGTTAGAAATTAAGCTAACCAATCGAGGGCTAAACCTCCAATGCCCATAGCGGCTAGGGATTTGAGAAGAATTTTATGCAAGACCGTATCAAACGCCGCGCTGAGATCGAGTAGTATCAGCGCGGCAGTCTCGCCTCTGTGTAGCAGGGCCTGGAGGTTCTCCTTGACGCCCAGAAGCGTAGTAACTGTAGAGAAACCTGGGCGGAATCCGGACTGAGAGGGATGCAATAAATTATTGGTAATGACAAACTGAGACAGATGGTGGTGAATGTGTCTTTCTAGTACTTTGGAGAAAGCTGGCAGTAAGGAAATGGGGCGGTAATTGGAAAGGACCTTAGGGTCCGCAGTAGGCTTTTTCAGCAATGGCGTAACAATAGCATGCTTCCACCTAGCCGGGACAGTAGCAGTCCTGACAGAAAGATTCAGAGTGGTGCAAATTAAAGAAAGCTGGGGGGAGTCTAATGACCGGAGTATAGAGATGGGCAGGGGGTCAGTAGGGGAGCCAGATTTTACCTTGCCCAAGGTTTCATGGAGGGCGGCAGGCAGCAATTCAGGCCAAACCAGTAAAGGACCAGAAGTGGAAACAGAGCAGAAGTTGGTGCCCACTAAATTGGTGGAAAAAGCTAGAAGATTGTTTCTGCCACTTTGCAGGGAAAAATCTTGGTAAATCTTGTCAATTTTGCTAATAAAGAACTGAGCAATTTCATCGCACCTGCTGCTGGACAAAGGAGAGGGTTTCGCTGTGGTGGAAGAGCCAGCAAGATTTTTGACCAGGCCAAACAGTACTTTCGGTTTGTCAACTGCATCTGTTATAGTTTTGGTGACAAAGCTGGCCCTGGTCAAGGCACAGGCTTTATGATAGCTCTTTAAGGCACTTTTATAAACACACGCTGCTGAAAGGGAATAGTCTTTACGCCAAATGCGTTCAAGCTTTTTGCAGTGGGACTTGTCCGTTTTTAGCGCCTCGGTGTACCAGCGGGCTGGAGTCTTAGGGGGTGCATCCTTTTTAAGAGAGGCAGGAAGGCAGATTTCGATGGCATCTAGAAGCCAGGAGTTAGTTATCTCCACTGTTGTTTCAATCTCAGCCGACGTAAGTCGGTCAATGGGAAGGTGAGTAGCAAGCACGTTATTTAGAGGGGTAATGTCCAGATTTTTCCATTCCCTCCTGCTTACAGCGTGAGTGCTTCTATGATGGCGCGACACGTCAGTGGTGGTGACTGTGAAGCTGACTAAGTAATGGTCGGACCAAAGAACAGGGGAGGCAGGGGGACAATGTAAAAGCGGCATGTTAGAAAAAATGGGATCAAGGAGGTGACCACCTTTGTGAGTAGGGCCGTGATTACGTAGAGTAATGTTCATGGCCTCAAGATCAGCGATCAGAGTTTTGCCAGTAGTGTTACCAGGGTCATCCAGGTGTATATTAAAATCGCCTACAACCAATAGAGTGTTAGAATTGGTGAGAATGGAGGCAATAAAATCAGTCAATTGGGAAGCCCAGGCATTAGCAGGCCCAGGGGGGCGGTAAACTAACAGGCCCGTGAGTGTTATTTTAGGATGAAGGGCAAGTTTAAAGGACGCTGCCTCACAGTTGTTTAGGGTGGTATGATCAAAAAGGCATTGGTACATGTTCTTGAATAGGATGGCAATGCCACCACCTACTTTAGTGACCCTGTCATGCCTGACAATGGCATAGTTGGAGGGAAGGGCTTCTGCAATGTCAGGTCCAGAACCATCATGGAGCCATGATCCGGTAATAAAAACCTAAGAGATCGAATATCTCATGTCTGTGCTTAGGCACAGAATGACAATTCAGGCAAAAATTTTTAAAAGAGGTATGGTAAGAGGTCGTGGTATGAGGTGTACAACTATGACACATCTGAGGAGCTTCCAAAGAAAGTGAACAGCACAAACAGGACTGGGGAAATTGCTGGACAGGTAGAGGATACAGCAGCCCATATTTAATGGAAGTCTGTATGCTTTCAGTTGGTCGGCACTGCAGGAAAGTCTCTTAAGTGAGTTATGGTTTGGACCAGGGGATATGGCCCCTGGGCCCGTTCGGGCGCGGACGGGCGCAGACGGGCACGCCTTTGGCGTGCCACCGGCGCGCCCGCTGCGCCCGCCCGCTGCGCGGATGGGAAATACCTGCCATAAATACAGCAAGAGGGTGGACGGATGAAAACAACTGGTCCACAACCCGGCGCCTCTAGCAAGATGGCGGCTACCCTATCGACATCCCGTGGCAGCACCTAAACGGCTGCGGGGAATGCCGGCTGGAGCAGGGTAAGTAGGCAGTCATGAAGCAGTATTCAAAACACTGTTAAAAACAAAAACAAGACCAGAACTGTGCAAAAATAGCAAGTAGCAGCAATTTCTAAATAACAAGCGAGTCTAATGCCTAAGATTCCCCGGCTTTCCGCCTCAGGAAGCAGCTAATAGCAAATCAGGGAGGTGCAGGAAGTTGCGCAATAAATACCAGAGAGGGCGGGCGGATGAAAACAACTGGTCCGCAACCCGGCGCCTCTAGCAAGATGGCGGCTACCCTATCGGCATCCCATGGCAGCACCTAATCGGCTGCGGGGAATGCCGGCTGGAGCAGGGTAAGAAGGCAGTCACGAAGCAGTATTCAAAACATTGTTAAAAACAAAAACAAGACTAGAACTGTGTAAAAATAGCACGTGGCAGCAATTTTTAAATAACAACCGAGTCTAATGCCTAATGAAATTAAATTAAATGAAATAAGACTTATAACGCGCGACTTTGCCCGGAACCATCAAGGCGCCTATAAAAGAATCATAAAAGGCAAAAACCAGCAGACTAAGGGTAAGCTTTGGCAAAAAGCCACGTCTTCAGGGCCTTTTTAAACAATTGAATTGAAGGCAGTGTCCTAATATCACAGGGCACAGTATTCCACCATCTAGGAGCAAGGCTGGAAAAGGCTCTGCCTCCCCACTTGGCTCTTCGAACTCGTGGTACTGAGAGGGGAAACTTCTTTGAAGAGCGAAGGTTTCTCGAGGGAGCGTAAGGAATCAGAAGATCTTTTAATCCTCCTGTCTCTTTCCTATTCAAGGCCCCGTAAACCAAACAGAGGACCTTAAAAGAAATCCTGGCTGCCATTGGAAGCCAATGCAAGGATTTGCTGGAGGCAGTAGCCGATGACCTCCTAGGCAAGTCCAGAACGAACTTAGCCGCGGCATTCTGCACCGTTTGAAGTCGTTGTAGCAAGCATGTATTCACTCCAGCATAAAGGGCATTGCAATAATCAAGCAGAGAGGCTATCAATGCAACCACAATTTGCTTCCGAGCTTGTATAGTCAAATAGTGCTTAATCTTCCGCAAGATCTTGATAATACCCCAGCAGGTGGAGATTGTCCTGTTGAATTGATGACCCATAGCAAGGGCCGGATCGATCAAGACCCCCAGGTTTCGTGCTAAGAGAGTAGGTACAGGGCAAGTCCCCAGAGATAGGGGCCACCATTCCGCCGACCGGATGTCCTCCTTCCCGCCAAACACCAGGATCTCCGTCTTCTCGCCATTTAGCCTCAATGAATAGTCAATCATCCATTGGGCAACTGCCTCCATACAGTGTCTAAAATTGGAGGCAGAAGAGCTAACAGGCTGGGCGAGAGACAGCAAGATCTGGGTGTCATCGGCGTAGGAGACTACCTCCATCCCGAAAGATCTTATGAGCCTGGCCAGTGGGGTCACATAGATATTAAACAGGGTCGGACTTAATGCCGACCCCTGTGGGACCCCACATTTCACCGGCAGGGATGGAGATAGGAACTCCCCCATCTTCATTCTATCTCCCTCAGTCGAGATGTTAATACGAGGGGAGACTGGGTATCAAACACAGCCGTAAGATCTAACAGGATCAGCAGGGTACTCAAGCCCTTATCAACTGTAGTGCGGATATTATCAAGCACCACCGTAAGGGCTGACTCCGTGCTGTGACCCTTTCGAAATCCGTGCTGCGAATGATCCAAGAGACCAGAGGTGTCCAGAAAGGATGCAAGATGCTGGTTCAGATGAGTTTCCAGCATCTTTGCTGGGGCTGGGAGAAGCGAAATGGGGCGAAGGTTTTTGTAAACCTCCGGGTCAAAGGTAGGCTTTTTCAGGAGGGGTTTGACCACCGCTCTCTTCCATTGGGAGGCAAAGATACCATCCCTCATTGCCCTGTTCATGATCTCAAGTAAGGGGGGCAGGAGGGTATCCTTACATTGTTTAAGGAGTTTAAGAGGGCAAGGGTCAAGGGGGGAGCCCGATCTAGTCTTAGCCAAGAGGACGTCCAATTCCTGCAAGGAAAGGGGGGGAAAGCTAGACAGGAGGGCAGGATTAGCCGGTCTAACAGAAACGGAGGAGGGAGACACTTGAGAGGTGGAAGAAGATATTGAGGCCCTTTGTAGCTCTAAGGCCGAGACAATATCAGCAATTTTAGTGTGAAAATAGAGGGCAATATCATCACACAACTGTTGAGTGCAGGTGACGGGGTCCGGAGTCTGCAGGGTAGTCAACGAATCCACGATCTTAAATAGCTCTTTCGGCGAGGAGAGGGCCGTGGTGAGATTTCGAAAAGTATTCCTGCTTGGCTCTTATGATCTCAGCTTTATATTCCCTCAAGAGAAGTCTGTGGGTTTCCCTATCCTGAGTACTCCAGCTAGTCCTCCAACATCGTTCCTGCTTCCTGCAGCCTTGTCTTAAATGTCTTAACGACTCCGAAAACTAGGGAGCCGATGGCCTTTTTCTGGCAGAGTAGCGTAGGGAGACAGGTGCTAACTCATCCATGGCGGCTGTGGTAGTGTTTTCATATTTACGTATTGTTGAAACCACATCCTCATCAATAGAGATCGCCATGTTGGGTATTAGGGGAGCCAATAGGTCATTGGTTATCCACCTCAAATTTCGTCTAGATTCCATTTTACAAGGGCCCTTCGGAATGTTATTTATGGGGGTAGTATCCAATTTCAATGGGACTGCAGAGTGGTCCGACCAGGTGAGCGGGATAGGGGCCTCGGTGGTCAGCCGACTATCATTCGAAAAGACCCCATCCAACGTATGGCCCGCCTGGTGGGTGGCACCCTTAGCTAGTTGTTGCAGGCCACAGGCCGCTAGGGTATCAAGGAGAGAGAGAGTTTTGTTTGTTTCTAGATTTTCTAAATGAAAATTCAAATCACCCAATACGGTGACGTGCTTACAGCCAAAGTAAGGTTTTAAGATACTAAACAAGTGCTGTCCAAAATCTGCTCTGGGCCCAGGGGGTCTATATATAAGGATGCCCATAAGCATTGATGGAAAAATGTAGGGCCTGAAAGGCATCGTGGGGGGTAGACAAAGGGGTGATTCGACAGGAGTGAGAATCCCTGTATAGAAAGCCCAGCCCACCACTGATACGACCCACTCTATCCATCCTAACTAGGGTATAGCCCTCTGGCACTGCCTCGACCAAATCAGGTCCAGAGGATTCTTTCGCCCAAGTTTCTGTAATGAAGACCCAGGAGGGTCTTCTATCCAAAACAAAATCCTTAAAGGAGACATTGTTCTTAACCAAGGGCCTTACATTAATCAGAAAACCATGGTCTCTACTTATACAGGTTATAGGTTTATCTATGGTGTCCACATTCACGGGTCGAGGGGGTGACGCCCCTCCTGTGCAACATGTCCTAAAACACCTACAAACGGGCAAGTTTAGAAGAGCCTCTGGGATAAGCGAGTAGTGACACGGTAGCCGGGAAGGTTTAAGTTTCAGCAGGATCTGATGAGAGTACCTGAGGCAAGCGCGTCCATTTTCGACAGAGCTAAGCGCCCCCTCGTCCAGCATGTCCTTAGCGCGGGCGGGCACAGACGGGCTGGACTCTGGCGTGACTCCGGCGTTACTGCTGCACATACGCCGTGCGCATGCACCGTGCGCTTGAATGCTCATGTTTAAGTAGGGCTCTAGCCAGTCAGCCTGACTGCTAGAGCCTTAGAGCGCTAACCTACAATGGCATCCGGCGTCCCTTTCAGACCCCCAAGGTGGCGAGTATACTGCGAGGGAGCGCGCAGGAGAGCCGCTGAAACCGCTGTGTGGGCACAATTAAAGTGCAAGAATGTGTATTCCCCGGCTTTCCGCCTCAGGGAGCTGCTAATAGCAATAGTTTCTCTAAAAATCTTTTTGGAAATACTTGCGCCAATTCGTACATTTTGATGCACAATTTCACAAAGTAATTGGATAAAATCGTTTTGTTTTGCAGTTCGGATAATTTACGTATTCAATTTGACCTTCACTGTATGAATGTGGTATTTGCAGAGCGTGCAAAGCCAAAAAGCAGCAGAGCCAGCAGAGCCTTTTAACTTACTCTTCCTTTCTTTCTCCCATCTTGCTTCTTCCTGTTAGGAATGGGTTGTTTGAAAAGAGTGAGCATTTACTTGGTAGCAGCAGAATAAGGCAATAAACAAAGAGTTGCAGTTCTCACAATCTGAATGAAGCCTAAGGGGTCCATTAGGATGTCGGGCGGATTTGCTCCGCCAGGGTGGCGGTGGCCACCGCCACCCTGGCGGAGCAAATCCGCCAGACATCCACAGCCCAATTCCCCCCCGCCATATTAGTATGGCGGGGGGGACCGCGGCGGTGCAAAACACCGCCCGCATGTTTTCCGCCCGGTCGCCTTGCGGCCGGGGCGGAAAACCAGTAACATGGTGGCGGTGTCTGTCAGACACCGCCCGCCATATTACTATGGGCATTTGTCAATGCCTTTCTGTGGCGGCATTGCCGCCACGGAAAGGCATGCGGAGACTCCCTGCGGGGGCCCGTTGCGGGCCCCCTGGGAGTCCGGGGCTTGGGGGGTGCACATGGGGGGTACCTATGGTACCCCCCCGTATTTCAATGTGCAACATGGCAGGCACCGCGCGGTGCCTGTCATGTTGTGCTTTGAAATGCACAACGTGCATTTTTACCATTGCGGCGGGCGGAGATTTCAGCTCCGCCCGCCGCAATGGTAAATATACAGGATGCGCCCGCCTGTGTGGCGGCCGCATCCTAATGCCCAATTCGGGACCCCCGCCCTGTAGGCGGGTGGTCCACATACCTGTTAGGGTGGCGGGTGGGCAAAGCCCGCCCGCCATCCTAATGTGCCCCTTAGACTCTAGAGGGCACATGCATCATTGTGTCGTTTTGCTATTCGTAATTTGCGAATTTTAAGGAATCGCAAGTTGCGAATCGCAAAACGGCATGCATCATTATTTCTGCAATTCATTTGAGAATCGGTAAAAATCGCAATTTTCCTGCGAATCGCAATATATATGCGATTTTTTGCGAATTCGCAATTCAAGAAATCGCAAAAAAATCTCAAAATTGCAAATTTGCAAATTCATGCATTGCATTGAGGACACACCCAGGAATCTCACACACTGATTAGGCACACCTGAAACCTAGTTTGAACTACAGAGTGGCAGTTGGTCATTTGAACTGTGTGTGCTGAACCAGGAGGAGTGTTTTGGGAGAGCAGCAGAGGAACAAATGGAGTCAGAAAGTGCTTCTCAAGACCTACAAGCAAGAAAAAGGAAGATAAAGTTTAGTGAACAGGAGTTGCAGATTTTGATAGAGGAGGTTACTCAGAGGCAGGAAGAGCTGTTTGGGAAGCAGTCATTGAAGGTTCCAGAACCAGTCAAAATAAAACTGTGGCTGGCAATACAGGCAAAAGTTAATGCTGTGGGGGTTGCCCACCGAGATATCACCAACCTTCAAAAAAGGTGGTATGACTTACGCTCTCGCGCAAAAGAAAGGATTGCGACAAGGATCAAAAGTGCCAACAGAACTGGTGGAGGCACTCCCAGGGACAGACCAACTACCCCCCTGGAGGATTTGGTTGACGGGACCCTTGTGACAGAAGCAGTCATTGAAGTGATTCAAATAGACACCTCTGAGCTATGCTGGCACTTCAAAAGGTAAGATTACTGTGTGCAATATTTTTTAAATCTAAGCAAATGAGGTTGCAGGTTGGAATGAAACATTTCATTAGTGCTAAGGTTAAAACCCAAAAAGTTTCATACACTTTGCAGTGGCATATGTTGGTTTAATAGCCATTTTAATGAAGGAAGCAGTGCATCATGGAACTTGTAGTTTTTCAAACATGTGTAGTACAATGTTTCATAAAGTTGTAATTTTTTTTCTACTAATAAACACATCACTAATGAGGTAGTTCAAAGGCATGCATTTAGCATGTTTATTACCAAACAAATGTGCATTTTAGTGCTTATTAAAACATGACATTTCAAAACATTGATATACTGAATGAACTTTTTCGTTCATAGATGTTGATACAGAAACTGAAAAAAATGTGTTTGAAGACACCAACTTGGATTTACAGAACACATTAGATCAAAACTCAGAGACATCTGCACCAAATGTGCACACATTGCAAGGTGGAAAGAGAGTGCGTCAGCTTCAGAATTCAGACACTGAAGAAGAACATAATGTCCCAGAGCTTGAACAGCAAAGTGCAGGAATCACTGGCACTTCAAATGAACAGTCAAGTCGTCGTAGAAAGCTCCCAAAAAATTTCAGAAGAAGACCAAGGGCTTCCAATCCAAGACACTCCATAGAAGATAATGCCCTTGCAAGTGAGGTTGAAGTAAAGTTATTGAAAGTGCAGCATCTGCAAGGGAAGGATATGAGGATTATGAAGGGTAAACTGAGTCATATCAGTGAAGACATCAGTGAAATGAGTAAAAGTTTGACATCAATAACAAAAGTGATTGAAGGTGCACAAAAGACGTCATGTCACAATTTTCACCGCATAGCAAATGCATTGGAGACTATTTGTCATGGCATGGAAGGTTAGAAAATTGCAATAGACACATGAGAACAATGATGAGCATGCACACATATGCAAGGGCTTTGAATAGAGTAACTACTAGCAATGCACAACTGATTAAACATACAATATCCATTCAGAAGGATATTAGACAATGTTGTGGTGAGCTTTGTGAAGGTATGATGTCTATGAAATGTGCTGCTATTAAGATGCAACCTACAGAAAACATAAATAATTCTGTTGAAGGGGGTTTAAACATTGATTGTGATGGAAGCAGTGTGAAAAGTAAAGCAAAAGAAGTGTCAGAACGCCGTAGCGCTACAGGCCAAGACCTGAACACAAGAAAACCTATAATTTCAGAAAAAGTGAAAAGCAAAGCTTTAGGTTTGCGTGGAAGGAAGAAATGATTACCTATAATAATTTGTTAGTATGTTCATGATTTTTGAATATGTTTAAAAATGCACCTTGACTGATTAAAGTTTGTTAAAAGTTTATGTATTTCTTCAAATTACATGCAGTAATGTTTCTGGAGGGCCAAGCTCTTCCTTTTATTTGAACAATAATTTAAATAAACATTTTGAATGCAAATTACATTTATCTCACCTTTATTTTAAAAATAATGCTGAGTGATTTCTGCTCTTCTTCTCCTCCCTTCTGCTGGGTCAGGTCCATGTAATCTTGCATGGGGTTGTTGAGGCTGGTTGTCATTATTTGGTAGTACATCCTCCATTTCAAGTTCAAGGCCTCTCCTTGTGGCTAGGTTGTGCAGGATAGCACATGCTGCAACTATTTTGCAGCAAACATCCTGGCGATATTGCAGTGCTCCTCCAGTCTTATGCAGAATTCTGAACCTTGACTTCATAACCCCAAAAGTCCTCTCTATAATACTGCGAGTTGAGATATGGGCATGATTATATTGCGGTTCTTTGTTGGTTGTTGGAGTCAGGTAAGGTGTGAGTATGTATGACCTCACAACGTATGCACTATCTCCTATCTTTTAAGGTGAAAATGTTAAATGAGTACCAGTTCAATGCCAAAGCACAGTAGTGAAATACATAAGACATTGATTAATTACATTTACCTAGTAAATATCCGTCTCCAAATTCTCCAGACAGCAGGCGAGCATGGATGGCACTATGTTTAAAAATGTAAGAGTCATGGGCACTCCCTGGGTAACTGGCAACTAAGTCAGTGATGATTCCTTTTGCATTGCAGATTACTTGAATTTTTAATGAATGATAATTTTTCCTGTTCCTAAAAATGTACTCATTTGAAGCAGGGGGACAAATGGGAACATGTGTTCCATCAACACATCCTATTACATGTGGGAAATGTGCCATGTTATAAAAGTCTAATTTGGTCTGCAGCAACTCCTGCTGAGTGGTAGGGAACTTTATGTGATGGTTTATCCTATGGAGCATTGCATTCAGAAAGTCTTTAAAAAATCTAGACAATGCACTCTGTGAAACCCCCCCGCAACAGCAATGACACCTTGAAAGGGCCCAGAGGCTAGAAGATGAAGACAACATAGCACCTGTACATGGGTGGGTATGGCTTGAGTCCTATGCGTTTGCCTATGCAATATGGGGTCTAATTCTGCTATCAACTCTAAAATAGAGTCTGCATTAAGCCTATACTTATCATATATGTCTGCCGGTGTCTGCCCAAGCAAAGTGATGCGCAATCGAAATATTCTTTCATTAAGTATTCTTCTCCTCCTTCTTGCTGCTCTCAAACGCCACCTACGTGCTAGCACAATGACTGCTGCCAT
This sequence comes from Lissotriton vulgaris, assembly GCF_964263255.1. Taxonomy (NCBI): domain Eukaryota; kingdom Metazoa; phylum Chordata; class Amphibia; order Caudata; family Salamandridae; genus Lissotriton; species Lissotriton vulgaris. The sequence goes on from NC_141695.1 coordinate 529,286,216, forward strand.
CCTGGAAGAGTTCCTGTGGGAATGTGTAACCCCTTTTATAGTTGGCCAATCATTTGAACATGTTCTGTTAGATTAAAAAAAATACCACCTGCTCACACTTCTTCTACTTTTAGGAATTCCTAATTGCAATTTCTATGAAAATCGCAAATAGCGAATTTTCATGCATTCCAAAATTCGCAAAAAATTTAAGGATTCTTTAAATTTGCGATTCCTTAACAACTAGCAACGCCATTTGCGATATTTTAAGGAATCGCAAATACAATTGCGATTCCTATTTTGAAAAATAATTGATGCATTCCAAAAACAGAAATTGCATTCGCAAACGGCCTAATTTAGCGATTCGCACTGTTTGAGAATGCAATTTCTGTTGATGCATGTGCACGTAGTTCTCTGAAAACTGATGTACTTTTATCATACACCAGTCTAAAGGCATGGTGCACCAAGTATAGAGAGACAATTATAGTATGTTCATCGGAAAGCTAGAGATATAAATTATAAAAGTCCTCTTTATCAGTTAATAAATAACAGCCATTGCAACAACAATATTCCCTGCAGCATCATAAAACTATGCCACAGCAGCACTGTTCCCAAATCAATCAAATGTTTCGAAAACATGCTAATTTTATCCATGTTACCAATTTGTAAGTTATAAAAAAGACAATCAGGTCTGCAACTGTCATCTTGTCATTTCCTAAAAATGAACTCTTTGGGGCATGTTATCAAGTAGGGCGTTAAAATTATCGCCGCTTTAGCAGCAGTTTTTCTGCCGCTAAAATGGCGATCATTTTTAATGCCCTGCTTGATAATAATGTGCCCCTTTGTCCGCAAACACCAAGGGGCATATTATCAAGAATGGGCGTTACATTATCGCCGCTTTTATCGGCAGGAAACTGACGATAAAGCGGCGATAATGGCCTTGATAATATGCTCTATGAATTCCAATCGAAGGCCATGTTAGATGTGAAGACATCTAGCATGGGCTTCGATTGGAATTCATAGAGCATATTATCAAGCCCATTATCGCCGCTTTATCGGCAGTTTCCTGCCGATAAAAGCGGCGATAATGTAACGCCCATTCTTGATAATATGCCCCCAGATTACGTTGTTTGCAAGTCAGCTAGTTAAGTCCCTGAGCTTGAGCTTGCAGTTTTCTGGAAAATTCTCGTATTTTTGTCCCATGGTACCTTTTCATTTAATTTTTTAGGAGATTAACTCCATTGTCGCAAGTATTATCTTGCTGTTTTCAGAAAATACACAAAGTTCCAGATTTAATAAAGTTTTGCATGGATGCCAAATTGGCACCTTCAGTAGCATGAATTAACCCTGCATTAGGTGTCTGCGCAAGGGCAATGCCAAAAATAACATTGCATCACTGAGAACGAAAAACCCAAGAAACTTTATTAGACTGTGCATTCTTGGGCAGAAACTACTCACCCACACCACAATGCCACTTCAGAGGGCTATCACACCAGGCATGCACTGAACAGGTAGGTGGTTGCTTTCAGTGGCAGACTAGTGTGGACTAGTCCAAGGTTCAAGTGATAAATATGACCCTTATAACTGATTCTAAGATCTGACCTTTTGGAGGCATGATTTATCTAGGATGCTCTAGTAGAAGGGCAATCAATGAAGCTGGCGAAGGTGCCCAAAACTTGGCCAAATGTATTTTCTTTCTGTTTTGCAACAAATATAATGGGAAATGGAAACGAGAAATACCCCTTATTGTCTTAACGGCTTTACTTAAAGAAGTGATTTAGGTTAATTTTTTTGAGAAGATGGAAAACGAACGTAAAGTGTAGCGATTGACTGAGAATGGTTTATAAATCAAGTTATCATACACTTGCCACATACTTTTTTAGTACACTTACATGCTTCTTTGGACTTTCATTCGTGCATTGGTTGTGGGCTGAGGATAGCTTTGCAGATGTTCAGCAGAAATTGCACAAAGGCTCAAATGTACTAAAAGTTTGCATGGACGCCCACGCAACTCAAAGTGGCACCTGCAATAGCATGAATCAACCTTGCACCAAGGGTCTTCACAAGGGCATTTCCAAATAGCATTGCGTCATGTAGGACGATACCCCATACACTTTATTAGACTGTGCATTGTGGGACAGGACCTACTCACCCATATAAATCAATAAAAACCCATACCCACTAAAGTCACATGTAGTAGCATGACTGACCTATCCTATTATCTGTATGATGATGCAACAGTCAGACTTACTTACCTAAATGAAGTCGGGTGACCCCCAAAGCACAGCAGCTTCTACCAGCTCTGATTATAATTGCCATTAGCCGGACAATGAGCGTTGCTTCCTCCATTTCTGAAAGCTAAATTTGTGAAAAATTATTTTTTAGCTTCACTAAAAGCATTTCATCTGTTTGCGAAGCATCTTCCTGTTCACCAGCTTCTTTTCCTACTGTATGACATGATTAATGCCATAAGAAAATAGATGTCAGTGTTAGGTATTAATATCCCTAATAAGTGGAAATGTCCATAAGTCATCTTGAAATGGTTCTAAATATAACTGTATATTTTACTCCACAAGCCACCTTATTTTTTTCTCTGTTCTGCAAAACAGCACATTCTGCAAACATTTGACAAGATGGAGGGCAGCAAGATGAAATCTGCTGTAAACTGTCTACGGCAAACACTCCAGGACAGATAAGATGTAACAAGGAGCGACCTTGAGGAAGGTAATTCTCTGCTGAAGACATCACAGGGTCAATACAAAGGGGTGAGTTATGACTTGCTGTGTCTAGTTACTTCCCAAGTTCAACATCATATTAGTTGTGCCATCTGCGGTATGTTCCATAAGAGCGCTGCCCCACCAACTTGTCAACAAAAACCTATCAGCATGTTTAGAAGTAATTGAGGGACGAGTTTAAATTGTTGCTGTTTATAGATGAAAGACCAATTGTTATGTCTGCCTAAGGTACGAGGTGAATTCATGGCAGATTGTCACTGTGAACATATACTTAATAGATGTGGATGTACTATTTCTTTTATGGGCATTACTTGCAGTTCAAAAGTATGTACCTCTGTATGATGTCATAAATGTATTACTATCCCGGTCGGCTGGATGTTCAATAAAAATATATTTTTTTTTAAAAAGATACCATAACAATTTTTAGAAGTAATTTTACAGTGCTGTCTGTTCGGAGTCCTTGGCCTAGAAAGTGCTCTGTTATAACAAAACCTGCGAGAAAGTTGAATGCTGGTTCTTAAAGTCCCCATCATACAGACATAAGCTGGAAGTGTAACCTCATGCCCTGAGAAGATTATTCTATTAGTAACTCCTTCCCACAAAGAGTAGAATGTTCCAAATTTAAGCAGGGAGAAGCAGAGATTGCTGGAGCACAAAACCTATACCAGCCATTATTGGCCCCCTGCTACATAACAGTTTTCAAATGTAGTTCCAAGCATTCCAAAGTTCTAATATAACCTTATTGCCCTAGGCAGCGGGCTGTACAAGCCTTGAAAGGCCACTGCAGCGTTATTGGTGCAAGTTGAAAGCCATATACTCCAGTTGCCTCTTCACAATATTCTCCTTGAATAAATAATCAGGTGGTTCAATTACTCCACACTCAACTGTCCTTTTAAACAGAACTTACAATGATTGTGAGGAAAAAAAATATCTAATTTCCCCCATCTCGCTGCAAATTCTTCTGATAGCACCACACATATAATGTGTCTGGTTTGTTAGGTGGTTGTCCTTCCACTAGCAGGATTTATTTATTGATCCTGGACTCATAATCATACACATTTTTATTTAAAGTTCATTTTTCATCTCCACTATGTTCAATTTTTGGGATTTGCAACTTCCAATTTCGTTGCTGGATTGATAAGCAACATTACGCATTAGTAGAGCACATTTTTTAGCTGGGACCCTCCGAAAGGCAGGTTTGTTACTTTTTATGAGCAAATGATTTGAAGTTTTAAACTTTTCAGTAAGCAATATCATACTGCCTTCTTTTCTGCAGGTCTCACATTCTATTCTGATCACTACTGTTTCAGCCATTTTCCTTAAAACACTTACCTTTTATAATTATTTTCCTAAATATATTCTTGAATTTGCACGGTTGCATATGGTTGTCTTTTTGGCAGTGTGAACACTCAAACATCTACCTTCTGAAGAACTACACTTTCAACAAGGCAAGACACACAGTCATCTTCAAGGCAGTTCGTGTGGTCAGGAAGCACTGTGGAAACATGTTTTATGAGTCTACGCATGAAAGAGGTCACTAGATTCAGAGAAAAGCAATGAGAAACTTTTACAGCTGGTCTACTGGAGATATACATCACTGGTGCACCAAAAACTGAGCAACCAGTAGAGCACTTTAGCACTAGACCTCAGGGTAGAAAAGTCAGGGTAGCAAAGTCAGCAGTTCAACACTTAATCAAGGAGGTGATCAAATGTCAATGAGAGGTATAGGAGTAGTCAATAAATCAATCTCCAGCCAATGCTTTAACAGATATGTACTTTATATCTGACAAACAATGCAATGTTGTGCATACAAAATACAGAGGGCAGAAATATGATACTCAGTTGTAAAGGTAACAATAATCATAGGCTGCTACTAACAATAAGGTATTTCAGAAAATTATAGTTGGTACCAGGTAGGACACATAGTACACATTACTCTCTTGGGAAAAAGTGGGCGTGGCTGTCTTGAGACCCCGCTCAGTTCCTGCATACACATTACTAAAGTTAGTTCAGGGATAGGTTCTAAGTAGCAGGTAAAATTAGTCCCAAAGTGCACAGTCTTCATCGACACCCTTGCACTGTCATTTGTTTTCAGTTCATAGTGGGATGGCTGCCTTCTGCTATTTGCTATTTGGAAGTGGGGTCTGTGCAGGTGTCTTTAGTATATAGTCCTGCACGGCCTACCACTAATTGTTCTGCTGACTTGGCCCAGGCTGACATTGTTGGTGCCTCCAGCCTCACATCTGTGTGCAGGTGTGTACTCCGGCTGAGTGCAAAGGAGAGGAAGGGGCCACATTTCACTGGCATGGCTCATGGTCAGGTAGGCCTTTGCAGTTGGTGCTTCCTGAGCCCAAACACAAACCCGATATCCACAGATAATGGGTCACCAGGGGTGGCAAATTGCAATGATGATCCACTGAAGATCACAGAAGTTGCTGGAGGTATGTTATCCTGATGTATCTCAACCTATTGGCACTTTGGCTTCAATTGAAAAGACTGGTCATGTTTCTTCAGGCGTCAATCAATCACAGGTGCTTCATCTTGTGAGGAGGAGACTGCAGGATATGGTTGCAATCTCTGTGAGTGACAAGCTGTCACAAATGCGTGTACTTATGGGCAGACCACATTGGCCTCAGATTCTTAAGCCTTCATCACACACCCTGACAAATCCTTGCCCGGGTTGCAACGGGCTCTGTTCCGCGTATCCTGCCTCATCTCCTCACAACCCTCTTCTTTGATTTAGCATTTTGACTTTGTGTAAGGGTACCTTAAGCACTCCTCTTCAGCAGTCAGTCAGCTACTTCTCTCCAAGGAAGGCCTCACGGCAAGCCCAAGGCAAATCCCCAAGGAAAGTTGAAGAACTTCCAGGTGCCTACTTTCAAAGCTGGTGTAGAAGAATTTACGGTCATCAACCCCAACCATGATGTGCAGTAGAGTTTCTGTATCTCGACTTGTGTAAATGTAAATGTAAATGTACATGTATTTATATAGCGCAAATCACCGACCCGGTATCTAAGCGCTTGCTTAGGGAACCCGTCCTGGTATTCCCTGTGAGATAACCCTGGCAGGGTATCCACAAGGTGAAAGCCAGGCATCCCACTGCGAGGGGCAGTTGTGGAGATTAACCCCTTCCATGCTCATGACGGAACGGTTCCGTCATGAGCATAAGGTAGCCTGTGCTTATGACGGAACCGTTCCGTCATGGTTCCATAGGCCCAATGGAACGTTCAGCACCGGGGGAAAATTTGCGCAGCACAGAAGGGGTTAAGCAAGCTATTGCCCAGAGTCGCAGAGTGTGAACCCATGAATCGAGTAGGCACCGAAGCGAGAATTGTCGAGTCCGTGGACATTTTAGGACTCAAGACCCGCAGAGCCGGGAATTGAACCCTGGTCCCGGGCTGACCTCTGCTTCCAGGTCTGCCTTCTCTAACCAGTGAGCCACACTGGGACCTGGGATGCCACAGCCTGGTAGTATCTGTCACATAATTAAACCAAGTTAGCAGGCTGAGTTTGTGTATTCCACAACTCAAGCCTAGGGCCTGCTTTTAGTAGATTAGACCTACGTGTATTGCTCACAAACTGGTTCTCCATCAGGAGGTGCGGAATTGGAAACACCGCAACATGGGCGTCCCGAAGCAAAATTTTGCAAGAGGCATCCTCGCTTAATTTCCTCTGAATTTGTGGTGGGTAACACTCCGGTGAAGCAATGGAGCAGGAAGGGTGGAAAGGACTTTCCTTGCACTTGAATGAGACCCTCTGTTTCCTGCCCTCAACACCCTATAATGTGGTCAACTACAGAGAGCCTCAGGACTGCTATGGAGGAGCCAGGCAATTCATATTGCTATTTAGCAGGCTTTCTCGAGCCTCGATCTTATGCACCACTCTGGTGCAAAGAATCAAAATAGATTCCTGGATAGCCACCATTAATAATCAATGCATACTCTCCCCAAACATCCTACTGTACATACCAAGGGTAAACAAACATGCAGTATCCATGTGACACATGGATGGGGTTAAGGGCCAGGTTCCAAGGGCCTGATAAGCCAAAAATAGAAGAGGGCAGTTAGCAACTCTTCTGGCAGGTGGCAGGTAAAGGGCCTGATCTGTTGCTGCTACCATTGTCAGTTCTCCACAGCTCACTGAGCTAACAGTGGACATGCTCAGTAAAGGAGGATGCACATGGTGTTGGTGCTTTTTGGCACTAAAAGGGACGATTGTTGGACTGGGGCTATGTATGGGTCTATAAAGATGGGAGGCTGAATCATATTTCATATAAACCTTGAGAAACCACATAGAAAGATCTACTCACAAAACCCAAATTACACTGGAAAATCTAGAGAGGACAAGGCTCGAGTACAAACCATGTAGGTTTAGTTAAAATTTAGACATCTCTACAGAAAGCAAGAAGATGTGGTTGGTCAATCAATTCAAATTTTCTCTAATGTAAATAAATGTCTATCAACAATGGCAGCACACTCCGCACTCTAATCTAGTCAATTGCCAGATCCGAATGCGGTCTAGCATTAAACAAATCTATACTACTATTATAAAGAGAGAACTGTGTCCTTTGAGCCAGGTAAACTCGAAAAGTACACCACCAATCCAAATACCCAAGACATCTTTGAAAACCTCAGGGCAAGCAGAAGGACATAGGCTATATAAAAATAAAAAATATACGTTCTTTCGAAAATTTAGGAATAAAAAAAAGTAGTCCCTTGCAAGTAGCGCCGGCCGCGACGTGCGTGATGACATCGGGAGCGCGGGGAGGAGCGGCGTTCAGGAGCAACAGGAAGAGCGGCGGACATGAGCACGGGGTGGAGCTGCGGACAGGCGGGGAGGAGCGGCGAGCGGCGGACAAGCGGTGAGGAGCGGCGAGAAGCGGAGGAGCAGTGGAGCGGTAAACTCAGCAGCGCGGGGAGGAGAGGCGGCTGAGGTAAGTGAAGCAGCCGTGGGTGCGCACCTAGGGACGGGCAGAGGGACGGGCGGGGGCCATGAGTGCTCGCAAGCCCTTTACTCAAAGTCGTGACGTCGGGGAAACAGCGGACAAGAGCCGCGGGTGCGCACCGAGGGACGGGTGGAGGGACGGGCGGGGGCCATGAGTGCTCGCAAGCCCTTTACTCAAAGTCGGGACGTCGGGGAAACAGCGGACAAGAGCCGCGGGTGCGCACCGAGGGACGGGCGGAGGCACGGGCGGGCGGGGGCCATGAGTGCTCGCAAGCCTTTTCCTCAAAGTCGGGACGTCGGGGGAAACAGCGGACAAGAGCATGGGCAGAAGCGGCCAGGACCAACAAAACCGGAGCAAGGGAACAATGTAAGTACGCTCTGCTGCTCCCGGCCGCTCTGCTGCGCCTCTCCTGCTGCAATGCTGCCCCTAGCCCCCTTCTGCCCCGGGCAACGCTGGGGCGGGCTGCTAGTAATGAAATAAAGAACACTCCCTCATAAGGACCACTAAGTTTAGAAGGAGAGAAGAACATGGAAAATATTCTAAGTACTGATCACTAAGGTTTGTGACATGAAGTAAGATTCTCAGGAGAAAATGGAAAAATCTTGACTAATCTCTCAAGTGGAGAGTTTGTATATGTTTTAGACAGATAAATCGTACAGTCACCAGTGTGAACAGTTAGATGCATATTATTAACCAATATATTGGCACAGAAATCACATCATATGGTAAAATAGCTTTCGCCTTATCCACTGAATAGTCCTGTCTTAGGCCCTACGAGAGAAAGCAAAAGGGTATAGAAAATGTAAGCATCAACTCAGTTCGGCCAATTGAAATGGCCTTCCATTGAATACAGTTGTACTTATCCTTCCTTCAAAAATAAATATCACGGAGACATAATGTGAAACATGTAGTTGATACGCTGTGCACAGGACAATACAGATAATGGAATTTTGTAAAATTTTATAGAATATTGAATGTCATGTGTGTGGTGCCACTGTGCACAGGCAGAGAGAGGGCAAACATGGTTGCGTGTCGTGCCTATTACACACACATACACTCAACTAGGCCTACTCATGTCAACTTAAGCACTTTTCTTTATTTAGTACAACACACACATTACATATGCATTTCTCTAAAGTAAATTGAATGCATAGAATAATCAGTTCAATTTGCTTCCAAATTGGTGTGCTATTCCATACCAAAAAGCCCAGATCTAGGTTGCATTCCACGTCAAAGTGAAGCACTCTGTGCATATGCATGTTCATTATGCGTGCTGAGCTGAAATTCAGAAGCATCTCACTGATTGGAGCTCAAGGCCAGGGGCGCCCACTTTATAGAGCTATGACCCCACACATGCAGATGAACACAGATCTGACACATATCACATATCCTGACTGGCCTCTCACACTGCTTTGTCAAGGCTCTCCCACAAGAAATCCATGTCTCAATGTCAGTGCGAGGCCCTTTGCTGAGACAAAGGTGTCCTTCAGATGCAATGTGTGTGCTCGTGGGCCCATGTGGCAGTAGGCAGAGCCGCCACTTAGGAAAACACATGCCTGGAAGTGTTAAGGTGATGGTTGTAACACAGCTTTGACCTTGAGCCAATGGAAATAGTATCTTATTCACCATCAGGGACATTTGTTGTAAGATCTTCTAATGCACATTTGATACAACTGGTATGCTGGCCAAATCATGTTCATACAATCTAGAAGCTTAGAAGATGACTTACAGTTGTTCAACTAAAATCTATGTGCTGGCAAGAACGAGCACAATGCCAGCACAGCGTACTATTAAAGCTCTGAGTATTAGTTGGTTTTCTCATGGTCACACGAGATGTCCCAACAGTCAGCGATATCCCTAAAGAAAAGCACAGCTTTTAAACATACAAGTGCTGTGTGAGCGTCTGTCAATTAGGACCTATAACCTAGAATGCAAGGGCTGTGTGAGTGTCTGTCAATTAGGACCTATGACCTAGAAAGCAAGTGCTGTGTGAGTGTGTGTCAATAGGGACCTATGACCTAGAAAGCAAGTGCTGTGTGAGTGTGTGTCAATTAGGACCTATGAGCTCGAAAGCAAGGGCTGTGTGAGTGTGTGTCAATTAGGACCTATGACCTAGAAAGCAAGGGCTGTGTGAGTGTGTGTCAATTAGGACCTATGACCTCGAAAGCAAGGGCTATGTGAGTGTGTGTCAATTAGGACCTATGAGCTCGAAAGCAAGGGCTATGTGAGTGTGTGTCAATTAGGACATATGACCTCGAAAGCTAGGGCGGTGTAAGTGAGTTTCAATAGGACCTATGACCTAGAAAGCTAGAAAGTGTGTATCAAGATTTATGGCTGTCATCCCACACAAACGCCACCATAAAACAACATAAAAAGATGTCATTGTTACGATGATAATAACAAACTTGGCAGACTGGGAGGATGCACCCTGGGATGTTGGCGATTAGGGACAATTTTAGATTGATACAGTTTAGAGTATTACACAGGGGCATACTATACACAGGAGTAAACTTTACAAAATGGGACGGACTCCAAAGAGCGAGTGCGTCCAATACAGAACAGAAGAAAGAACTTTACTACACACAGTCGTAGATACACAGGTTCTGGGCAGATGTGGGAGAGGAACTTTCAAATGCATTGAGATGAAGCTTCCCGTGCCACCATATTTAATCACATTGGAGATGTTAATTACTAATATGACACAAATTGACCCTTGATGCCACGGCCAGACTGGCAACCAGTGGGTTTGTTATGAATAATGCAAAAACAAATGGTTTGAAAGCATGCTTAGAAACCATTAAGCAAAGTTATTCAGCACGCTTTAAAGCCATTTGTTTTTGCATTGTTTATTTAGAAGCTCTTCAAGCAAGAACATGGTCACCCCAGCAACAACACAGCCAACCCTCCAGCCACCCCGGCAGTGAAAGCGGCCCCTACTGTGCCAGCCACTAAACCGCCAGTCTAGCCCTGTTCGATGGCCAAGGACGTATGTTAGCAAAACAATGCATTATGCAGGAATAGGGACACCCAACAACACCTACCAGGGCAAGGTTGTGAACAGCCGGTCATGTTTAGTGAACAGTGTGCATCTCCACCTTCAGATTCTGTTATACAAGCTCCTGTTCCTAGGGGGAGCTGGTGGTTGGCTGTGGGGGCCTGAAGTTAGCATCTGTGGGCTGATAGGCGGATAGAAGTTAGTTGAGCAACAGTAAGACGTTCTCTAGGCTTGCAGATTGTATGAACAGGATTTGGCCAGCATACCAGTTGTATCAAATGTGAATTAGAAGATCTTGCAACAAATGTCCCTGATGGTGAATTAGATATTATTTCCATTGGCTCAAGGTCTAAGCTGTGTTATAACCATCACCTTCACACTTCCAGGCATATGTTTCCATAAGTGGCGGCTCTGCCTGCTGCCACATGGGACCACTAGCACAGACACTGGATCTGAAGGACATCTTTGTCTCAGTAAACACAGGGCCTCACACTGGCATTCAGCCATGGGTTTCTTATGGGAGAGCCTTGATCACAGCAGTGTGAGAGGCCAGCTAGGATATGTGATATGTGTCAGATCTGTGTTCAGCTGCATGAGTGGGGTCCCGTTCATAGCTCTGGAAAGTGTGCGCCCCTGGCCTTGAGCTCCACATAGTGAGATGCTTCTGAATTTCACCTCAGCACACATAATGCACATGCATGTGCACAGAGTGCTCCATTGTGACGTGGACTGCAACCAAGATCTGGGCTTTGTGGAATGGTGGAGCAAACCAATGTGGAAGCAAATTGAACTGATTATTCTGTGCATCCAATTAACTTTAGAGAAGCGGATATGTCATGTGTGTACTGTATTAAATACAAACCGAACAGCGGGCCACGTTCTTTCCAACAGAAACTTTGCCTTTCTGATGAGTCCACAAGGACGAAACACTGGTCTCAAAAAGTTGGACAGCACTGTCTGCACTCTAAAACAGAAGCAAAGACAAACACACTGTGATTATTGACTACCTTTATTCCATTACACTGATCCATTGCCTGGGGAGGAGTGAAACAAGCTTGTGAACAGTGTGCAAAACCACCTTCAGGCAGAAGGTGGCAAATGGAACGGACTGTTGACTGGAGATGGAAAAGGCAATTTGTGAAGAGTTGGGGTGACCCAGGAAATCTTGGAAAGTATGGAGGAATTGGAAGGATTATTTGGGGCTGTTATGGGATAGTATATGTCACTTGGTAGGATAAGGACACAAAAGGCACCTATCTCTTGGAGCTGAAGAGCATCCCACTAGGGCAAACATGCCTGTCACTGCAGTCCCCATGGTAAAGAGAGTGAAGTGGGGTTATACTTTCAGTAAACTATGCTGAGGGCAACTATGTAATGTAATGTTAATGACATTGGGCTAGCCCATATTTTAAATGTTGGAAAAATAAGTAAAACAATTATATCAAGATAGTTACTAAATGCTTGCTAGGACAAACGCAGAACCAATGTAAATAGTTTTTGCCACTTTTTCCGTCATCGGTCTTGCTCCCTAAAGATTCATGGAGAGAGCAACCGAAAACAGAAATGTCCCCTAATATGAACACGTCTCCCTGCAAGGAGCCAAAGACTACACACAGAATCATGTCAGAAATGAAGTGCCATGTCCAAGGCCCAGAGACCATACAAACAGCAGAAGACCCTACCCCAGGCAAACACAGTCAAAACACAACAAACGGACTCAACTACTAGTGTGCCGAAACTCATAAGGGAGCGCTCAAATGCCACTGAACATCCAAGCAAAGACAGCAATTTTACCTCCTTATAACACTTACTACTGCAGTTAAGTCTGGCTTTAGGGCAGTGCGACCGGTGCCATCACTGTGTTTGTCTTAATTGTTTAAAAGCACATGCTGCAGAGCTCCTTGTATGTCCAGCAATTTTCAGGCAGCAATATCAATGTAAAGATAACTGTGGTGATTAATGTACCTGCTGGAGAGGGATGGAATTTTGTTTTGTGGCAGTTTTGACTCATAATAAAGCAGAGCCGAGTGTTAAAATGCCTGCTATAAAGAATGTGTGCCATGTACCAGATACATTCATTGTATTTCACGTAGCTAGTACAGTGGGTTACTTCTTTTGTGACAGGGATCATTTGCAGGCCATAAGTCTCAATACCACTATAGCGCCACAGTGAGCTATGAACTGATATCAGAGAGCTGCATGCAAATTGCAAGGTATAGGTTAAAACTTAAATCTTTCTCGCCAATCTTAAATTATCCTAACGTTGCTAAAAAGGGGTTGTTTGGATTACATGTGACTTCTACACCTTCTAGTCCTTTTTGTCTTATGTAACACCTCCTATGCACTGCTTTACACAGTACCATTCGTTGTCTTTCTATAATGAGTGTGTGATGTAAAGTGCTCTTGCACCCTACCCTTCTATGAGTAGCACTACAAACAATTGAAATACTTGTGAAAGAGGTTCTATGAAAAAAAGAGGATCACATTTGGAGAATGGAAGTGACGAAACCAGTAAAGATGAACATTTATGATCGGAGGGCTCCAACAAAGATTGTCGCACCCAGCGCCATCAGCGCAGAAGCTGGCCTTCACTGCTTTTTTAGGTCTTGACCTAAAGCATTGCTTTAGCAATGCATGTTTGTCGAGATTCTAGTAAGCAGTACGAAAACTTTACCAAAACTGCGGATTAGACACAGTTCATGTGAGACACGCACATGAACAAACCTGCCACGAGACACACCACCATTTGTATGTGCCTCCAATCAGACTTCAAAGGCTGCCGCTCCCCCCCCCCCAATCAGACTTCAAAGGAATGCGCTCCCGCTCCGGCTATCTTTCTCTTCCTTCCTCTCCCGTCTTTTCTATAATCTTGCCACGCTTCTCTCCCTATACAGTGTCTTTCCCTGCTCTTGCCTTGGTCTGGCCGTGTCTCGCGTCTCCAGCCCCCTCCTCCCACACACCGTGTCTAGGCCCTCCACAGCCGCCCCTGTGCAGCAGCCACATACCTGGCTGGCGGAGGTCAATAAACTGTGTAATTGCTGACTTCAAAGGAATGCGCTCCCCCGCCACAGCAATGACAAGAGCTTGCTATTTTGTTTATCCATCCCCATGTTTTTCTTCCTTTCCATTACGTCTTTTCCTGCTTCATTGCACGTAGCTGCCTCTTTTATTTCAATTATCACCTTACAGTTTCTTCATTTTATGTACCCATTTCTTCTCCTGTTTCTAACATTCCTCATCCTCTCACCTTGTCTCTTCCTATCTCTCTTCCTCTTGATTCGCGCTGTCCTTTTATCCTCTTTCTTTCTCTCTGTCATAAGCTGCACTTTTCCTTTTCCAAAGCCCTATTTTTGCCTCCACTCGTATCTACCTCCACCGTACCTACCTCCACCGATCCTTTCCTTCTTATATTTTGTATGCAAAACAAAAACACTTTCTCCACAAACAGCACTTTTATCCAGTCTCGCCTCTGGCTGTCTTTACATGCTTACACCCCTTTCCAACAGACCACTCACACTGCCCCCCTTTCACACAGACCACACACACTGGCTCCCTCGCACACAGACCACACCACACACAGCTGCACGCCACACACTGCTGCACGCCTCACACAGCTGCACGCCTCACACAGCTGCCTGCCTCACACTGCTGCACGCCTCACACTGCTGCACGCTGCATTCTACACACTGCAGCACGCTGCATGCCACAAACTGCTGCATGCCTCACACTGCTGCACGTCACAAACTGCTGCACGCCACACACTGCTGCACCCCACACACTGCTGCACGCCACACACTGCTGCACGCCTCACATTGATGCACGACTCACACTGCTGCACGCCACACACTGCTGCACACCACACACTGCTGGTTGCCTCACATTACTGCAAGCCTCACATTGCTGCACGCCTCACACTGCTGCATGCCACAAACTGCTGCATGCAGCACACTGCTGCATGTCACACCCTGCTGCACGCCACACACTGCGGCATGCCACACACTGCTGCACGCCGCACACTGCTGCACGCCACACACTGCTGCACGCCTCACACTGCTGCACGTCTCACACTGCTGCACGCCTCACAAAACCACCACATCACTCAGGGACACCACCATATCACTCTAGGACACCACCATATCACTCTAGGACACCACCACACTACTATAGGACACCACCACATCACTCTGGGACACTACCACATCACTCTGGGACACCACCACAGCCCCCTTTCACACAGACCACTCACACTGGCTCCCTCGCACACAGACCACACCACACACTGCTGCACACTACACACTACTGCAAGCCTCACACTGCTAAACGCCACACATTGCTGCACACCACAAACTGATGTACGCCTCACACTGCTGCACGCCACACACTGCTGCACGCCTCACACTGCTGCACACCTCACACTGCTGCATGCCTCACACTGCTGCAGGACTCACATTGCTGAATGCCACACACTGCTGCACGCCACACACTGCTGCACGCCTCACATTGCTGCACGCCTCACACTGCTGCACATCTCACACTGCTGAATGCCACACACTGCTGTACGCCTCACATTGCTGCACACCTCACACTGCTGCATGCCACACACTGCTGCACACCACACACTGCTGCAGGCCTCACACAGCTGCCCGCCACACACAGCTGCACACCACACACTGCTGCACCCTTCACACTGCTGCACGCTGCACGCCACACACTGCTGTACACCTCACACCGCTGCACGCCACACACTGCTGCACGCCACACACTGCTGCACCCCTCACACTGCTGCATGCCACACACTGCTGCACGACACACACTGCTGCATGCCACACACTGCTGCATGCCTCACATTGCTGCGCGCCTCACACTGCTGCATGCCTCACACTGCTGCACACCACACACTGCTGCATGCCACACATTGCTGCATGCCTCACATTGCTGCACGCCTCACACTGATGCATGCCACACACTACTGCACACCACACACTGCTGCACGCCTCACACTGCTGCATGCCACACACTGCTGCACGCCTCACACTGCTGCATGCCACACACTGCTGCACGCCTCACACTGCCGCACACCTCACACTGCTGCATGCCTCACACTGCTGCATGCCTCACACTACTGCACGCCTCACACTACTGCACACCTCACACTGCTGCATGCCTCACACTGCTGCACGCCTCACACTGCTGCATGCCTCACACTGCTGCACGCCTCACACTGCTGCATGCCTCACACTGCTGCATACTGCACACTACCGCACGACTCACACTGCTGCACGCCTCACACTGCTGCACGCCGCACACTGCTGCATTACTCACACTACTGCACACCTCACACTGCTGCATGCCTCACACTGCCGCACGCCTCACACTGCTGCATGCCTCACACTGCTGCATGCCTCACACTACTGCACGCCTCACACTACTGCACACCTCACACTGCTGCATGCCTCACACTGCTGCACGCCTCACACTGCTGCATGCCTCACACTGCTGCATGCCTCACACTGCTGCATACTGCACACTACCGCACGACTCACACTGCTGCACGCCTCACACTGCTGCACGCCGCACACTGCTGCATTACTCACACTGCTGCACGCCACACACTGCTGCATGCCACACACTGCTGCACGCCTCACACTGCTGCACACCTCACACTGCTCTGTCTATCACCACCCCCTTTTGTACCGCTTTTGGCCGCCATAAGTGTGGCAGGGTATGCTCAGACGTGAGTCCCTTGCTCACTTTGCCACTGGATTCAAGCTAGCCGGGCTGAAGAGGGCTGGAATGCCAGAAACCGGTCCTCGGAAGCTTGTTTCCGGTCCAGAGAAGACATGGCTTGGCAGTTCGGGGTGGACTGTTCCCATGAGGCACAGGGTCAGACTGATTTGCATATAGCCATGTCTGAACTGGGGTGGCAGAGTGGGCTAAAGAACGGTGATGGATTAAACCCAGATCTATTGACTGGGTGTGAGTGTTTGATTGATTCAAATGCTCTGTCCATCACCACCCCCTTTTGTACCGCTTTTGGCCGCCATAAGTGTGGCAGGGTATGCGCAGACGTGAGTCCCTTGCTCACTTTGCCACTGGACACCACCATATCACTCTAGGACACCACCATATCACTCTAGGACACCACCACACCACTATTGGACACCACCACATCACTCTGGGACACTACCACATCACTCTGGGACACCACCACAGCCCCCTTTCACACAGACCACTCACACTGGCTCCCTCGCACGCAGACCACACCGCACACTGCTGCACACTACACACTACTGCAAGCCTCACATTGCTAAACGCCTCACATTGCTGCACGCTGCACACCACAAACTGATGTACGCCTCACACTGCTGCACGCCACACACTGCTGCACGCCTCACACTGCTGCACACCTCACACTGCTGCATGCCTCACACTGCTGCACGACTCACATTGCTGCACGCCTCACACTGCTGCACATCTCACACTGCTGCACGCCACACACTGCTGTATGCCTCACATTGCTGCACACCTCACACTGCTGCATGCCACACACTGCTGCACACCACACACTGCTGCAGGCCTCACACAGCTGCCCGCCACACACAGCTGCACACCACACACTGCTGCACCCTTCACACTGCTGCACGCTGCACGCCACACACTGCTGTACACCTCACACCGCTGCACGCCACACACTGCTGCACGCCACACACTGCTGCACGCCACACACTGCTGCACCCCTCACACGGCTGCATGCCACACACTGCTGCACGCCACACACTGCTGCATGCCTCACATTGCTGCGCGCCTCACACTGCTGCATGCCTCACACTACTGCACACCACACACTGCTGCACGCCTCACACTGCTGCATGCCACACACTGCTGCACGCCTCACACTGCTGCATGCCACACACTGCTGCACGCCTCACACTGCCGCACGCCTCACACTGCTGCATGCCTCACACTGCTGCATGCCTCACACTACTGCACGCCTCAAACTACTGCACACCTCACACTGCTGCATGCCACACACTGCTGCACGCCTCACATTGCTGCACGCCTCACACTGCTGCACATCTCACACTGCTGAATGCCACACACTGCTGTACGCCTCACATTGCTGCACACCTCACACTGCTGCATGCCACACACTGCTGCACACCACACACTGCTGCAGGCCTCACACAGCTGCCCGCCACACACAGCTGCACACCACACACTGCTGCACCCTTCACACTGCTGCACGCTGCACGCCACACACTGCTGTACACCTCACACCGCTGCACGCCACACACTGCTGCACGCCACACACTGCTGCACCCCTCACACTGCTGCATGCCACACACTGCTGCACGACACACACTGCTGCATGCCACACACTGCTGCATGCCTCACATTGCTGCGCGCCTCACACTGCTGCATGCCTCACACTGCTGCACACCACACACTGCTGCATGCCACACATTGCTGCATGCCTCACATTGCTGCACGCCTCACACTGATGCATGCCACACACTACTGCACACCACACACTGCTGCACGCCTCACACTGCTGCATGCCACACACTGCTGCACGCCTCACACTGCTGCATGCCACACACTGCTGCACGCCTCACACTGCCGCACGCCTCACACTGCTGCATGCCTCACACTGCTGCATGCCTCACACTACTGCACGCCTCACACTACTGCACACCTCACACTGCTGCATGCCTCACACTGCTGCATGCCACACATTGCTGCATGCCTCACATTGCTGCACGCCTCACACTGATGCATGCCACACACTACTGCACACCACACACTGCTGCACGCCTCACACTGCTGCATGCCACACACTGCTGCACGCCTCACACTGCTGCATGCCACACACTGCTGCACGCCTCACACTGCCGCACGCCTCACACTGCTGCATGCCTCACACTGCTGCATGCCTCACACTACTGCACGCCTCACACTACTGCACACCTCACACTGCTGCATGCCTCACACTGCTGCACGCCTCACACCGCTGCACGCCACACACTGCTGCACGCCACACACTGCTGCACCCCTCACACTGCTGCATGCCACACACTGCTGCACGACACACACTGCTGCATGCCACACACTGCTGCATGCCTCACATTGCTGCGCGCCTCACACTACTGCACACCTCACACTGCTGCATGCCACACACTACTGCACACCACACACTGCTGCACGCCTCACACTGCTGCATGCCACACACTGCTGCACGCCTCACACTGCTGCATGCCACACACTGTTGCACGCCTCACACTGCCGCACGCCTCACACTGCTGCACGCCTCACACTGATGCATGCCACACACTACTGCACACCACACACTGCTGCACGCCTCACACTGCTGCATGCCACACACTGCTGCACGCCTCACACTGCTGCATGCCACACACTGCTGCACGCCTCACACTGCCGCACGCCTCACACTGCTGCATGCCTCACACTGCTGCATGCCTCACACTACTGCACGCCTCACACTGCTGCACGCCGCACACTGCTGCATTACTCACACTGCTGCACGCCACACACTGCTGCATGCCACACACTGCTGCACGCCTCACACTGCTGCACGCCTCACACTGCTCTGTCCATCACCACCCCCTTTTGTACCGCTTTTGGCCGCCATAAGTGTGGCAGGGTATGCTCAGACGTGAGTCCCTTGCTCACTTTGCCACTGGATTCAAGCTAGCCGGGCTGAAGAGGGCTGGAATGCCAGAAACCGGTCCTCGGAAGCTTGTTTCCGGTCCAGAGAAGACATGGCTTGGCAGTTCGGGGTGGACTGTTCCCATGAGGCACAGGGTCAGACTGATTTGCATATAGCCATGTCTGAACTGGGGTGGCAGAGTGGGCTAAAGAACGGTGATGGATTAAACCCAGATCTTTTGACTGGGTGTGAGTGTTTGATTGATTCAAATGCTCTGTCCATCACCACCCCCTTTTGTACCGCTTTTGGCCGCCATAAGTGTGGCAGGGTATGCGCAGACGTGAGTCCCTTGCTCACTTTGCCACTGGACACCACCATATCACTCTAGGACACCACCATATCACTCTAGGACACCACCACACCACTATAGGACACCACCACATCACTCTGGGACACTACCACATCACTCTGGGACACCACCACAGCCCCCTTTCACACAGACCACTCACACTGGCTCCCTCGCACGCAGACCACACCGCACACTGCTGCACACTACACACTACTGCAAGCCTCACATTGCTAAACGCCTCACATTGCTGCACGCTGCACACCACAAACTGATGTACGCCTCACACTGCTGCACGCCACACACTGCTGCACGCCTCACACTGCTGCACACCTCACACTGCTGCATGCCTCACACTGCTGCACGACTCACATTGCTGCACGCCTCACACTGCTGCACATCTCACACTGCTGCACGCCACACACTGCTGTATGCCTCACATTGCTGCACACCTCACACTGCTGCATGCCACACACTGCTGCACACCACACACTGCTGCAGGCCTCACACAGCTGCCCGCCACACACAGCTGCACACCACACACTGCTGCACCCTTCACACTGCTGCACGCTGCACGCCACACACTGCTGTACACCTCACACCGCTGCACGCCACACACTGCTGCACGCCACACACTGCTGCACGCCACACACTGCTGCACCCCTCACACAGCTGCATGCCACACACTGCTGCACGCCACACACTGCTGCATGCCTCACATTGCTGCGCGCCTCACACTGCTGCATGCCTCACACTACTGCACACCACACACTGCTGCACGCCTCACACTGCTGCATGCCACACACTGCTGCACGCCTCACACTGCTGCATGCCACACACTGCTGCACGCCTCACACTGCCGCACGCCTCACACTGCTGCATGCCTCACACTGCTGCATGCCTCACACTACTGCACGCCTCACACTACTGCACACCTCACACTGCTGCATGCCTCACACTGCTGCACGCCTCACACTGCTGCATGCCTCACACTGCTGCATGCCTCACACTGCTGCATACTTCACACTACCGCACGACTCACACTGCTGCACGCCTCACACTGCTGCACGCCACACACTGCTGCATTACTCACACTGCTGCACGCCACACACTGCTGCATGCCGCACACTGCTGCACGCCTCACACTGCTGCATGCCTCACACTGCTCTGTCCATCACCACCCCCTTTTGTACCGCTTTTGGCCACCATAAGTGTGGCAAGGTATGCTCAGACGTAAGTCCCTTGCTCACTTTGCCACTGGATTCAAGCAAGCCGGGCTGAAGACGGCTGGAATGCCAGAAACCGGTCCTCGGAAGCTTGTTTCCGGTCCAGGGAAGACATGGCTTGGCAGTTCGGGGTGGACTGTTCCCATGAGGCACAGGGTCAGACTGATTTGCATATAGCCATGTCTGAACTGGGGTGGCAGAGTGGGCTAAAGAACGGTGATGGATTAAACCCAGATCTTTTGACTGGGTGTGAGTGTTTGATTGATTCAAATGCTCTGTCCATCACCACCCCCTTTTGTACCGCTTTTGGCCGCCATAAGTGTGGCAGGGTATGCGCAGACGTGAGCCCTTGCTCACTTTGCCACTGGATTCAAGCAAGCCGGGCTGAAGACGGCTGGAATGCCAGAAACCGGTCCTCGGAAGCTTGATCCCGGTCCAGGGAAGACATCGCTTGGCAGTTCGGGGTCGACTGTTCCTATGAGGCACAGGGTCAGACTGATTTGCATATAGCCATGTCTGAACTGGGGTGGCAGAGTGGGCTAAAGAACGGTGATGGATTAAACCCAGATCTTTTGACTGGGTGTGAGTGTTTGATTGATTCAGATGCTCTGTCCATCACCACTCCCTTTTGTACCGCTTTTGGCCGCCATAAGTGTGGCAGGGTATGCTCAGACGTGAGTCCCTTGCTCACTTTGCCACTGGATTCAAGCAAGCCGGGCTGAAGACGGCTGGAATGCCAGAAACCGGTCCTCGGAAGCTTGTTTCCGGTCCAGGGAAGACATGGCTTGGCAGTTCGGGGTGCACTGTTCCCATGAGGCACAGGGTCAGACTGATTTGCATATAGCCATGTCTGAACTGGGGTGGCAGAGTGGGCTAATGAACGGTGATGAATTAAACCCAGATCTTTTGACTGGGTGTGAGTGTTTGATTGATTCAAATGCTCTATCCATAACCACCCCCTTTTGTACCGCACGCCTCACACTGCTGCACGCTTTTCGCTGCTGCATGCCTCACAACACCACCACATCACTCAGGGACACCACCATATCACTCTAAGACAGCACCATATCACTCTAGGACACCACCACATCACTATACGACACCACCACATCACTCTGGGACACCACCACATCACTCTGGGACACCACCACATCACTCAGGGGCACCACCACATCACTCAGGGGCACCACCACATCACTCAGGGACACCACCACGTCACTCAGGGACACCACCACATCACTCACAGACACCACCACATCACTCAGGAACACCATCACATCACTCTGGGACACCACCACATCACTCTGGGACACCACCACATCACTCTGGGACACCACCACATCACTCTGGGACACAACCACATCACTCTAATACACCACCACATCACTCAGCCCAACCCCATCATCACTCAGCACCACAACGCATCACTCAGCACCACAACAGCATTGTCCTTGCTTGCTACCAACAAGCATTGCCATAGCCAATAGGACTCGCATTAGGAAAGTGTAAGCTATTGGCTTTGTGAATAACAATGCTATGAATGTATATATTTTCAAAGCAAACACATATTAAAAAAAAGTCATTTACAATACCAATAGCTCACACTTTCCTAATGCGAGACCTATTGCATTGCAAATGCTTGTGTTGGAGTGTAGCTGTACTTCTCAGCAGACCTGCAATGCTTTCAGCACAAAAGTACTTCTCAGCAGACCTTCGGTGCTTTCAGTGGGAGGACGCCGTCATTTCTCGGAAGACACACTCATTTTACCAGGACGCACTTTCACACCACTCTCCCCTCTCACACCACTCTCCCCTCTCACACCACTCACCACTCTCCCAGCTCTCCCCACTCTCACCTCTCTCCCCTCACACCACTCTCCCCTCTCACCACTCTCGCCTCTCACCACTCTCCCCTCTCACCACTCTCCCCTCTCACCACTCTACCCTCTCACTGCTCTACCCTCTCACCACTCTCTCTCCCCTCTCACCGCTTTCCCCTCTCACCCCTCGCCCCTCTCACACCTCGCCCCTCTCACCACTCTCCCCTCTCCCTTCTCACCACTCTCCCCTCTCACCACTCCCCCTCTCACCACTCTCCCCTCTCTCCTCTCTCACCACTCTCCTCTCTCCTTTCTCACCACTCTCCTCTCTCACCACTCTCCCCTCTCACCTCTCTCCTCTCTCACACCACTCTCCCCTCTCACACCACTCTCCCCACTCACACCACTCCCCCCCTCTCACACCACTCTCTCCCCTCTCACACCACTCTCTCCCCTCTCACCACTCTCCCCTCTCACCACTCTTCCCTCTCACCACTCTCTTCTCTGTCCCCTCTTCCCTCTCTCCCCTCTCCTGACTCTCCTCTCTCCTCTCTTATTTATTTATTTAATGGTTTTGTAAAGCGCGTAGTAACTCAATGAGCATCCCAGCGCTGACCTGCTTCTCCAGGGGTTTCAGCCGTCTAACGAAAATTATGTTTGGGGGAAAAGGAAAGTCTTTAAAGATTTCCTGAACTGGAGGTAATTCGATTCTGTCCTCAGTCTTCGTGGTAGGTGATTCCAGTGTTTGGCCGTGTGGACCGAGAAGCGACGGCCACCGGTCTTGGCTTTTTTGACTCTGGGGACTGAGATGAGATTTTCTCCGCTGGACCGGAGATCTCTTTCCGCCTTGTAGGGGATTAGGAGCTCCTTGAGAAGGGGGGGGGCGTTATTGTTGAGGGTTTTGTGGGCCAAGCAGAGGGCCTTGAAGACGACCCTTTCTCTGACTGGAAGCCAGTGCAGAGACTTGAGAGCTGGCTTGGCGGAGGATCTTGCAGGTGTGCCCGTAAGTAGGCGGGCGGCGGCGTTTTGGACTTTCTGCAACGTGTTAAGGGTGGCTTCGGGAGCTCCCAGGTAGATGGCGTTACAGTAGTCCAATCTCGCTAGGATAAGGCCCTGAATGAGGAGCTTCCTTGCGTTTGCGGGGAGCAGGGGGAAGATCTTCCTACAGGCTCTGAGGAGACCGAAGCATGTCCCTGCCGTCTTTTTTGCCTGAGTTTTAAAGCTCATGTCCTTCTCAATCCACACGCCTAGGCTTTTGACCTCCTCCTTAGGTGCGGGAGGGTCACCCAAGCAGCTGGGCCAGAGGTGAAGTGGCAGGGAAGGCCCCTTGTGACCCAGCATGAGTATCTCGGTCTTTGACCCGTTCAGCTTTAACGATGAGAGATTCATCCATCGGTGGACTTCGGAGAGGCAACTGTGAAGATCAGAGGGGGCGTGGTGGGGATGTGAGAGGGTTACAACCAACTGGGTGTCATCGGCGTAGTTGATAATTGACACGCCGAACGAACTGACCCTCTTCTCCAGTGGGGCCATGTACACGTTAAATAACGTAGGGCTCAAGGATGAGCCCTGCGGTACTCCACATCGAAGGGGGATGATGGGTGAGTGGCTGTCGTTCTCCCAAACCTGGAAGGAACGTCCTGCTAAGAAGGATTTTAGCCACTTCAGGGCCGTACCCTTTAATCCAATTTCTCCCAGTTGTTGGATTAGGGTGGGATGGTCTACAGTGTCGAAGGCCGCACTGAGGTCCAGGAGGATCACTGCCACTGATCCTCCCGTATCCAGAATGCTTCTGGCCTTCTCCACTGCTGCCAGGAGGGCGATGTCAGTGCCCTGGCCTGGACGGAACCCTGTTTGGGAGACCCCTAATAGGTTATTGCTCTCTAGGAAAAGTGACAGTTGTTTGTTTACCAATTTCTCCGCGATCTTGCTGTTTCCTGGGAGAAGGGAGATGGGCCTGTAATTGGAGAGGTCCTGCGGGTCTAGGGAGGGTTTTTTTAGAAGGCCTTTAACTGCTGCCGCTTTCCAGCTGGGGGGAACTGTGCCCTCCGAAAGGGAGGAGTTAATTAGAGCCGTGAGGGGGGGGGATGATGGAGCTAGACACTTTTTTCAGGAAGCGGAGGGGTGCGGGGTCGAGGGGGGAACCACTTTTAATTGCGGCCAAAGTTGCCCCTACCTCTTCCGTTGTCACTGGACCAAAGACGTCCAGGGAGGGTTGGGGGCTATCAAACGGAAGGGGGGGGTTAGTGGTAGTGATGGAGAGAACCCGGTCCGTGTGGGCCGGTTCAGGGGGGGGTATGGCCAGGAGAATTTTTTGGATCTTCTCGTCAAAGAAGGTGGCTAGATTGGTGCATTTGCTTTCTGCGTCTTTAGGATCGAGAGGTTTGAGTGGGGGGTCGGGGGCGTGGAGGAGTTCTTTGAGAACGGAGTAGGTTTCGTGAGCCAAGCAGGCAGCGTTTTTAATTCTGCTCTCGTAGAAACAGATTTTGGTGTTGCGTAGCTCCTTTTTGTAGGATTTTACAGAGGTACGGAATGTTTCTTTTTTTTCCTCTGTTTTTTCCTTCCTCCAGAGGCGTTCATTCCTTTTACAAACCTTACGCAGAAGGTTGAGTTCGGGGGTATACCAGGGTGAGGGGTTAACTCTCTTGGTGTGTTTCAGAGAGTAGGTTTTAGGCAGGATGGCGTCCAGCGATTGGGTGACCCAGGTGTTAAATTCCTTGTCCCCTGCTATGGTGTCTTGAGAGGGGTAGGGAACGTGTTCCCTTAGTTTGGCTGGCCATACGTCTGGTACCAGTTTCTGCCATCGTCTGGTATGAGTTCTAGTTTTGGGAGGTTGAGGGGGTGGAGTGTCGATGTCCCATACGAAGGGGACCAGGAAGTGGTCAGTCCAGGGGAGGGGGATGTGTCAAGGGTTTTCAGGTCAGGAATGTTTGAAAAGATGGGATCAAGCAGTTGCCCTCTTTCATGAGTGGCCTGTGGGTTTTTTAGGTCAAGGCCGATGGAGGTGATGTCCTGTAGTAGTTCACTGGCCTGCTTGTCGACCGGGTCCAAGAAGTGTACATTGAGGTCTCCCAGTAGTATGTAGTTAGTGGAAGCCGTACATTTAATGGAGGTCTGATCAATAATTTTGTTCGGAAAGTCTGCTAGATTGCCCGGCGGGCGATATACCAGCGTTCCCGACAGCGAGGTAACTGGGGAAATTTGTATAGTGAAGTGACAGCTTTCGTGTCCCTTGATGTTGCCATCAGATGTACTGCAGGTGAGGCCGTCCTTAAGGATTATAACTAATCCACCTCCTCTGCCCTCTGGTCTATTCAACGAGCACATAAAGTACCCGGGGGGGAGTGCAAGGACGATGTCGGGGCCACTGCTGGGGGTGAGCCAGGTTTCTGTGAGAAACAAGATGTCTAAGGCGTGATTTGTGATTAGAAGGTTAACTTCGTGCGAGTGCTTCACGAGCGACCTGCAGTTGAGTAGGCCTAGGTGCAAGCCTTTGTGTACCGGGTTCTGATCTGCAGGATTGCAGATGTTGCATCTGGTGAATTGATTATCACCCTTCAAGATGCGCGTGCAGGAGGGATGTTTGTGGGTATTTAAGGCTAGTAGCTCCTCACGGGAGTAGGTCCGGTCGTTCCTGGCTAAAAAGGGCAGAGTGGCAGGGCCTGGGGCCGGCTGGGCCCGGACGGGCCCAGACGGGCTTGCCTTTGGCGTGCCTTCGGCGCGCTGACGGCGCGCCCGCTGCGCCCGTCCGCTGCCCTCCCTATGCTGACACATGATTTATGGAGGAAGTTATGGGCGTTGGAGGGGTGGGCGTGGCCAACAGGAGTGGGCGTGTCCCGTGGCTCCTCGAGGTCAGTGATGGCGGCGTGCAAGCGATTCCTGCCCCTGACAGCGTTTAGATCGGCTGTTTGGGGACTAAGAGGTGAGTGCTAAGGAGTAGGTGCAGAGTGAATTAAAATACACAAATACAGTTTTTAAAAGCAGTGAATTTCAGTTTTTGGCAAGCAAGACTCCCGGCTTCCGCCTCAGGAGGATCAGGTACAATGCAGCGCTAGTAATCAGAGCGCGATTATATACTGGCGAGGGGTGGGCGTGGCCAACAGGAGTGGGCGTGTCCCGTGGCTCCTCGAGGTCAGTGATGGCGGCATGCAAGCGATTCCTGCCCCTGACAGCGTTTAGATCGGCTGTTTGGGGACTAAGAGGTGCGCGCTAAGGAGTAGGTGCAGAGTGAATTAAAATACACAAATACAGTTTTTAAAAGCAGTGAATTTCAGTTTTTGGCAAGCAAGACTCCCGGCTTCCGCCTCAGGAGGATCAGGTACAATGCAGCGCTAGTAATCAGAGCGCGATTATATACTGGCGAGGGGTGGGCGTGGCCAACAGGAGTGGGCGTGTCCCGTGGCTCCTCGAGGTCAGTGATGGCGGCGTGCAAGCGATTCCTGCCCCTGACAGCGTTTAGATCGGCTGTTTGGGGACTAAGAGGTGAGCGCTAAGGAGTAGGTGCAGAGTGAATTAAAATACACAAATACAGTTTTTAAAAGCAGTGAATTTCAGTTTTTGGCAAGCAAGACTCCCGGCTTCCGCCTCAGGAGGATCATGTACAATGCAGCGCTAGTAATCAGAGCGCGATTATATACTGGCGAGGGGTGGGCGTGGCCAACAGGAGTGGGCGTGTCCCGTGGCTCCTCGAGGTCAGTGATGGCAGCGTGCAAGCGATTCCTGCCCCTGACAGCGTTTAGATCGGCTGTTTGGGGACTAAGAGGTGAGCGCTAAGGAGTAGGTGCAGAGTGAATTAAAATACACAAATACAGTTTTTAAAAGCAGTGAATTTCAGTTTTTGGCAAGCAAGACTCCCGGCTTCCGCCTCAGGAGGATCAGGTACAATGCAGCGCTAGTAATCAGAGCGCGATTATATACTGGCGAGGGGTGGGCGTGGCCAACAGGAGTGGGCGTGTCCCGTGGCTCCTTGAGGTCAGTGATGGCGGCGTGCAAGCGATTCCTGCCCCTGACAGCGTTTAGATCGGCTGTTTGGGGACTAAGAGGTGTGCGCTAAGGAGTAGGTGCAGAGTGAATTAAAATACACAAATATAGTTTTTAAAAGCAGTGAATTTCAGTTTTTGGCAAGCAAGACTCCCGGCTTCCGCCTCAGGAGGATCAGGTACATTGCAGCGCTAGTAATCAGAGCGCGATTATATACTGGCGAGGGGTGGGCGTGGCCAACAGGAGTGGGCGTGTCCCGTGGCTCCTCGAGGTCAGTGATGGCGGCGTGCAAGCGATTCCTGCCCCTGACAGCGTTTAGATCGGCTGTTTGGGGACTAAGAGGTGAGCGCTAAGGAGTAGGTGCAGAGTGAATTAAAATACACAAATACAGTTTTTAAAAGCAGTGAATTTCAGTTTTTGGCAAGCAAGACTCCCGGCTTCCGCCTCCTATCTTCACTCTCCCCGCTCTCCCTACTCTCCCCTCTCACCACTCTCACCACTCTCCCCACTCTTCCCACTCTTCCCACTCTCCCTACTCTCCCCACTCTCCCCACTCCCCACTCTCACCACTCTTCCCACTCTCCCCTCTCACCACTCACACCACTCACCACTCACACCATTCACCACTCTCCCCACTTTCACCGCTCTCCCCAATCACCACCCTTCCCTCTCCCCTCTCACCACTCGCCCATCTCACCACTCGCTCCTCTCACCACTCCCCTCTCACCACTCTCCTCTCTCCCCCCTCTCCCCTCTCACCACTCTCACCACTCTACCCTCTTACCACTATCTCTCCCCTCTCACCCCTCTCCCCTCTCACCCCTTGCCCCTCTCAGCACTCCCCCCTCTCTCCCCTCTCACCCCTCTACCCACTACCCACTCTACCCTCTCACCACTCTACCCTCTCACCACTCTACCCTTTCACCATTCTACACTCTACCCTCTCAACACTCTACCCTCCCAACACTCTTCCCTTTCAACACTCTACCCTCTCAACACTCTCCTCTCTCAACACTCTCCCCTCTCACCCCTCTCCCCTCTCACCCCTCTCCCCACTCTCCCCCTCTCACCACTCTCCCCTCTCACCACTCTCCCCTCTCACCACACTCCCCTTTCACCACTCTGCCCTGTCACCACTCCTCCTCTCACCACTCTCCCCTCTCACCACTCTTCCCTCTCACCACTCTCCTCTCTTACCACTTTCCCCTTTCTTCTCCTCTCCTTCCTCTCCCCTCTATTCACTTTCCCCCTCCTCTCTACCCTCTCTCCTCTACCCTCTCTCCTCTCCCCTCTCTCCTCTCTCCTTCTCTCCTCAGTCTCCCCACTCTCCCCACTCTCCCCACTCTCCCCACTCCCCACTCTCCCCACTCTCCCCACTCTCCCCACTCTCCCCACTCTCCCCACTCACCTCTCTCCCCACTCTCCCCAATCACCACCCTCCCCTCTCCCCTCTCACCACTCCCCCCTCTCACCACTCTCCCCTCTCATCACTCTCCCCTCTCACCACTCTCCCCTCTACTCTCTTACCATTCTACCCTCTCACCACTCTCTCTCTCCTCTCACCCCTCTCTCTCCCCTCTCACCCCTCTCCCCTTTCACCCCTCTCACCACTCTCCCCTCTCACCACTCTATCCTCTCACCACTCTACCCTCTCACCACTCTCCCCTCTCACCACTCTTCCCTCTCACCACTCCCCTCTTACCACTCTACCCTCTCACCACTCTACCCTCTCACCACTCTACCCACTCTACCCTCTCACCACACTCCCATCTCACCACTCTACCCTCTCACACTCTCCCCTCTCATGCCACTCTCCCCTCTCACACTACTCTCCCCTCTCACACCACTCTCTCCCCTCTCACACCACTCTCTCCCCTCTCACACCACTCTCTACCCTCTCACCACTCTCCCCTCTCACCACTCTCTTCTCTGTCCCCTCTTCCCTCTCTCCCCTCTCCTCACTCTCCTCACTCTCCTCACTCTCCTCTCTCTCCTCTCTTCACTCTCCCCACTCTCCCTACTCTCCCCACTCACCACTCTCACCACTCTCCCCACTCTTCCCACTCTCCCTACTCTCCCCACTCACCACTCTCACCACTCTCCACACTCTCCCCTCTCACCACTCACACCACTCACACCACTCACCACTCACACCACTCACCACTCTCCCCACTCTCACCGCTCTCCCCAATCCCCACCCTCCCCTCTCCCCTTTCACCACTCACCCCTCTCATCACTCTCACCACTCCCCTCTCACCACTCCCCTCTCACCACTCTCCCCACTCTCCCCTCTCACCACTCTCACCACTCTACCCTCTCACTACTATCTCTACCCTCTCACCCCTCTCCACTCTCACCCCTTGCCCCTCTCACCACTCTCCCCTCTCACCTCTCTACTCTCTACCCACTCTACCCTCTCACCACTCTACCCTCTCACCACTCTACCCTCTCACCACTCTACCCTCTCAACACTCCACCCTCCAAACACTCTACCCTCTCAACACTCTTCCCTCTCAACACTCTACTCTCTCAACACTCTCCTCTCTCAATACTCTCCCCTCTAACCCCTCTCCCCTCTCACCCCACTCACCACTCTCCCCTGTCACCACTCTCCCCTGTCACCACTCCTCCTCTCACCACTCTCCCCTCTTACCACTCTTCCCTCTCACCACTCTCCTCTCTTACCACTTTCCCCTCTCTTCTCCTCTCCTTCCTCGCCCCTCTATTCACTTTCCCCCTCCTCTCTACCCTCTCTCCTCTACCCTCTCTCCTCTCCCCTCTCTCCTCTCTCCTTCTCTCCTCAGTCTCCCCACTCTACCCACTCTTCCCACTCACCACTCTCCCCACTCTCCCCACTCTCCCCACTCTCACCACTCTCCCCAATCACCACCCTCCCCTCTCTCCTCTCATCACTCTCCCCACTCTCCCCCCTCTCACCAGGGCCGGACTGATAACAGAAACCGGCCTGGCAAACTGCTCAGCTGCCTCCCCTGGGGTGAGGGGGAGTGCAGCCGAGCAGTTTGCGAGGGCCGTTTTCGGGCAATTTTGGTACCGGGGGCCGATATTGCCGACCCCCGGTAACAAAAACGGCCGCCAAGGGCTCAAAACCGGCCCCCACCCTAGCGGCCTACCAGGGAAACGCCTGGTGCCCGCTATGGCCAATCCGGCCCTGCCTCTCACCACTCACCACTTTGCCCTCTCACCACTCTCCCCTCTCACCACTCTCCCCTTTCACCCCTCTAACCACTCTACCATTTCATCATTCTTCCCTTTCACCACTCTGCCCTATCACCACTATCCTTTCACCCCTCTGCCCTTTCACCACTCTCCCCTCTCACCACTCTCCCCTATCACCACTCTCCCCTCTCACCACTCTCCACTCTCACCTCTCTCACCCCTCTCACCACTCTCCCCACTCTCCCCACTCAATACTCTCCCCACACTCACCACTCTCCCCAATCACCACCCTCCCCTCTCCCCTCTCACCACTCGCCCCTCTCACCACTCTACCCTCTCATCACTCTCCCCTCTCACCACTCTCCCCTCTCACCACTCTACTCTCTTACCATTCTACCCTATCACCCCTCTCTCTCTCCTCTCACCCCTCTCTCCCCCCTCTCACCCCTCTAACCCCTCTCCCCTCTCACCCCTCTCACCACTCTTCCCTCTCACCACTCCCTTCTCACCACTCTACCCTCTCACCACTTTACCCTCTCACCACTCTACCCACTCTACCCTCTCACCTCTCTTCCCACTCTACCCTCTCACCACTCAACCTTCTCCCCACTCAACCGTCTCACCACTCTACCCTCTCACCACTCTACCCTCTCAACACTCTACCCTCTCAACACTCTATCCTCTCAACACTCTACTCTCTCAACACTCTCCCCTCTAACCCCTCTCTCCTCTCACCCCTCTCCCCACTCTCCTCCCTCTCACCAGGGCCGAACTGATAACAGAAACCGGCCCTGGCAAACTGCTCAGCTGCCTCCCCTGGGGTGAGGGGGAGTGCAGCCGAGCAGTTTGCGAGGGCCGTTTTCGGGCAATTTTGGTACCGGGGGCCGATATTGCTGACCCCCGGTAACAAAAACGGCCCCCAAGGGCTCAAAACTGGCCCCCATCCTAGCGGCCTTCCAGGGAAACGCCTGGCGCCCGCTATGGCCAGTCCGGCCCTGCCTCTCACCACTCACCACTTTCCCCTCTCACCACTCTCCCCTCTCACCACTCTCCCCTCTCACCACTCTCCCCTTTCACCCCTCTAACCACTCTACCATTTCATCACTCTCCCCTTTCACCACTCACCCCTCTCACCACTCTCCCCTCTCACCACTCTCCCCTCTCACCACTCTCCACTCTCCACTCTCACCTCTCTATCCCCTCTCACCACTCTCCCCACTCAACACTCTCCCCTCTACACTATCACCACCCTCCCCTCTCACCACTCTCCCCTCTCACCACTCTCCCCTCTCACCACTCTCCTCTCTTACCACTTTCCCCTCTCTTCTCCTCTCCTTCCTCTCTCTCCTTCCTCTCCCCTCTACTCACTCTCCCCTCTCCTCTCTACCCTCTCTCCTCTCTCCTCTCCCCTCTCTCCTCTCCCCTCTCCCCTCTCCCCTCTCTCCTCCCCCCTCTCTCCTCTCCCCTCTCTCCTCTCTCCTCTCCCCTCTCTCCTCTCTCCTCTCCCCGCTCTCCTCTCTCCTCCCCTCTCTCCCTCTCTCCTCACTCTCCCTTCTCTCCCCTTCCCTCTCCCATCTCTCTCCTCTCTCCTCACTCTCCCTTCTCTCCCCTCTCCTCTCCCATCTCTCCTCAAGTGCACACAATTGTCAATGAGCAATTACACTGCACTCTATGCGACATACACTCCAAATACAACTCAGTGCCACATATTTACATGCTACATATTTACACTGTGGTCAACGCAACATACACTCCAAATACCACTCAGTGCCACATAATTACACTGCACTCAATGCAACATACACTCCAAGTACCACTCAGTGCCACATAATTACAGGCCACATAATTACACTGCCCTCAATGCAACATACACTCAAAATACCACATAGTTCCACATAGTTACACGCCACATAATTACACTGCACTCAATGCAACATACACTCCAAATACCACTCAGTTCCACATAACTACATGCCATATAATTACACTGCACTCAATCCAACATGCACTCCAAATAGCACTCAGTGACACATAATTACAGGCCACATAATTACACTATACTGAATATACTATACACTCCAGAAAATACTACTCAGTGCCACATATTTATATGCTACATAATTACACTGCGCTCAATGCAACATACACTCCAAATACCACTCAGTGCCACATAATTACACACCCCATAATTACACTGCACTCAATGCCACATACACTCCAAATACCACTCAGTGCCGCCACATAATTACATGCCATATAATTACACTCTACTGAATGCAACACACACTCCACACAATACCACTCAGTGCCACATAATTATATGCTACATAATTACACTGCACTCAATGTAACATACACTCCAAACAATACCACTCAGTGCCACATAATTACACACCACACAATTACTCTACTGAATACAACATACACTCAACACAATACCACTCAGTGCCACATAATTATATGCTACATAATTACACTGCGCTCAACGCAACATACACCCCAAATACCACTCAGTGCCACATAATTACACACCACATAATTACACTCTATGGAATGCAACACACACTCCACACAATACCACTCAGTGCCACATAATTATATGCTACATAATTACAATGCAACATACACTCAAATACCACTCCAATCCAATATCTTTATTTCGGCATGAATACCATAAAAGAACAATACATTACAACAATAAAAACATTCCATTAAGATACATAACATACTATAAAATTCATTCAGTTTTCATGTCGATTCTAAAATCAAGATTAAGAAATCTGAAGATCATGGTAATTACTCTAAGTCAATAAAAACAATTGTGGGTGACAGAAAATAAATTTCATCAAGTACAGGCGACAGAAATGAGAGATCATCAGTTGTCCCTCAATTAGAACAAAAATCAATTATAACATGTCTACAACACTTTTGGTACATTGTATTTTACAGTTTATGGCCCAATTTTTTCCTTTGAAAAAAGATACTGTGCAAGAATCTACTAACACTAAATACGATAGGTTGACTACTATCGGTCAAGAGGATCCTTAGGGCCTGTGAGCATGTTCTTACACCTAATCTTAAACATATGGGCTTAATCCATCTTCTTCTCGCCTTGGTGTATGTTGGGCAGAAGAAGAGGATATGTAGCTCATTTTCCTGTTGGTTGCCGCCACACAGGGTACAAAATTCACCCTCTGCATGATTCGCCGAGTTTACACCATCAGACCAACGAACCAGTGTTGAACCGATTTGGAGGTTTCCATATCTGAATTTCAGATATAAGGTCTTTGCTAGCGGTGGTTCTATTTCATCCAGAAACAACTCGAAAAATGGATCATCCTTGAAGTTGAGGAATCTTTGTACAAGTGACCCATTAGAAGGAGCGTTTGTGATCATACCTGAGATATACGACCAAAAACACCTTTTAACCATGATTTTTGAATTTGGTGGAAGTATATCTGGTTGTTCCCAATAATGTGACAATCCTATTAAGGTGAACCAGAATTTAACATGTTTAAACCAGGGTATCACATTAAAGGTATCAAGCTCCATGATTTCTACTAGCCCATTTTTATAAGCTTGCAACTCCGGTACACGCCACAGCCTGATCCATAACAATAGAGGGCGTAGGATAATGTGGTGGTCCGTTCTACGAAAGTTTAGATCAAGCTGGAGCGGAACCAGAGGAGTGCTCCTAGGGACTCTGACCAGACTTCTCAGGAAGTTGTTGTCCATGACCCTAAAAACGTCTTTTGATCCTGGGCCCCAAATTTCCGAGCCGTACAATACAGCAGATTGGACCTTGTATTTAAAGAGTTCAACCGCTGGAGACACGGCTTTGCTGGTGCTAAGTCCTTGTTCTCTTAAAATAGGTTTAGTGTTCTGTCTAAACAGCATCTTACATTTTTCTAATTGGGCTTTCCATGTAAAGTTGGAGTCTAATATTACCCCCAAATAACCAAAATGCGGGACTGATTCCAATTTAGATCCATTTAAGGTTAGACAGCCCTTGTCGCTCTTGGTTGGATTTAGGACCATACACTTTGTCTTTTTCCCGTTAATCTCCAGTCCTTTCTTGTTGCAGTAATCGTAAAAGGAGTTTAAAAGAGACTGGAGGCCTTTTTTTGTCTGGGAAATGAGTATAGTGTCGTCCGCAAACAACAGGGAAGTAACTTTTTCACCATTCAACTTGGGAGAATCGTTGTTACATTCTTCCAAGTATGACGGAATGTCATTCACGAATAGCGAAAACAGTGTAGGGGCTAGTACGCACCCCTGGCGCACACCTCGTTCTATTGGTATTTTAGGGGTTAGTTCGCCTTTTGGGCCCCACCGTACTCTGGCGAAGTTCCCTCTATGTAGCTCTTTTATATGCGCTATCAGGGATGATGGCATCCCTACTGAACTTAGTGTTTCCCACAGTAAATTGCGTGGAACTAAATCAAACGCCGCCCTTAGGTCGACGAACGCAACATGTAATTGACCCTTTTTAAACTTAATGTATTTCCAATAAAGGCAACAAAAGCGAAAAATTTGATCGATTGTACTAACTTTGGGTCTAAAACCCGCTTGGTATGTAGACAAAATTGCCTTTTCGTCCAGCCAATCATTGACACGGAATAAGATGTGTCTAGTGTAGATTTTTTGCAGTATGTCCATTAAGCTTATCGGACGGTAATTAGAGGGGTCCATCCTGTCACCTTTCTTGTAAATTAGAACAATTTCAGCCCCCTTCCAGCTTTCTGGGAAGTCTAGAGTTCGGGATAACTCGTTACACAAATGGTTAATGTATGGAACCCAAATTTTTAGTTCGTGTTTATACAAGTCTCCCGGAATCTTGTCTAACCCAGGGGCTTTGCCAGATTTGATCTGGTTTATCGCCAATTCTGTCTCACCTGGGGTGAACTCCAAGGTTTCACCCGGAATGACATGGCTAGGAGTACTATCAGTACTGGGTTCCTCATATGCCTTGTAAAGTCCAGAAAAATGATTTACCCAAGTCCGTTCGTCTAAATAGACATCCTTTACCACTCTACCTTGGTGATTTCCGTTTGCTATCAGCCTCCAGAAGGCTACACTATCTCGTGTTTTTGCTGCTTGTAACAGGTCAGCCCATTTTGCTTCTTCCCATGCAATTTTGCATGCCTTTTGGACCATTTTATAACTATTCCTGGCTGATATGACATCCATTTGGATCTTGGATTTGATTGCTATCAGGAGTGCCCTCTTGGACTCCCTACAGTCCTTATTGTACCAGGGTTTGCTATGGAGCAAATTGTGTGTCTTCTGCTGGCTTTTTTTCGGCATCTTTGTGACTAGGGGCCTTAGTGCGTTAAAAAATTTATGGTGTAATTCCATAAAATGACTGTCGTGGCCTTCAGTTGGGATGACATTTGGATATACTCCAAAGATACTAGCAAAAAGCCCATAAATTTCTGTTATGATTTCACTATCGCCCAATATTAGTGGCCATTTGAGAGAACGTCTGTTGTTACTGATGTGTAACTCAATTTGGTCACCACTATTTCTGTCTACTATTGATGGGGACACTGTATCTCCAAATAGGGAGTCCTCGACATGGAGGGCCAGAGGGAAATGGTCACTCTCTAGCCTTTCAGTTACCTCCATGTCCAAAAGGAATTCCCATGAAGACACAGAGGCTATTATGAAATCTATATTGCTTTTGTAGTTCCCTCTATAGAACGTGGGCTTCCTCTTGATGTCTGATGGTAGCCTTCCATTACACGCTCTAATGCAATGATCTGTACATAGTCTCGTCAATTGAAGGGCCAACGGAGAACATTTTACTGGTTTTGTAATTTCTAAAGCAGGGATCCCATTGGCCTCGTCTTCTTCTAGGAAGATGTCGCTAAGCCCCACAATAGGCTCATAGTTACAGTTGAAGTCGCCTGATATGATGACGTAGTTTGCTCTAGTATCTAGATTACCCAATAAAAGGTCAAGGGATGTTAGAGTGTAAGATTCCCTAGTAATGGGGGTTGGTCTGTTATAGACATTAACTAGGTACAATTTTTTCTCTTTACGAGCATCAATTTTCAAAATCAGAATATCAGGGGAGTTGGTATCCACCACTTCAATGTTCGCTTTTAGGTCTACCTTTACCCAGGTCAGTAACCCTCCCGAGGGTCTTCCACTCCTCGAGGGAATTGCATTGACACCATAAGATTTATATCCTAGCCTGTGTATAGTTTCAACCGCCCAGGTCTCTTGCAACATACAAAAATCAAAAGAGTCAATGAAACTCGCCCAGTCCGGGTCAATTAGTTTTTTGGATAGCCCGGCTATGTTCCAGGAAACAAGCTTTAAAGTTTGTCGAGGTTCCAAGACTTTTTGCATCAGAACATTTCCCCCCTCTGCAACCACTGGAAAATGACCTTCTCGATTAATTGCATCATGCTCTATAGACATTGGCTCATTTTGGGGAGCAACACTTCCCAATGGTATTGAACTATCCCCAATTATTGGAGCTAACACAGACGATAAGCTTACATTCCCCTCAATTTCGGCTTCATAAATATTATCACCAACTGACTGTAAACGGAGAACTCCCCTTTCCCCCAACAAGTTGGCATCCAACAACAATTCATTTCCGTTAACCCCCCTAGACACATGGCATCAATCACAATCGTCGAGCCCACTGAAGATGTCAAATCTGTTGGTGGTTTCTAAGGGGGTGAACGGTTTTAAATGGTCCATTCTTCTATTATTAGTGTTAGTTTGCCTATATGGGACACAGTTCCAGCCAAAAGCATTAGGTGCTGGGGCATGATTTGGGGGAAAGAAAGGCTCCGTGGGATTAGGCCTAGTAAATGGTGGTATCATTTGGTGTATGTTACCAGCCCTCTGCGTAACTGGTGGATAAGAGCAGGACATAGTTTGAGTTGTAATGTAAGAGGCTGGTTGTTGTTGGGAGGGAAAGACCACAGACCTAGGATAGAAAAAAGTCAAGGGTCTGGGTATTATGCAGTTGCTTGTGGTACCTGGGGGCCAGTTTAATACAAATTGGACTGCATTGGGATCCCTAAAGTTTACAACCACCACGTCCCCCTCGATGTTTTTTGGTCTGCTTCCCAACCATTGGAGGCGTCGGACATGGACAATTTCACCATTTATATGGGGTGCTATTGGTCTGTATAAACTTAACCAATGCATGATCTTATTTTTTAATTGTGCAAAGCCCTCCCTCTTGCTAGTAGGTAGCACTGGGACTCCAGTTAGAACTACTACAAAGGGCACTGCCTCTGGAGGTAATTCTGGGTTTGGCACCTGTTTGGACCTTCCCCATGTTGGTTTTTGTCCCGTTGCGTCAATTAATTGGCCTTCATTGGAAAAGCTAACTACCTTATTAGATGGATTAGTTTTGGTAGTAGCTGGCTTAGGGGCCAAGTTATTTGATGAATTTGTTGGTGATGGAGTTGGTTTAGGAGTAATTATAGCATTCCCTTTGGGCACCGAGGTAGTAGGGATCGCCAACAGGATAGGGTTGGCTGTTGTTGCTTGAGAGGCTGAATTGGACTTAGACACACTAGATACTTTGTGTGTTACTAAATTCGATGATTTGGGATTTGCCTCGCCCTTATTCCCTAATGCACGCTCGAGTAGATTTAGCCTTGACTCTATTTCAATCAGCCTTTCCAAGATTGATGCTGAATGGGTGTTAATTAAGTTTACTATCGAGTCTAAAGTGGCAGATGCGTGAGCAGTGGTGAGCGATTTGGGCAGCTCAGAGACTTCCATCATGTCCTCTACGACTATGGGTAGGATGGGGGGCGAAGGAGATGTAATAGGAGCTGGCCCTTCTGTGGCAGCAGAAGTAGTAATAACACTAGCTTCAGGGGTCTTGGCTTTTTTACCAAAATCAGAGTGGCTTATTTTTGGTTGCAGTGAAATCCCCCCTTTCCGTCTTTTTTTACATGGCGGAGGTCCATGTACCCTTGGAACTGGTATGGATTTCTTTGCTCTGCTTCGCACTATCTTGGATGGTAATAGGGAAATAGGTTTTAAAGCATT
Source organism: Lissotriton vulgaris (assembly GCF_964263255.1). Taxonomy (NCBI): domain Eukaryota; kingdom Metazoa; phylum Chordata; class Amphibia; order Caudata; family Salamandridae; genus Lissotriton; species Lissotriton vulgaris. The sequence goes on from NC_141695.1 coordinate 529,325,115, forward strand.
AGGAGTACTTGTATGTGTTGTAACGTCGGGACCTATGATATCCAGATGGGGGGAATGATTTACACAAGGGTTGGAAACATCTAATACCACAGGTTGGTTATCAATTAAATCAGTTGAATGTACAATGACATCATTTAACTGGGTATTTACACTAAGATTCACTGAAGGTGTGGATGTTGGCGACAAGCGCCGATGCTTTAAACTTTCAACAGAGCGACGACGCTCGGCACGGCGCTCTGCCAAAACGATATCTAATGGCATATCCGGGGAAGCTTTGGTGAAATAATCATCAAGGGTTTTGTTCAACAGTACACCCTGTTTTTCGGCCATAGTAAATACAGGTAAAGTCCCACAGCAATAGGTTACAAGGGCACGCAAAGAAACAGTTATGGTAACAACGGGTCACAAAATGAATACCAGGGATTTGGGTCCAGTCCGGTCTCCTCGGTTCTCGGAGGGTCTCAGAGGGTCCGCCCTTAGTCCGGTCTTTGTCCCGGAATGAGTCCCGCACACGCGTCCCGCTAACGCGCGAGTCTTCTGTTGATAAATCCTTGGGGGCGGAGTCACGGGAAGAGGCGGCAGGTGTGCTAGCTGGAACGCGCACAGCCTGCTGGCACTCGCAGTCCCGTCCTCGTTGCTGACGACTTCCCCACGGTGATTCCAACGCCCAGCGGGGCTCCAGGCACACAATAGCTTTGCCCTGCGGGGCTCCAATAACCAACACGGAAACAGGCAGCAAGGACTCCTTCACGAGCGGCTCCCGCGGAGCGGGGGCCGCGAGGAGTTTTCACAGTCCAGCGGGGGGCGGAGACACGGGAAGAGGCGGCAGGTGTGCTAGCTGGAACGCGCACAGCCTGCTGGCACTCGCAGTCCCGTCCTCGTTGCTGACGACTTCCCCATGGTGATTCCAACGCCCAGCGGGGCTCCAGGCACACAATAGCTTTGCCCTGCGGGGCTCCAATAACCAACACGGAAACAGGCAGCAAGGACTCCTTCACGAGCGGCTCCCGCGGAGCGGGGGCCGCGAGGAGTTTTCACAGTCCAGCGGGGGGCGGAGACACGGGAAGAGGCGGCAGGTGTGCTAGCTGGAACGCGCACAGCCTGCTGGCACTCGCAGTCCCGTCCTCGTTGCTGACGACTTCCCCACGGTGATTCCAACGCCCAGCGGGGCTCCAGGCACACAATAGCTTTGCCCTGCGGGGCTCCAATAACCAACACGGAAACAGGCAGCAAGGACTCCTTCACGAGCGGCTCCCGCGGAGCGGGGGCCGCGAGCAGTTTTCACAGTCCAGCGGGGGGCGGAGACACGGGAAGAGGCGGCAGGTGTGCTAGCTGGAACGCGCACAGCCTGCTGGCACTCGCAGTCCCGTCCTCGTTGCTGACGACTTCCCCACGGTGATTCCAACGCCCAGCGGGGCTCCAGGCACACAATAGCTTTGCCCTGCGGGGCTCCAATAACCAACACGGAAACAGGCAGCAAGGACTCCTTCATGAGTTTACAATGCAACATACACTCAAATACCACTCAGTGCCACATAATTACACGCCACATAATTACACTATCTATCTATCTATCGTCCTCACTCTATCTATCTATCTATCTATCGCCCTTTATCTATCTATCTATCTATCTATCTATCTATCTATCTATCTATCTATCTATCTATCTATCTATCTATCTATCTATCTATCTATCTATCTATCTATCTATCTATCTATCTATCTATCTATCTATCTATCTATCTATCTATCGCCCTCTATCTATCTATTTATTGCCCTCACTCTATCTATCTATCTATCGCCCTCGCTCTATCTATCTATCGCCCTCACTCTATCTATCTATCACCCTCACTCTATCTATCTATCGATCGCCCTAACTCTATCTATGTCTATCTATCTATCGCCCTCACTCTATCTATCTATCTATCTATCACCCTCACTCTATCTATCTATCGATCGCCCTAACTCTATCTATGTCTATCTATCTATCGCCCTCACTCTATCTACCTGTCTATCTATCTATTGTCATGGAAATGGAGCTGCTGAAAATGAGAGAGAGCATCAGCTTCCACGTCCTTGACCCCCTCAATGTGTCTCGCCCTGAACTCAACTATGTTGTGCAGACAAGCCCCGACAAGCTCCCTTAGCAAACAAAGAACCAGGGGGCACTTAGCTGTCTGCCAGTTGATGGCCTGCACCACTGCCATGTTGTCCGACAAAACAGGACTCTCCTAGAGCTAAAGCCTCAGGCAATAAATGCAGGGCAGCCACTATCGGAAACAACTCAAGTACAGTGACATTCGCTGTGAACTTCTTTTTGCACCAGGCATTCCGCCACTTTTCAGCACACCACTAGCTGCCCATTATTGCCCCAAAGTCCTCCCTGCCGATGCATCAGTGAATAGGCAAAGTTCTGGGCTACCTGCCCACAGGGATCTCCATATCACAGTACCATTGAAATTCAACAAAAACTCGGCCCACATTAGTAAGTCCTCCCTCAAACCTTTACTCAGTCTGACCATGTGATGCTTCTTCTTCACATTTGCTGTGGCCCTGGCTACGCTTCTTGCAAAAACTCTCCCCACTAGAATCACCCTGGCTGCAAAATTTAGTTTGCCTAAGAGGCTCTGGATAACACCCAGGGGAGCCTTGTCCTTACCCAAGAAAGCCTGAATATCCTGACACAAGGCCTGCACTTTTCTGCTGGAAGCCTGGACACACCCTCAACTGTGTTCAACTCAATGTCCAGTAAAGTGAGAACCTGCGCCGGACCCTCAGTCTTCCCAGGCACCAAGGGGACCCCTAGGTGCCCAGTCAGCACCTGAAAGCACAATAATGTCTTGCTGCAGTTCTGCGTCCCTTCTCCCCCAATGAATAGGAAGTCGTCTAAGTAGTGAGTTACCCTTTCTATGCTGTGTGACCAAGTGAGCGCCCATTGTAGAAAACAGCTGAGGGCCACAAAGTACGTGCAGGACACCGCGCAACCCATTGGCATACACCTGTTGAAGAAAAAACGATCCTGTCACTTGAAACCCAGCAGGTGGTGACTCTCTGGGTGGACCGGCAGCAGGCAGAAGGCCGACTCAATGTACGCCTTGGCCAACCAGGCCCCTTTACCTCCTCTCCTCACCATGTCGACATCAAACAAGCAGTAAGAAACAGAACATGTTCTGTCCTCCAGCTAGTAGTTCACCAAATTGCCCTCAGGGTAAGACAGATGGTGGATCAAAGGGAAAGTCCCCAGGTCTTTCTTATGGACCACCCCTAAGGGGGAAACCAAAAAGTTATCAAGCGGGGGCTGAGCAAAAGGCCCTGCCATCCTACCCAAGGCTACTTCCTTCATAACCATCTCTTGTACCACCTTTGGGAGTTCCTTTGCTGACCTGAGGGTATCAGCGTCACTGCATCCTAGCAGGCCTAGATATGGGATCCTGAAACCTTACATGAAGCCATCAGCCAAGAGCGTGCCATCTTTAGTATTGCGGTATGCCCTGAGCAGGCAGAGGATGTTGTCAATGATTATTGGCAAGGGGCCTTTCTCTGCACAGTCCCTAGCAGAGGAAGTATTCAGGAATAGGGCTTGTTGTGTGCCAAGGCCGTTGGATGATGGAGTGCAAGGGGGAGACAGGGGTGAACTCGCTACGTGATGCTGGCTAACTGTCCTGTCTATTGGTGGGTGTGGAGGGAGCCTCCAGATTGACACTGCAAGACACTGCTGGGTGAGGGTCCCAGTAATTGCTACAGCTGTGGGCAAACTTGCATGCTTTCCCCAAGAGCAGGACCCTGCTTTGAATAACCTGCACGTACCAACATTAAACCGTTTTCCACCCGGTCACTGGCCATTACTTCCCTGTACACCCCGAAAGGGCTGTTTGAAGAAGCACCTCCCTTGCTGGCCCTGTCCTTTGAAAGGAGCCTGGCCTTTCTGACTTTAAGTCAAGTTGACTTTTTGATATGAGGTAAACCTGGCTGGACCTCCTTCTGGTCCCATCCCAGCTCAAGACACATGGCAATTTTCTTCCTGAATTCTCTGTCGTAATTGTACCACCCAATCCCACTTGACTTCAAGGCCTCATTGAGGATAGAACGAGAATGCTGAAAAAGCATAGGGTCCTGATCTGGATATTTCTCCATTACCACTGCTGACAGTATGGATAAAGCCTCCAACCAGTTCTCAATGATCTTCCTTGGCCAAGCCTGGTTTTTCACTTTTTCTCATCCTTTTTACCACCCATCTTCCTGTTATCAAGCCCATCCAACCCATGCATCAATAATGCGAAAATGTCCACGAATTGTCGCCTACAGCTCCCCTCTTTAGCTGCCAATGGTACCTGCCATGCAAGGGAGCATTGGCCCGATACTAAGGGTGGGACTGGACAAAAGGTGGCAGCACTGCTGCCAAAGGAATAGCTTTGGCTGCCTCAATCAGCATACAAGGGGGGCCTCCTGGGGGTTGACCGGGGGGGGGGGGTCGTTAACAAGCCTTGCGCACTGGGGCCTGGATTGCCTGCTGGGGGGACCAGAGGGTGGGTGCTGGGAAGGGTTGCCCGATCGGTGTTTGGGCGCTGCTGCTTGTTGTGTGCAATAATGTTGGCTTGCGCTTGTGTTGCCTGACCCTGCTTCTCTGGCTGTGTCGCTGGGGCTACCTCAATGATGGGTGAGCCAACTACACTGCGTGTGCGTGCCACTGACCTGATCACCCCATACCTTTGAAATAACTTGTGCCCCCTCCCCACAAGAGCAGAGTCCACGTCAGGGTGTTGTGGCCCAGGGTTAACAAAATGGGCTCTGAAGTCCGCCACAATGCTCAACATTGAGTCCAATAGCTTACCCATTTTGTCAATGTTGTTACCGCTGGCTGCGGCCGTGCTCACTGAGCATGCCGGCACCTCCACAGGCACTGCTTCTAGGTGTGGAAGAGTGACTTTGACTTTCGGTACGGGGGCTCTGCAGAGAACTCCTTATTTTTGGGCCCGTGAGCCCGTTTGGGCCTAGTAAGTCCAGCCTCCGCTGGTCCTTACTGGGATGCCCGTGGCAAGTCCGATACTACCCCGGAGTATTCTGGATCTCAAGTGTGGAGTATGCCTCTTGTCCACTCTAGTCCTTTTGTCTTCAGCCATTAACATAAAACTCGCCCAAACTGCCTCTTGTGACATGCTAGGCTGGGAATCATCGACCATGGTGATTTGAGAAAACAGAGGAGGGTGATCTTTGGTTATCCATGCCCTTGGCCTGTCAAGCAGAAACCTCTGGGCAGGTTCTGCAAAGATAGAGAAGCGTAATAAAGGATTATCCCTACTGCCACTACACTGCTGATCTGAGGAGATCCGATAAACTAGTGCAGCCCCAGTGAATGTCGCTTTCACCCGGCGTTTGCCAATACTTACTTTCTCCCTTGATTTAAGACCAACAATGCCTGCTGAAGCGAATTCTGAAGAGGTGTGAGAGATAAGCACCGGTTATTATAATGTATGTCAGGTTTGCATGCGCTAAGCCGGGCACTTGTGCCTGGATCCTCACCCCCTTACTTTTTGGAAAACAATGGTTCAGTGGTGGCCTAAAAAAAGGTCCTCAGAAAGGAAAAGTATAGCGAACAATTAATTAACGCTAGGGAGCTTTCGGAGTAGGTTTATATGAAAATAATTTTTATTTTCTCTTAGTATATACAATTTTTTAACGTTTTTCAGGTGCTCAAAATAAGTGATAGGGTGCAGAACGTGACATAAGTGAACATAGTGAAAAAACAGACTCTCACACAACAACAAGGTTAAAAAAACCACATTAATATATACAATGAAGTGGGGTTATTTCCTTGGTTAGGTCGACGTTTCGATCTGTATGAATTTCAGATCATCATCAGGACGAAAAAATGAGCTTCCTGAAACTGTAAGCATTAATTGAAATTAATAATAGCATATAAACCTACAGGACAAGTGCTATTGGTGCTCCCGGTTATAAAATTAATTCACATGCACTTTTTTGCAGAAAAGAATTCGAGCGCACAGCAATGTCACCACTTATGTGCTGCGCATTATTGATTAGTTTAAGACGAACGATTGGCATGTGCACTTGTATAAACGAATGATTGAAATTTTGAGTGACTTATTTCAAAAATTAATTCACATGCACATTTGTGCTTGAAGAAGGTTGTGGGCGTGCAGCAGTATCACCAATTGTGTGCTGCGCATTACTTATTTGAGGCGAACCAGAGAATTCCCATGCACATTGTGTTTAGAAAGGGATGTGGGCGCGCAGTTTGCATGTGCAGTTGCATGCAACAGTTTGGCCTTGTTCAGGATTAAACTTGTACTATGATAGTACTACTGCTCCACTCATAATTTGCTTTATCTTAGGCTTCACTTAACCCTGATGTATAATTTTCTACAGAAAACGCCTCAATAACCCAGCCAACTTCCCCTGTCGTGTTGCATTAAATTATATGTACCAAGTGAGTTACTGAAATCCAAAAATAAACTGTTGCATGCAACTGCACATGCCAACTGCGCGCCCACATCCCTTTCTAAACACAATGTGCATGGGAATTCTCTGGTTGCGCCGCATTAATTACATGTTCCACAGTGAGTCACCTGTAATCTTAACTATTATTGCATGTAATGGCACATACCTGCCATTCGTTCGCCTCAAATAAGTAATGCGCAGCACACAATTGGTGATACTGCTGCACGCCCACAACCTTCTTCAAGCACAAATGTGCATGTGAATTAATTTTTGAAATAAGTCACTCAAAATTTCAATCATTCGTTTATACAAGTGCACATGCCAATCGTTCGTCTTAAACTAATCAATAATGCGCAGCACATAAGTGGTGACATTGCTGTGCGCTCGAATTATTTTCTGCAAAAAAGTGCATGTGAATTAATTTTATAACCGGGAGCACCAATAGCACTTGTCCTGTAGGTCTATATGCTATTATTAATTTCAATTAATGCTTACAGTTTCAGGAAGCTCATTTTTTCGTCCTGATGATGATCTGAAATTCATACAGATCGAAACGTCGACCTAACCAAGGAAATAACCCCACTTCATTGTATATATTAATGTGTTTTTTTTTAACCTAGTTGTTGTGTGAGAGTCTGTTTTTTCACTATGTTCACTTATGTCACGTTCTGCACCCTATCACTTATTTTGAGCACCTGAAAAACGTTAAAAAATTGTATATACTAAGAGAAAATACAAATTATGTTCATATAAACCTACTCCGAAAGCTCCCTAGCGTTAATTAATTGTTCGCTATACTTTTCCTTTCTGAGGACCTTTTTTTAGGCCACCACTGAACCATTGTTTTCCAAAAAGTACGTTCCTACCCCAGGTTCACTTTATGGGGTTCCCTTCTTCTCCTAAAAACACTGGATCCTCACCCCAGCCTTCCCCCCTGCAAGCGACCTAACTTACCCTGTCTGTCCTCGTCCTGTGGGTCACTGTTGAAGCGGGGACCTGTGCTTGGAGCCGTCGGGACTCTCTACCTTGCTGTAATATAAATAGTGGTGGTTAGAAAACTTATTTCTTCTTCGAGTCCGTGCCTGCCCCATTGTGGGCGGCGGCAAAGGCGCCCGCTTGGGATGGGGGCAGAGGTAATTGAGGCCCACCATAGTAAAGCATATGTGTGGGGGGAGATAAAGTTACCTGTGTCATTAATCCTGACCAGAAGCTATCTGTGTTCAATCTGACCGTCTTCCTGGCATCCGAGTGGCTATCTGAAAAATGACAATGATTAGCAGGACCAGACAGCGACTTACGTAGCACCAACCATGACCAACTTCCTCCATTCAATGACTTACATATGTCCACGTGGCCCGGTGGCCAAGTCGTCTTAGTTCACTTGTCGACTGTAGTGCAAGACTACTACATAACTCTCATTCAGTGGTGCGAGTGTATCATCTGTTAGTGTATCTCTGGTTGGAAACAACAATCAACTGTTTGACAAGTGCAAGTGCAAGAGCAAGGACATGATCATAGGAAGCACCCTTTACTGGCACACACCAGCTGCACCATACTTACACCACCTGGAAGAGCTGGGCCCAGCCCACCTGGGAGTAGAGCATCTCTGACGGATGCCACTGAGCAGTGGACCAATGGCCTCCCAACTAGGCAACCCTCAGCCCTGGCGGACTATCACCTATAGCGAGATTAATTACAGCGCTCACCCCCTACATATGACGAAGACGCTAACACACCCCTGGGAGAGCCAAGATAGACATCAGCTTTTTGTCCAGCATGAAAGCTGGGTGGAGACCTGGGAATTTGTTTTAACACCCCTCCAGCTAATGACACGGGTGGACTGTGGAGCCCAGTACAGGAGCGTGGGAGCATTTAGACCAGGGATCATGTGCGTGCAGCAGTGGTGAAAGGGGGTGCAAATACTGAAGATGCTCCTCCTTTTGACTGTATGGCTCCTTTTCCCCTTTTGTTCTTCCTCTGTTGGGTCGACTCCCTGGTTTTCTTTAGACTTGGCCCTCGTAACTTTTGGACTGGAACTTGTGTGCGCCCCGCCATTTTGAGACCCTCTCCTGTTGTCGCTCTTGCCCTGGGTGCATCTTGCCATGTTGAGATGGTTTCCATCGATGCCCACGACCCGGGTCCACCATTTTGTTGATTCCTGTCCTTTCCTTTGATCCCTTGGATTCCATCCTGCTGACCTTCAGACGTTTCTCTTACGCTAGACTGCCTTATCTCTTTCTCCCCCTCAGGTCACCCTCTCTCCTCTCACCAACCTCAGCCTCCAACTCTTCTCCCCCACATACCGCTCTCTACCCCTTTTTATTTTAATTTAATTTTATTTATTTTTATTTCTATTTCTCTTTCCACTCTGTAAATATGTGATATATACTTGTCCAAGCCGAATCACTGGTAAAATGCAATCCTGAGAAAATCTACTATCTATACTACTATTATAAAGGAAGAACTTTGAGGCTTTGAGGCGGGTAAATTCGGGAACCACAGCGCCAATCCACACACCCGATACATCGTTGTAATCCTCAGGGTGTACAGATGGACATAGGCTATATAAATTAAAAATAAATACGTTATTTAAAAAATTTAACATAAAAAAAAAGTAGTCCCTTGCAAGTAGCGCCAGCCGCGACATGCGTGGTGACATCAGGAGCGCAGGGAGGAGCGGCGTGAGGAAGAGCGGAGGACATCAGCGGTGGGAGGAGCAGAGGAGCAGCGAAAATGATTGCGGGGAGGAGCGGTAAGGAGCGGCGGATAGACGGGGAGGAAAGGTGAGAAGCGGCGAGGAGCGGCGGACAGGACGGGAGGAGCAGGTAGGTCAAGCAGCCGGGCGGGAGGGGGCCCTGAACACTTGCTCCGAACTCAGCAAAAGTCACCCTGTTAATGCCTATACAATGCCAAAAATAAAAGAAGCGCCCACGACCCAGATCCTCCGGACTTTTCTTAGCTTTCGCAAATGCCTGTGTTCACCGAACACACAGCGAGGAACAAGCGATTGAAGGGCAGCCAAAACAGCTGGAAATTCACCATGTAAAGTTCTCAAAGATCACAAACAATGTGCCGGAATCAAATGTGAACTAGGGGGTGGTGCAGGGAACAGACGCTTGGCACAAAAAGGTATTCAGTAAAAAGCAGCCAAAACAGCGGGAAATTGACCATGTGAAGTTCTCAAACATCACAAACAATGTGCCGGGAATCAAACTTGCACTAGGGGGTGGTGCAGGGAACAGACGCTTGGCACAAAAAGGTATTCAGTAAAAAGCAGCCAAAACAGCGGGAAATTGACCATGTGAAGTTCTCAAACATCACAAACAATGTGATTTTTAGCAAAGCTGATCCAGCACACAAACTGTTATTTTATAAACATGTACAGTAGTAATCAAAGTTAATGAATCACAATGAAAAAACATTCGGTAGCAGAATCTTGGATAGTTTTGGAAGTTCAATCTTTATTTGGTTCTTCACAATTGTAGCCAACGCGTTTCGTCCTCCACGGACTTCTTTAGGGCAAATAGAATGAATTCTTCCTACAATTAAATATGGGTGTATTCTTCCATCCAGACAAAGACCGTTATAATTAAAATTTATTTTCTTTTTTTGAGTGAAAGACACTTCTATTTCACAACCAGGGTCATGCAGGTCAGATAGCCCGATGTGACAGAAATTTGTAAAGGTAGTTTAAGCCGGATCCATCGCGTGGCCACAACGGGAGACGCCACGCGATGGAGGTGCAATTTTGCTTAAAACCCCTTTCCCCAGTTCTCTTGCTCTCAAATCACAAATAAAGTGCCGGGAATCAAACGTGCACTAGGGGGTGGTGCAGGGAACAGACGCTTGGCACAAAAAGGTACTCAGTAAAAAAATGGGCGGGCGGGGGCCCTGAAGCCTGAGTGCTCCCGGGCAACGTCGGGACGGGCTGCTAGTTTTGTATATATATGTATATTGGGCCCGATTCACAGAACTAACTTAAGACAAAATCCTAAACTTACTACTTTTGGTATTCACAGAAGTTAGGATTTTGTCTTAAGTTTGTCTTAAGACAAACTTAAGACAGACTTAAGACAGACTTAAGTTAGGATTTTGTCTTAAGTCTGTCTTAAGACAAACTTAAGACAAAATCCTAACTTTTGTGAATACCAAAAGTAGTAAGTTTAGGATTTTGTCTTAAGTTACTTCTGTGAATCGGCCCCATAGAGATAACTCTAACCACTAGTATATGTAGTAGACCTATGTACTAACTACCATTCCTATGTGATTCTTAGAGTTTATCCATTTGTATTAAGCATGGGCGAATTTTGCGAATTCGCGATCCGCGGATTTGCGAATTCGCGATCCGCAAAATTCGCGAATTTGCAGATTTTTTTTTCGTGTTCGCGGGGCGCTTGGCGTGTTCGCGGGGCACTTAGCATGTTTGCGGGGTTTTTTTTGTGCGAGACCGCGTTGCACCCTCTGGTTCATCACTGCCACCCTCTCGTTTTTTGTGCCCTTCTGCCCTCTGCCCCACTCGTTTTTGTGCCATTCTGCCCCTTGCCCCACTCGTTGTTGTGCCCTTCTGCCCTCTGCCCCAGTCGTTGTTGTGACCTTCTGCCCTCTGCCCCACTCGTTGCTGTGCCCTTTTGCCCTCTGCCCCACTCTGTGACCTTCTGCCCTCTGCCCCACTCCTGTTCTATTTTAGAACGGCGTCAGCAAGCTGCCAGCACCATTCTAAAATAGTTACTAAGTGTTAGCTTCATCAGGAAGCACTAATAGATAAAATAATGCAGGTGTTCAAGCTAACTTAGTAACTATTTTAGAATGGTGCTGGCAGCTTGCTGGCGCCGTTCTAAAATAGTTACAAGCTTGAAGCTTTAACTTTTGCCCCCCGGATCTGTTCCGCTCGCGGATTCGCGGATTTTTGGCAAATTCGCGGGAATTCGCGGATCGCGAATTTGCCGAAAATCCGCAAAATGCACGAGCGGAACGGATTTTGCGCCCATGCTTAATTTGTATCTCTTCCTTGACTTTACAACTTGTACATTTTCAATGTTTTCTATTTGTATCTCTTCCCTGTGTGACTCTACAACTTGTACATTTGCAAGTTTTTTTTCCTGTTTGTATCTTTTATGTAGCTCATGTAATCCTAAATCCTTATGTATCGCACCTGGTTCTTTTGTAAAGCACTCTGATAACTTCGGGTAATGTTCGGCCATTGAAACACCAGGATTTAAAACATATTCTTTGGAGTGATGGATAAAGACCCTCACCACGAGGCCACACTGACTCATATCCCATGACCTCGGAGGCGCGTCCATGGCCTCTGGGGAAGGTTGCGCACGTGTTCACACGCCCCCCTTCCCCCCACGGGGCACGGCGAGACCCACGAGAATGCACACCTAATCCAGCTCCCTGCATTTTTTTTCAATGAAGAGTTCACTTTTCGATGTAGGCACCCTGCATGGCCCGGCATTGCACCCACAGGAGGTGCCTGATAATGCTTGCTGAAGGATACACCTGTGTTACACGCCGGGGACCACGCAACATGAACTGCGCAGCATCAGGGGAAGGTCATGCATGTGGTCAAAGCCCCCCCCCAGGGACGGCGAGCCCCGCGAGAAAGCACACCCAATCCGGCTCCATGTGATCCTACTCACATTGACGGATTTAACTTTTGATGTTGGAACCCTGCATTGCCTACCCCCATTGGGCCCACATAGAGGTGCCTGGGAGAGCTTGCAGTGGGATCTGCCTGTATTACACCTCGGGATGCCTATGCAACGTGCACCGCGCAGCCGGGAACAGCAGCAGGACAGTCGCGATAAACACCAGGCACACTGCCTCTGACAGGGCCCACATTTGCCGCGCATTTCGACAGGTACATGCACCCTCGCTACAAGGTGATGAGTGGTCCGACTGAGCTCTAAACCCACACCTTAACGTAAAGGGCAAGGCACATCCCACTAACGAGCATAGCTACAATCGCACCGGAGAGTGCACAGAGGGGTGACGCACGTAGCCCTCACCGGAAGGGATAATCTTGCCCAAAAGGCATCCCTCCCTCTACCAGACAGCACGACATGCCCCACCCCAGCAAATGCCCCTAATACCGCTCTCCTCATTTAGGTCACCGAGTATATAACCCCTGTAGTGCCTATGGATCCAAAATGCCCCGGCCATGCCCTGCAAGCGCGCCTCTAAGTCCCTCACTCCATCCCCCTAAGTACCAAGTTAAAGAGAGGGGGGTGGGGAATGGCTGCACCATGGAGTGGCGCCTGCCGCTATAGCAGGGAAAAGGGGAGCACAGCAGGGAGACCCGAGGAGGGCCCACACAACGGGCCTCTACCCGAGCGTTGGGGGCAAGAGCTCACAAGAAATAGGCTTGCTGTTGCTGCCCCGCAACTGACATGCTGGTAGGATCCCCCTCCCTGTACCGGGCCGCAGGGCTTTAAGTGGGCCGGGTCTCAAGGGGTCTGAGCACCGGCAGTTTTTTAAAGGGGGCCTCGAAACTGGTCTCTATCGGGCTCTGTTTTGAGTCCTGGCACAGGTGGTCTGTTTTTTTTCCGGACTGCAGAGACAGCAGTTTGCTGTCACTGCGGTGGAGTGGTGTGGCTCACTGGTAGTGGAGTGGTGTGGCTCACTGGTTAGAGGCGGCAGACCCGGAAGCAGAGAACGGCCAGGACCAGGGTTCAATTCCCGACGCGGCAGGGTCGGGGACCAGGGTCAGTGGACTCGATAATTCTCGCCTCTGTACCTACTCTAACCAGGGATCACACTCTGCAACTCTGGGCATTAGCTTGCCTCATCTCTACAACGGCCCCCCACATTTGCCGGGGATGCCTGGTTTCACCTTGGAGATACCCAGTAGGGACCATCTCACAGGGATAGCCAGGACGGGTTCCCCAGCGGTCTACAGCGCCACAATGCCTCAGGGCAGCAGTGTGCTTTACAAGACCACATACATTACATTACATTACTGCAGTCCGGAAAAAAGTGCCAGGGCGCAAAACAGCCCGATAGAGACCCATTTTGAGACAGCCGGCACTTGATGTGCGCTGCCCACACTGCTTACTTCTCACTACTGGACAAGTTACGGCATGACGTCATGCCAGGTGAGCGTTGTGGGGGAAAGGGAAATCCTTTAAAGAGTCATTTTCTTTCTGGATTTCCCTTCTCTTTCTGAAACGCAAGAGCAGCAACATTGTGGTAGGGGCACCAGGGCTTTAAGCTGAAGCTTCTTCAATATTATATGTAACAAGCCATAGTTGCAGCTTATTTATCTTATGCAACTAATAACCATTGACAAAGCCAATAGTCCTTACTTGTTGTAGGTATGATGTTACTTGTTGTATCACATATCTGGATGCAATGACAGAAACAGCAAAATATAAGTGGGACGGCACACTTTGCTAAAAACAGATTTTTAGCGAAAGTATTTTAAAGCCACGCCCCTAATTACACTGGCCACGCCCCTTCGAGAGACCGGCCCCCCCCAGTTTTTTCATCCCACTTAAAGCCCTGCCGGGCCGCTAAGCCAGCTGGCAAAGCGCGCTGACCCGCAGTGGATTGGCCTAAAGATCCCGCGCCCCTGAGTCAACCAGGCGGTAAACTGTTGACTCCCCTGGTGAAGTGGGCCCGGATCGAGGGCTCCAAGCAAAAGCCTGCAGCCCCCCACTGGATAACGAGGCCGCAGAGCCCACTGGCTGGCCATCCAGAGCCTGTGCACTGAAGAACCGGGTTTTTAGAACCCAGCGGTGCAAGGGACACGCCCAAATTCTTCGGGTTATCCTGTCTTGGCAAACAGAGACACAGAATACTTCTAGGTGGCGTCAGAGATCAAATTTATTAGCTGCAGCTAGTAACAGTAATCCCAGCAATACAACACGGTGTACAACTCAAGAAACTGTTCAATTTTGTAGAGCAAGACTTCAGTATTTATACACAATATTCACATTACAAATGGACACCCACTGCAGCAAATTCTGATCAATAGAAACACATTTCTATACATTATCACATTCCAAAAAGGCTCACTTTACATTGTACCAACCCCACAAGTTAATTATTAGGATGTTCCAAATTCAATCTCCACAAGCCGGACAAACCCATAATTGAAAGTACAATGCATATAACGAAGGAACATAAAAAGGAAACAATGATAGATAATGAGCAAGATAAGGCATGTGTAGAAAAGCTAAAAGTCAACGATGTCCTGAACTTTGACTCGCAATCTCAGACAAGGATCAACTAAGGAAATTGGCCTCACAAAGGGTCAGTTTCAGATAAAGAGGTCAGTTCCTTACAATGCACCTTAGAGTCAAGAAAAGGCCTAGTTAATAAGTACATGAACAACGAAGCCCATGCAGCTGCGTTCGTCTAGTTACCTCCATGGGCCTACGTGATGGCAACACCAAAATGGAGGCACGAACAAAATGGAACCCATATTCGAGACAAAGTCTCTGAATACATAATGAACTCGCTAGTTAACATGACGAATTCACTCCATATTGGTCATACTTGCTAAATACGGTACAACATCACCAAAATCGTGATGGAACCATAATATCACAGGACGAGGCAGATTTTACAGAACCTCAGACCCTCCTTTTGCCATTACGTAGGCAATAACCTAAACTCACGTCAATCTGAATCTTGGTCTATGTCTATTCTCATCAGATCATCAAGGTGTTGCTGTAACATCATCTTATTACCTCTCACTTCTCTCGGGACAGGTCTTCTCACACAGATTGTAGCACAAAGACTACAAATAGCGGGACCACACTGGTGGCATAGGGAACACGAGAAAAGGATAGCTAACGCCTTACCAAGGAACATCAGAATCTTCCATCCCCATTTGGACAGCAATTCCCATAACCATCCCATCAACGACCAGTTACCTTCGTCTACATGTATAGATTCAGCAGACTTACGCAACTTCTGGATGGCTTGGTACACTGTTGTGGCATTATCTGGTATGAAAACGCAGCAACTAGATCCAATCAATTTGCATACCCCACCTCTATTTGCAAGTATAATATCTAGAACAAAGCGGTTTTGTAATGTCATAAGGCGATCCGCTTGAAGCTCAGCTGTAATATTGCTAAGGGCACCTGCAGTTTCACTTATGGTGGCCTCAACCACTCTCGTAAGCCGACGAATATTCCTACTATTAACCATGGGACCCCAAAAGGGTAAAAAACCCTTAAAGAAGTCTCCAACTTCTTGTGCGACAGTATCTTCCGCATCAATGACACCTCTACCATATCTTGTCTTGTGGTAATCGAAAACAGCAGTGTATGTAGGGGGAAGCAAAAATGCCACATAACATGTGCCTGAAAAATCAGATGGCAACCACGTGTATGCTCTGTCGTGACAAACAAAATATGTGCCTTTAGCTGGCACGAACGGTGGAGAATTCTGGGACGTATAGACATATGTGTGAACACACACACTCTTACCAAGCTGAGTTCTCAGATTCTGACCATTACCTTGCAGACAGAAATGACCTCGGTGGGGTACAATCCAAATAGGGGGAGACCTTTTTCGTCTCTCCTTCTCTGTCAGACTAATGCTATACTCTGTCTTGTTCCAACCAACATATGCTCGTACTTCATCCTTGGGGATAGCATTGTATGCATCAATATCTCTAATCATATCAACTATTCCCCGTGTCAAGGCATTATTACTCGCATTATCTTTGAGGGAACGTACAGGTGATGCTTCATTCGCATAGATAAACATTGATTGGAGTGCCCAAACTGACCCATTAGGCGAAAAAGGCAAAACCAGATATGGCATTCCCTTATCTGTAGTATGTGGCATAAGACCACATACCCAGCAATTCGTGGTATTTATGACTTACTGATGCTGATGCAACATCTGTATAAACAAATTGCTCACAAATTCTGATCTTCGTGTCTGTTCATGTTCAGGCAAATTATGAAACTCAAGTGGAGAATCAGTAAAGGAAGAAAGAGTAGGTTGGGACGTAAACGTAGGCGTATGTTGTATGGTATAGAAAATCCAACCCACACAACCCAGCATAATATTCAGAAGCATTAAGAAACACAATATTAAAAAACATTTCCTACGAATCAATATACATATTCTCACTTTTGGATCAACTTTTCTAACACTCTTGTCAGACTAAAAAGACTCCATCCTCTAACGTGCTGCTCACGGCTATTACCTTCTTCACTTAAGTCTGTGTCAAGATCATACTAACGACCATGAACCACAGACCTTTCGTCAATTCGCAGCTCACCCCTTAAGAACTTCCCACCGTGACCCTGCAGCTGAGTCCGGATGGTAACTCGAAAAAGGAAAAAGCAAAAAAAAAAAGTCTCTTGATCTGACAAGGTGTAATTCACTATATAAAAAAATATCTTTTTATTTGTCCATAGCAACAGGCTTTCTTGGCTTCAAATCGTAGCGTTCTTTATCAGGTACAGTTGGATCCTTAAATAAAAGTTCCGGATTGGTGGTGTCAATCTTTAGATGACGAGGCACAGCAGCTTGCAGAACATCATCATCCTCGCGTTCTGACCGTGTCCATGTCAAATGAGCATCACTAAAGGGCGCAAATGTGGGGACTCTCTCTCAATATATGTCAGCTATACCATCCCTCACCCACTGATCATACGGTAAAGGCAAAGGAACTTTTTTACAGTGGGTGGCATGCACCCAGTTCTTTTTGCCAGCTACTCTAACAGTGGTTCTAGTAACCAAAAGGACTAAGTAAGGACCAGTCCATCTAGGTTCCAAATTCTTGGTACGCTGAAAGTTCTTGACCAGGACGTAGTGACCAGGTAGGATTGAATGTCCTGGATCTGTAGTAGCTGTCGGCAAACTGTCATAGACCTGTTGGTGGAGAACACGTAATTTAGCAGTCAAGTCATGTAAGTAATCCACCAACATAGGGTATTCAATACTGCTGTATTCTTTAGGACGAGGCACACCCCAAACATTGGCCGGACGACCAAACACAATTTCATATGGGCTAAGTCCCATACGAGAATGTACTGTCGTCCTCGTTGACAAAAGAGCCAATGGCAAGGCATCTGGCCATGTTAGACCAGAGCTCGCTTGTATCTTAGCTAGCTTCAGCTTTAACGTGCCATTGTAGCACTCGACAAGACCAGCTGACTGGGGGTGATTCGCAGCGTGGAACTTTTGATTGATACCCAATCCCGGACACACTCTCTTCATGATCTGGCCCACAAATTCACTCCCATTGTCCGACCATACAATTCTGGGCAAACCATACCTAGGGAAATATTCTTTGAGCAAAACCTTGGCTGTAGACAAGGCAGTATTATCCTTTAGGGGGTAAGCCTCTATCCACCTGGAAAAGGCGCAAACAACCACAAGGACATACTTCAAATTATTGCATTTCTCCATGTGAATGTAGTCTAACTGTATCACTTCAAACGGATACGTTGGAGGAGCAAAATGACCAGCTGGAGTTGGAGTTCCCTTACCAGGATTATACTTCAGACAAATCATACAATGCTTCACCACGTTCTCTGCACATTTCGGAATACCAGCATTCTGCCAAACAGGAGCCAACAACTTGCATATACCCTTCGAACTTATGTGAGCCATTCCATGAGCCATTGTGACCACTGGGAGCACATACGCATCAGGCAACAACCATCGCTGGTGTTCTGACAACTCAACTAAGGGTGGGCATAAAATCCGTTTTGCGGGCGAATTTGCGGATTTTCCGCGATTACGCGATCCGCGAATCTCGCAAAATCGCGGTAAAATCCGCGAATCAGCGGGGACGAATTTTCAGCCAAGCAAGGGTTACAGCAGCAGGTGCAAAAGTTGAACCTAATTTCTTTGTAACCTTTTACAAAAGGGTTACAAACAAATTAACTTCAACTTGGACACCTGATGCTAATTGCTTCCTGGCGCCTCGTTGCCTACTTGCAACTATTCTCTGACCCTTGAAGCAGGGTCAGAGAATAGTTACAAGTAGGCAACGAGGCACCTGTCCAAGGAATTAAACCTCATCAGGAAGCACTTACAGATATAAAAAACAGGAAGAAGGGAGAGGATGGCAAATACACCCATTTTGAGTTGTCAGGAGGGGCTAAACTAAAAGAGACTTTTACAGCACAATTTTCATATGTATTTTGCTAAAAATAAAAAGCTGTATGTTCTGTAGGGGCAACTCAGGAATCTGGCCCTTCAGAGATCCGGCCTCTCTTTCTTTCTCTTGTTCTCTCCCTCCCTCTCTCTTTCCCTCTCTTTCTCTCTATCTATCTATCTATCTATCTATCTATCTATCTATCTATCTATCTATCTATCTATCTATCTATCTATCTATCTATCTATCTATCTATCTATCTCTCTCTCCCTCTCCCATAAACGACTGCATGGGTAACTTCGCTATGCAAGCGGCTCGCGAAGACGCAAAAAGCCCCGCGAACACGCAAAAAACCCCGCGAACACGCAAAAAAACAAAAATCCACAAATTCGCGAATTTTGCGGATCGGGAATTCGCAAATCCGCAAATTCGCGGATCGCAAATTCGCAAAATTCGCCCATGCTTAAACTCAACCCAACAACCTGTAGGATCCAACATACCCGTAGTCTCTCTCCACGTACTTACTTCCTTCTCTGTAGCTTCAGCCTGAATCATTTTCACACTTTCTATTGTGTCTTCACACATTCCACCAGCCATAACCCAATTAGCTGGGCCTGCAACATACATACGACTCATCATGTCTTTCGCCGTTTCCTTCGCAACTTCATCCACAAACGCATTCCCTCGACCAACATCGTCCACAACTTTCTTATGCGCACTACACTTCACAATTGCAATCTGCTTTGGGAGAGTGAGAGATTCCAAAAGTTCATTCACCAACTGCCCATGCTGTATTTTTGTCCCATGCGAAGTAAGGAACCCACGCTCTCTCCACAAACGCCCAAAACTATGGGCAACACCAAACGCATACTGGCTATCGGTGTAAACATTCACTCGCTTTCCTTCTGACAACACGCATGCCCTAGTCAATGCAATCAACTCTGCTGCTTGCGCAGAATTCTGTGGTATGCGTGCTGTCTCAACAACCATATGTAAAGTTGTAATAGCATACGCTGCAGTCGTTTCACCATTCGAAAGCTTAAAACACGAACCATCTACCCATAGGGTACCATCAACATCCGTAAGGGGAGTATCCCTCAGGTCAACTCTAGCTTTCGTTTCTTCCTCTGTACGAAGAAAAGAGGGGTTTGGGGGCAGCCGATCCGCGAAGTCTGCCCCCCGGGCAGTTTTGAGAGGGGGAGGGAGCGAAGCATGGGCGCGGCCATTTTGCCGTTGGGCTGCTTTGGTTTATAGCCCTAAAGCAGCCCAAGCCCAATGTTTCTCAGCCCAGGTATAAATTGGGCTCCCCATGTGACCCAGCTACCATTTTAGGTATCTGAACCTGGTGGCTGGGAGTGGAGCGAGGTTTTTTGTGGCGTTTTGTGGCAGTTGGATTAAGACGGTCTTTTTATTAATGACATTGCGGTGCGGCGATTACAGGAAGCGAACATGGCTGTCACCGGCGATTTCAGGGTGCTGGAGGCCATCCGCCTGCTGGGCGAGGCGGGGCGGATGGACTTCCTGGTAGGCACGGTGCCGTCTGCGCACCCGTCGAGGCGCGCCGCGCCGCGGCGGGAGTGGCGGCAGCAAATCTTGCTTGTTCGCCACCGCGCAAGTCGCCTAAACTGCAGGTGGGTGCTGGGGGCCGCTCTGATGCCAGGAGCGCGGCCCGCGTGGTGGCAGGGGGGGCGGGACAGCTAACGGGTGGCAAGCGGGCGGCTAAGGGCGTGCCGCTGTCGGGAGTGCCGGGACGCGAGAGGAGGGGCAGGTCAGGGGGACGGGCCGAGAGGGAAAAAAACCCAGAGTAAGCAGACGGAGCTGCAGGCGGATCTCCCCAGCACGTCGGCTGGCGGCGGGGAGACCCGGGCGGAATCGGACCTGGGTGAGGGGCGGGCAGAGAGAGGACAGGGGAAGAAGGCAGGGGGGGCGGGGAAAAGGGGGGGAGAGTTTTCCGCCGGGCTTGGCAGGCACAGGGCGAGGAGGGAAGAAGGCCCAGAAGAGAGCAGGCCGTCCCGACAGGGGGCAGGTAGGGGAGCCCCAACGGGGGGGAGGAGGGGGAGCCCGTCACCAGCAGACCGGGGAGGCCCAGTGGATGGGAGGGGTAGGCAGGGGGCAAGGTCGGAGACCGGAAATGGGGTACCTGGGGTTTTGAGGCCGGGGGGGCAGGCAGGCAGAAGGTAGGGGAGAGGAGGGGCACGGGGGGTGTAGGGAGGAGCTGAGTGGGAGCGGTTGGGTGTCCCCACTACTGATATAAGCGGGGGAGGGAGAACAGGACTGGGTGGGCTTGGATGTGCTCGAGTCCTGGGAGGAGGGGTTGCGGGAGGGCCGGGGGGCGGTAGGGGGCAGGACAGGGGCACCCCGGGTTGGGCAAGCGGAGGAGCGGGGTGCAGGGGAGGAGGGAGGTATCCCCGGGGGCAGAGGGGGCCGGGGTGGGGGGACTGGCATGGAGCGACGAGGAGGTGGAGGGTGAGGCCCGGGGGTTGCGAGACAGGCGGCAGGACGGTGGGGGGGCCGCGCAGTGGCAGGGACCCAGCACATCAGCAGTGCCATTTTTATTGCAGAGGGATGGTCAGCGCAGGGTTGCAGACTTGGCCAGGCTTGGTGCGGCGGATCGGCGCCAAGGTGAAGGAAGGGCCGTGTTTCTTGCAACAGGCCCGGAGACTGCGAGGGAACTCGACATGGCTGGCACACTAAGGCCCCTGGCGGGCTCGCTGGCCCATCACTCCACAGGGCCCCCACGGCTTGGGGTCCAGCGGCGGAAAGAGAGCAGCATGGAGGAGGACTGTTTTGTGTGGTCTGGTGGTAGCGGCTGAGAGAGGGTTGTTAATAGGGTGCAGTCGGCGCCTCCGCTGGCTCGCCAAGTGTATAGATGGGGTGGGGTAGAGTTACGTCAGGGTGATGATGAGAGTTTGGAGGAGGGAGAGTTACGGGAGGGCGAGGGCGGACGGGGGTCCGTTAATGGTTTGAGCTCTTTTTTACAGGTGTCACGGGGCCTGGGTGCGACAGCGGCCCGGACACAAACCAGGGACGGGTCAACGATGGAGCGGAGAGGTGTGGAGCGACACGGGGAGGCGTTGGTTCCAGGTAAAAGCAGTGCGGCGCGCACGGTGTCAGTGGAGGTGGGGGATGGGGGCGCGGAGTAAGCATGGGCGAATTTTGCGAATCTCGCGTTCGCGAATTTTGCGGATTTGCGAACTCGCAATCCGCAAAATCCGCGAATTCTCGCGAATTTGCGGATTTTTTTTTTTGTGTTTGCGCGGGTTTCTGCCAGTTCGTGAGGGTTTTGTACAATGTCGCAAATTGCGAACTTACCTGTCGGGTCGCAAGTTTCGCGAACTTGTTGTTTCTACGTGTCCAGCCTGTTTGGGACACTCTTCTTCATCACTGCCACTCTCTGTCACCACTGCCACTCTCTGACTACTCATGCCACCCTCTGGCCCACCCATGCCACCCTCTGTTTCATCACAGCACCCTCTGGTTGTCCAGTCAGTGTACATTATTGTGGCAACGCAAGCACACCTTCCCTGCCTCAAGTGACCTGAATTAATTTGGGGCTGATTAATGTGTCACAGAATATTTTTTTAGCTGGCACCTGCTTCCTTAGTGCTTCCTGATTAGTGAACTTTTGCACTTGCTAAGTGCTTTCATTGTTGCAAAATTAGTTACAACACCTGCCCTGCCCCAACTGACAATAATGAATTAGGGGCTGATTAATGGATTTGAACTGCCAGCCTGGCTCCTGCTTGTCTCCCTTAGCTGTAATTCAGGACCTTTGTGGCATATGTGTAACTATTCTGAGGTTCAGAGCAGGGTCACATAATAGTTGCAACTGGCAACTGAACTCTGGAGGGGCCCCTCAGCAAGCACTACAGGAAATGGCTACGTAATGATGAGCCTGAACTTTTGAACCTGGTAAGTAGTTTCAGTTTTGATTAGATCGTATTTCTGCAATTTTGCACTTATTCGCGGGGCGCGAAGTTGTACTGGGAAGCCGCGAACTCACGCGAACAGTGCGAGCAGTGCTCGCGGATTTGCGGATTTTGCGGGAGATTCGCGAATCTCGCGGATTGCGAATTTCCCGAAAATCCGCAAAATCCGCGAGCGAAACGGATTTTCCGCCCACACCTAGCGCGGAGGGAGGAGACCGGTTTTGCAAAGGCAAGTATGTGACAGATAAAGGGGTGGGTTCCGAGGAGCTGTTGTTGGCACCGGCCGGGTGCGGTGGGGGCGGCGGCCGGGGAAACGCCCGGGACGTCGGGAAGTGCGGCGGGTGACTCAGGGGCGGTTGGCAGCGGAGACAAGGTAGAGAGTAAGGAGCTGAAGATAAAGCGGCTCCCTTAAATGGGGGTCACGAAGCCGCTGGGGGCGCACTTAATGGCGTCCACTAAGGAAAGGATTTGGAAAGGGGAGTATGTGGAGCTGTTGAAATTGCTGCACCGCGAGGTCAGGTCAAAGGAAGGGTCAAAGGAGGAGGAATATGAGCTGCAGAAGCGACCAAGGGTTCCCTTGACCATTGAGAATTGGACGGCGGCGTTTCTGATTTTCGTGAGCGTCTTTTGCGAGAAGTACCCGGAGGGGTCGGTGTCCATGTTCATTACATGGACGTTGTACGGAAGGCGCAGATCACAGGGGGGGGGGTTTGCGTGGGCTCAGTACGACGAGGAGTTTCAGGCTCGGATGGCGTGGGATCCAGAGGCAAAGTGGGGTGTCCTGGACTGCGACCTCTGGCAGTACACAATGGGGCTGGCGGGGTCGGGGAAGGCTATCTTCACCGCCAGCGGTTTGCCAATAGTGTACCAGCCCTTTCAGGGGCGCCCCACCCATGGGGGGGTGGGGGCAGGGGACAAGGGCCAACCCGGAGCGGCAGGCGCCTGCTGGGACTTTAACCGGGGGGCGTGTGCCAGGGAGCATTGCCGCTTTAAGCACGAAAGCTCGGGTTGCGGCAGGTATGGACACCCAGTGGTGCGTTGCTGGGGCCCCACACGTGGGGGAGCCCAGGCGCCGGGAGGAGGCGCGCGTCCGGGACCCGCCCCGCAGGCGGGCGGGGGCGAGGGGGTAGGGGCACTGGGACCCAGGGCTCGTACTCCGGTTAAGTTGGAACGACTGTCGGCGGCCCTGAGTACCTAACCGGACGTGGGGCCGCTGAGTGCTTGCGAGACGGTTTCTGGGTGGGGTTTCGATTAGGTTATGCGGGGCCACGTCAGAGGCATTGGGCGGACAATCTGCGTTCAGCAAGGGAATACCCAGAGGTGGTGCAAGGCAAGTTGGACAGGGAAGTGCAGGAGGGCCGCATGGCAGGTCCGTTTTCGGAGTGGCCGTTGGAACACTTGATAGTGTCCCCCATCGGGGTGGTGCCCAAGAAAGAGGTAGGGCAGTTTCGCCTCATACAACATTTCTCCTGGCCGGAGGGGGGGGTCGGTGAACGACTTTATTGCTGAAGAGGAGGCCACGGTGTTGTACTCCTTGGTGGAGGCGGCGATGGAATTGGTGGTGCAGGCCGGCCCCGGCGCGAGAATGGCTAAGTGCGATATCAAATGGGCTTTCCGGCTGTTGCCGGTTCACCCAGACGACTGGTGCCTACTGGGGATCCAGTTTCGCGGCCGCTGGTATGTGGACAAGGCGCTGCCGATGGGCTGCTCAATGTCTTGTTCCCTTTTTGAGTGTTTTAGCACGTTCCTCCAAGGTTTTTTTACAGAACGCATGGGTCACCAGGGAGTGACTCACTACCTGGATGACTTTTTCTTGGTCGGGGCCCCAGACTCCACGGACTGCCAGGTGGCACTGGACAGGTTTCAGGAGCTCATGGAGGTCCTAGGGGTGCCTTTGGTGCCGGAAAAGACAGTGGGACCAGGCACGGCGCTGTCGTTTTTGGGCATTGAGCTCGACTCAGTGCGGCTGGAGGCACGGTTGCCCAAAGACAAAAAGAGGAAGATGTTGGGGTTGCTGGAAGTGATGGTGGCCAAGAACAAGGTGGCAGTACGGGGCATTCAGGTGCTGTTGGGTCACTTGAATTTTGCATGCAGAGTGGTGCGCGTGGGGAGGAGATTCTGTAGGCGGTTGAGTAGGGCGCTGGTGGGCAATAGGCCACCACACCACCGCGTGCGTTTGTCGGCAGGCGTGCGGGAGGATTAGCGGATGTGGCGATTTTTATTGAACAAGTTCAACGGTGTGCCCTTACAGCGGGACGTGGACATGGTTTGGGAAGTACAGATCTTCTCGGATGCGGCGGACAGCGACGGGTTCCGTTTGTACTGGAACGGAAAATGGTGTGCGGAGAGTTGGCCCGTAGAGTGGCGAGGAGGGGGCCGGAGCATCGCTTTTCTGGAGCTTTTTCCTCTGGTGGTGGCAATTTGGTTGTGGGGAGAGGTGCTTGCACACCGGCGGGTGACGTTTCATGTGGACAATATGGCCATGGTACAGGTGGTGAACCGTCAGTCGGCCAGGGACGAGCAAGTGTTGAAGCTGTTGCGTGTGTTTATTCTTGGCTGCTTGCGTCATGACATTGCCTTTCGCGCGGTGCACGTCCCGGGAGTCGACAATGACATTGCGGATGCCTTGTCTCGTTCGCAGTGGGGGAGATTCCGTGGGTTGCCCGAGGATGCGGAACAGGACCCGACGCCCATGCCGGCGATGCTGTGGCAAGTGGGCAACACCGGATGTTACAGCTGGTTCTAGGATCATTGGCGGATTCGACCAGGGCACTGTATGTTGCGGCTTGGGGGGAGTTTCTGGCATCCGGGGCGCGCTGGAGGCTGCCGGGAGCTGCAAGGCATGAAGATGTGGTTCGATTTATGCTCTCATTGATAGATAAGGGCCTCAGAAGGGTGACCAATGCGGGCAAGTTGGCAGGGATAGCGTTCATGGGGAAGCTGTACTGGGGCTACGCACCATCCGCGGGAGAGCTCGGGTCAAGGATGTTGGAAGGTTGGGCCCAGTAATGCGGGCGGGCAGGGGCATTGCGGCGGCTGTTGTCGGAGGACCTGTTGGGGAGAGTGCTGGAGGTGTTACATTGGGTGTGCTTGGACGAACGGGAGAAGTGCTGATGGTGTGGATGTTTGCGGGGGCTTTTCGGGTGTCGGAGCTGGTAGGGGGTAGAGGGGCCAGGGACTGGATTGGGCAGAGGTGCATTTGGGGCACCGGGACGTGCGCATTTGGCTGCGGCAGTCGAAAACGGACCAGCTTGGGGTGGGCGCCTGGGTGACGTTGCAGGGGGGGTGGATTGGCGTGCCCGGTGCGCTGGGGGTGGACCTGGAACAGCTTTCGGCTGGTGGACGGTTTGGTCTTTCAGCATGCGGATGGCGCTCGAGCGACGGGGGCGCAGTTGCTGGGGGTGTTGAGGAAGGCTCTGGATAGGCTGGGGGTCGATGGCGGTCAGTATGGAACTAACTCGTTCAGAATTGGGGCGGTGTTGGAAGCGCATAGGCGAGGTTGCCGGAGAGGGGCCATCATGCGCTTGGGGAGGTGGTCCTCGGCTTGCTACAGGCGGTATGTGCGTAGCGCTGAGTTAGCGTAAATGTGCGCTAGATTTTGAGGGGGACAATGTGACTTACATCTTTTTTTTGTTTCAGGTTCAGTGGCGGGCCCGGCGACACAGGGGATGTTGATTTTGACTGTGGGCCATTCTTTTGTGAAGAGGGCGAAGTTACAGACCCAGGATAGCTATTTCGGGGAGAACTTAGGCTTTAACCCGACCCTGTTTCAGGTGGTGTGGCTGGGGAGGGGGGGCATGCGTTGGAAAGAACTGATGTCCACGTTGAACGGCATGGTGCAAGGGGGTCGGTGCCCAGATGTTTTGGTTCTCCATTTGGGGGAGAACGACATGGTTCGGGAGACTGGTCTTGTTTTGATGAGTGCGATGCGGCGTGATCTGGCAGAATAGCGGAGAAGTTGGGCCGGTGTTCGTGGTGTGGACAGAGCTGGTTCCGCGGAGGGTTTGGCGCGGGGTGAGCCGGCCGCAGGCGGTGGACAAGGCAAGGAAAAAGATCAACGTCGAAATGGTACGTTTCTGTCGGCATTTGGGGTTTGCGAGAATTTGGCACAGAGATATCCATTATGACGCACTGGAAATGTTCAGGGGTGACGGGGTGCACCTCTCGAGGATGGGGATGGACTTGTACCTGTTGGAACTACGAGAAGTGTTGTCTCGCCTGTTAGGTGTGTGCCGGGATTAGGAGCTGGTTGTAAGGTTTTTGTGCTGCGGCGCGGGTCGGAGTGGGGGTTTTTGGGGGGGCAGGGAAAGGGGGAGGCGGTGTATTCACCTGCACTCCACCTTTCCCTGGGTGGCGGAGTTTGGTTGGGATATTGGCCAAGTTTGGCTGGAGTTCGGTATTTTGGCGTTAAGTTTGGGGACTTGGGGACCGGGAGCGGGGAAAGGGGTAAATAGTTTGGGGGTTACATTAGAGGGTAGTTTGGTTACAGTTGCAAGAGGACAGACAGGAATGTAGCTATTGTGAGGGCTTGGAGTTAATAGGTAGGGGAGAAATTTGGATATTCATAGGATGTAATGCTGTTATATATATTGTTATGTTGCGGGGTGGAGGGATATTATCATGTGGGATCGTAGGGGTGGAGGGAGAAAAACAAAAAGAGGGACCAGGTAACTCGATGTTTAGAGAGGTTATAGTTTTGTAAGGCGGTTTGCCAGTTTGGGAAATAATGTGATGTGCACCTGTTTCAATAAAGCGGTCGTGCTTGCCTCCCTCTCTCCCTCCGAACAGTCATGCTGTTCCTGAGGATCCGTCTCTGTAGAGATCGGTAACAATGTAGCTGGATTCAGCACATTACATCTTTTAATGTGAACATGGCTAGCCAAAAGCGTCAACTAGTAACCTGACAAACGAGCACTAGTAAGGTGCTGTGTCTTGGTCCTGTTTAATAAGGTATCCACTGCATGTGGGACCATCACAATCAATGTATTATCCAATACCAAACCAGCAGACTGTCGGATAGAAACAGCAGCGGCCGCTGTAGCTCTCAAACAACTCGGCAACGCTCTAACTACCGGATCTAACGTCGATGAAAAATCCGCACATGGACGCTGCTTATCGCCAAATTGCTGTGTCAGAACTGACAACGCACAACCTTCTCTCTCATGAACATACAATGTAAAAGGTTTACTGTAGTCCGGAGTACCCAACACCGGAGCAGAACACAATGCGTCACGGAATTCAGAAAAACTTTTATGACATTCATCAGACCAAGGGAGAGGATGCGGAGTATCTTTCAGAGTCAATGCTAACAGAGGTTTCGCCAACAGTGAAAAATTGGGAATCCACTGTCTACAATACAATGTAATACCTAAAAAGGCATGCACTTCTCTCTGTGTGGATGGCACACTCATTTGCGCAATCGCTTCAATTTGTTCTGGGGTCAATCTCCTTCCCTCCTTCGACAAGAGATGACCTAAGTAGGCCACTTCTTGGCGGCAATATTGCAACTTTGAAGGTGACACTTTATGATGAAGGTCAGACAAATACCGCAACAAAGAAAGAGTAGCCTCTTTACAAATCTTCTCATCATCAGCAGTAATCAACAAATCATCGACGTACTGAATAAGAGTAGCACCAACAGGTAACACAAAACAGTCAAGCTGAGTTTTCAACGCTTGACTATAGATGGAGGGACTTTCACAATAACCTTGGGGAGCTCTCTTAAACCGGATGCTTCGGCCTCCTAATGAGAAGCCAAAAACATCCCTGCTCTCCTCAGCAATAGAAATACTGAAGAAAGCATTCTTCAAATCGATGACAGAAAACCAAACTGCCGAAGCAGGAATCAAAGTCAAGAAAGCAGTGATATCAGGCACCACATGAAACTGTGGCACGACAATTTTGTTGACCTCTCGGAGGTCGATCACAAACTGGTACACAGGTGGCTGAGAAGCATCAGTACGTTTAAGGACAGGCAAAACAGGACTGTTACACACATTACCTCTCGTTTCCTCTACTACACCCTTCTCAACCAGATCATAGACAATCGCTAAAAGAGCTCTCTCACCATCGCTCGAGATCTTGTATTGTGGAATACGAGGCAGCCTAGCATTCGACTTAAGGGTAACAACATACGGAGGAATCTGCAAAAGACCATCATCATTTGGACCTGTAGCCCAAAGCGTATCAGGAAGCGAACGCAATTCCAGTGGCAGACAATCCTTAGACAAATACATTGGAGAAATCACTTTCTTACAGAGGGTAAGTTGTACTCCAGAAGGAGAACAATGCAATGTTGCATACAATCTTTTCAGCAAGTCCAAACCCAACAGATTCTCACCACAACCAGTCGTTAGAATAAGTGGAGCTTCCAATTCACAAGGACCAATGGAAAGGGACAAAGGACTAGAAACCGGGTTACGAACTGGGGCGCCTGAAAATCCTACTGAAACATTGGTCAAGCCAGACAAAGGTGCGCCAGGAAGTTTAGAGTGCATAATAGAACTCTTCATCGCACCAGTATCCAAAAGAAAAGGTTCTACCACACCTGATGTACTCACTTCAACATAAGGTCCACTGTGGTCTACTGGAACTGACACTACTCCCTCACTTTGTCCTTGGCTGTCCTAGTGATCATTATAACCAGAACTCTCACGTTCGACATAGTAATCCTCAACATAGTACTGGGCGGACTGACCACTCAGAACATTCTGTCTGTCAAAATAACCACTCAGAACATTCTGTCTGTCAAAATAATTCGCAGAATTCTGTAGGGAAGAGGAACTTTCATTCTGGGGGATCACACCACGTCCCCTACCCCTAGGTGTCTGCTAAAAACTACCACGACCTCTCTGACCAGATAGACCATTTGCACGCTGTAACAAAGCCGGGCAACTATTCTTATAATGACCTTCCTCTCTGCAATAAGCACACTGATTAGGGCCAGGAAAGAATCGCGGAGCATAGGGCTCAGGCTTCTGTGACAATCTCTGAAATTGTGGAGGTTGCTGAAACTGATGCTGATTCTGACGAGGCGGATAAGCTTGCTGCAAAAGAACTTTCGTCTTTAACTCTTTAGTTTCTTCTCTACTGTATCCTTCTCATCTTTATCCCTATTCTCGTAATATTGTGCAGTAGCCAATATCTGGGCCGACGAAGAAACAGCCCATGAACTCTTGGAGTCCTTCAACTTATTAGAAAGTTCGGGAAGCAAATTAAAGACAAATTTATCCACAAACAACCTTCCGTACTCATATCCTGACCACTATGATCAATAAACGTCTCTTCAAGCCTAGCGAAGAAATCAGATACACTCTCGTCTTTCTTCTGCTTACATGCTGCTAACTTATCCCAATTCACTCGTAAAGCGGGCATCATCGTTTTCATCAATTTAATAATTCTACCTCGTAATTCTGAAACTAGAGGTTCAGGTTTAGCACCTCCCTCCTGTCTACCGTTCTGCAGCAACAATATTCGCCCAGGTTTCACCTAATTTAGCAGCATGATTCTCATGACGAATCTTCGCCCACAAGGGTTGGAGGACTACATTACCCATCAATATATCGATGTCAGTTAAATTCATAATACACGCTTCAACTGTCTGGGACAACTCCTTGTAATAACCAGCAGGATTCTTACGAGGATCAGGTAATGTCTGCTTAAGAGCCAAGACCTCTGCTCTCTTCCAAGGGACATGTACCCATACTTGCTGAAAATGTGCCGGAGCGGCAACAATACCCTGATTTACATTAGCCTGAACTGCGTCTTTCCATACAGGAGGAACTTCTCTCTTAGGGTACTGTTTCACTTTCCTCCTAACAGAGGAATCGGGTTCATATAATGTCTGAGGCGAAAGTCTAGATCTGAAAGCAAGTATCGTCTCTACGGCATCTGTAACATCAGATTCCACTATCATCCCTTTAGCAAACTCTAACTCAACATCGAGCACATCCTGGGGAATCGGACCCAACTCATTATCTTCCCATTCCTGACGCAGAAAAGTACACATCATATCAAACACATACCTTTGCTTAGGCGGTTCCCACTGAAAGAAAACATCCATAACTGCTGGCAAATCATACCTCGGAGCATTTAAAATCCACCTACGAGCCAACAAATCCAACACTGTCCGTTCTTCAGAACTAGGAAGCTGACTACGACTCTGCTTACGTTCCGAAACAGGGGTCATATTCAGTGACCCAAACAATGGTGACAATAGATTAACAACAGTCTCGGTCATTCATTTTCGATCAGAAGTGGAGGAAGTAGACATAAGTACGGGAGAATAAGTATTCTGAGGCAAAGAAGGTGTTATGTTATGTTAGGGGGGTACTTTTAAAGCGCACTGACACCGTGAGTTTCCTGGCGCTGATTGGGAAATCAGTGGGATAGCAGATAGAAATTAGCCGGATTGGGGGAAAAGCCAAGTTTTAAGAGATTTACGGAAAAGAATAAGAGAGTTAGCAGATTTAAGAGACAGGGGAAAGGAATTCCAGAGTGTGGGGGCAAGATGTGAGAAACTCCGACCTCCCATCCTCGCAAGTTTGAAAGAAGGAGTGGCAAGAAGATGAAGGTGGGAAGATCTGAGATTGCGAGTGGGGCAATATGGAGTGATGAGGGATTTCAGGAACCTAGGAGAGGGGCCGGTCAAGGATTTAAATACTATGCAGCCGATCTTGAAGGCTGCCCTAAGATTGACCGGGAGCCAGTGCAGTTTGGCCTGTAAAGCAGAGTTTTTGGCAGACCATGATACAAAGAGTTGGAAAAGTCCAAGCGGGAAAGGACCAGGGCCATGGTGACTTGAAGCAGAACTTCGGGGGACAGGAGATAAGCAACCTTCCTAATCCTGCGAAGCTGATGCATACAGGAGGAGACCACAGCCCCCACCTGGGCTTTGAGTGAGAGTTCGGAGTCAATAATAACTCCCAAACTCTTTACAGACGCCACAGGGGCGGGAGGGGGGCCGAGCCCTGAGGGCCAGAAGTGGGGACCCCAATGGATGGAGCTCTTGCCTGGAAGAAGGAGCTCCGTCTTTCCAGGATTTAGTTTGAGCTGATTTTGACTCATCCAGAGGAGGATGTGGGACATGACAGCATGAAAGTTAGAAACAGCAGAGGGGGTAGAAAGAGGAAAGATGAGTTGTAGGTCGTCAGCGTAGTTAAAGACGATGACGTCCCACTGCCTCAGAGAAAGAAGAAGAGGGCGAAGATAAAGATTGAAAAGAAGGGGGGACAGAGAGGAGCCTTGAGGGACACCGCAGGTGGAAGGTACTTTGGGTCCACGGAAGGGGCCCAAACTGACCGACTGAGCCCTACCGGACAGGAAGGAGTGGACCCAGGCCAACGCCGGGCCCTGGAGGCCGGCTTGTTCGACACGGCGAAGGAGGATGTTATGGTCCACCGTGTCGAACGCGGCGGACAGATCAAGTAATACCAGGGCCTGGGGGGTGCCCCTGTCCACATTGCCTCTCAGAGTGTCGAGCACGGCCAGGATGACTGCCTCCGTGGAGTGGCCGGGCCTAAAGCCGGCCTGATTACCCTCCAGGAAGTTCGAGCTTTCGACAAACTGTGAGAGGCAAGCAGTGACATGGGCTTCTAGAATTTTAGAGAAGTAAGGGAGGAGAGAGATGGGTCGGTAGTTAGCTGGGACCGAAGGATCAGCCCCAGGCTTCTTCAAAAGGGGCACGAGAACGGCCTCCTTGAAAGAGTCAGGTACCGTACCCGAAGAAAGAGAAGAGTTTAGCAGAGGGAGGATACAGTCAGGGAGGGACAGGCAGATGTTACGTAACATCGAAGGGGGACAGCAATTATCCGGCGAGCCAGACTTGACTCGGGTGGCGAGTTTTGCTAGGGTGGCGGAGTCAAGAATAGGAAAGTTAGAAAGAGAGGAAATATTGTGAGGGACGGGAGTGATGTCAGCGTCAGGAAGAGGGGCAGAGATGGAATCCTTAATAATGGCGATTTTATCCACAAAGAAAGAACTAAGGGTATTGCAGGATTCCTGAGTGGGGGCTTGAGTGGGAAGGGTCCTGGTGTCAGTGGTAAGTTCCCCCATGACTCTAAAAATCTCCTTAGATTTAATAGGTGCGGAGAGGATTCTGTCGGTGATGTGTGCAGATTTGGCCGCAATAATTGCTTTCTTATACTTCTTGCGCGCAGTCAAGTAGGTATCTCTGCTCGTGGCGCAGTAATCTCTTCTCCACCTGCGCTCAAGTTGGCGGAGTTCAAGGTGTTGCTGTTTCAGACTAGAATTATACCACTTGTGGGAGTGACTGTGCCGGGACCGAGGGAGTTTTGTTAAGGGGGCCAGGGCATCAGTGGCTGATAACAGCCAGTGGCAGATGTCATTGGCCAGCTTGCCAGTGCTGAGGTCAGGCGTGAGGGGGGGACGCGATTTTGAGAGGAGATCGAGAAAGCCCTGAGTGTCTACGGTCTTCCATTTTCGCGCCATGCCACCCTCTGAAGGGGAGACCTTGATATGGCCAGTGATGGTGAGAGTGGTCTCGACCAAAAAATGGTCGGACCAGATGCAGGGGGTAACCACTGGGTGCGAGAGCTTAATCCCGAGGGTCCATATGTGGTCAAGAATGTGACCTCCGGTGTGTGTGGGGGCATCTATGTGTTGTTGCAGATTGAGGGATAATAAGGTCTCGAAAAGCTCAGTGGCCTGGGGGCCAGCATCCTTATGCTGGAACCAATAATTAAAGTCCCCAAAGATGGCCACACGGGTGGAGGAAGTAGTGAGGTTGGCCAGCTGTTCAGACAAAGAGGAAGGAAAGAGAGGCATAGGGTAGGGAGGGCGGTAAAGTACCACGAGCGAGATGGCACCCTCGTTCGTGCCCAGGTTGATCACAATATTATCAACTGCTGGGAGGGTAAGCGACGAGGAGGAAATGAGTTGTAAGTTTTTCCTAATTACTGCTGCTGGTGTAGGGACAAGAACAGTAGAAGTCGAAGATGCAGAAGCAGAAGGCAAAGGTGTTTGAGGTAAGGCTGGTAGCAAGGCTGGCGACCCTAGAATGGGTTGCGCAGGAGGAGGCAAAGCCATCTGTGGAGCACCGGGTGGCTGAACAACAGCAGGAGGTTGAATAACAAAGGGTGGAACAACCGGGGGTAATGGAGGCGCAGTAGCACCCTGCACATAAGGAGGTGGTAATCTCAGTAAATGAGAGATCAAAGGATCTTTTTCAGGGTCTTCATTCACTTTTGAAAGGGAAGGCGGCAAGGCCGGATAACATTTAATCGATAGCCATGCAACGCTGTCTATCTAAGTCTTCACTCGCACGCTCTTCTCCATCTTCCTTAAACTGCCTAGCAGCTTGTAGCACTGACATATTCTTATCTTTCCTATCTCTCTTTGCTTGCTTAATTTCTCGCTGTTTGGCTTCCTTACGCCAAAGGCGGAAAGAATCAAACATCGCCGGCCGGGCTTTCTTCTTAAATAGGGCAACTTCCAAATTATCTAAAACATCTGATTCAAAACTACCATGTTGTGGCCATTTTAAGACACCATCTTTACGTGTATAGCGGACCCATACTTCATTATACGTAATGGGACCCACTCCGTGTTTTGAATAGAGCTCATAAGTTGGAGTTCCAACCGGAGGTATCGGACACGAATCCTCCAATCGGGAATCCCTGTTGCAACCACAACCAAACCATTTCCCAAATTTGCTAAGACCAGGCATCTTATAGCTCACTAATCTAGCTTCAAACTTCAAGGGGTTATCAACTATTGATACACTCGTAAATATACGAGCCCCTCGGCTTCAGCTATTGCAATATCGGAATCAAAACCAAGGACCAAAACAAAGATCGTGGGAGCGACCCACTTATACTTAACCAAAGGATCCGTCACGCCACCAGAAGACCGTCTATCGTCTCGCTCTACAAAGGTTCTATCGAGGGTCCAAGACAGGGCGACAGTCAGGGCAGCAGTCCTTCGTAGCCGTTGGAAAGCGGGAAGCCTTGCAGCAAAAACCTTCGGACCACGACGACATACAGGGGTCGATGAAGTGGTTGGCCTTCCTCCAGAATTTTCTTACGTGGCTCCTCACGATCCTCGGGCTTGGACCGGTACCGCTGAAGTCGCCCCACGTTGGGCGCCAACTGAAGAACCGGGTTTTTAGAACCCAGTGGCGCCAGGGACACGCCCAAAGCCTTCGGGTTCTCCTGTCTTGGCAAACAGAGACACGGAATACTTCTAAGTGGCGTCAGAGATCAAATTTATTAGCTGCAGCTAGTAACAGTAATCCCAGCAACACAACACGGTGTACAACTCAAGAAACTGTTCAATTTTGTAGAGCAAGACTTCAGTATTTATACACAAAATTCACATTACAAATGGACACCCACTGCAGCAAATTCTGACCAATAGAAACACATTTCTATACATTATCACATTCCAAAAAGGCTCACTTTACATTGTACCAGCCCCACAAGTTAATAATTAGGACGTTCCAAATTCAATCTCCACAAGCCGGACAAACCCATAATTGAAAGTACAATGCATATAACGAAGGAACATAAAAAGGAAACAATGATAGATAACGAGCAAGATAAGGCATGTGTAGAAAAGCTAAAAGTCAACGATGTCCTGAACTTTGACTGGCAATCTCAGACAAGGATCAACTAAGGAAATTGGCCTCACAAAGGGTCAGTTTCAGATAAAGAGGTTAGTTCCTTACAATGCACCTTAGAGTCAAGAAAAGGCTTAGTTAATAAGTACATGAACAACGAAGCCCATGCAGCTGCGTTCGTCTAGTTACCTCCATGGGTCTACGTGATGGCAACACCAAAATGGAGGCACGAACAAAATGGAACCCATATTCGAGACAAAGTCTCTGAATACGCAATGAACTCGCTAGTTAACATGACAAATTCACTCCATATTGGTCATACTTGCTAAATACGGTACAACATCACCAAAATTGTGATGGAACCATAATATTACAGGACAAGGCAGATTTTACAGAACCTCAGCCCCCTATGGCCCAGGCATTCGCCGGTGACTCCTGGGATTGAAAAAAGCCAGGGGCGGGGGTACGTGGAGGAGGGGGCGGGGTACACATGGCCACACAAGACGACTAACCGTCAATATCCAAAGCGAGTAACTCAGGCCTGAACGATGCGAGACGGCAGAAAAGAGGGCGTCAGAAAGGCTGGGGAGGTATAAGTACCTTCCCCCAAACCTCTGTGTGCCAGAAATGACACAGCCAGCACGACGGGCTGTGGGACTCCTCCGCAGGGTCCCAAGACTAGAGGGGTGGGGGTGGGCCTAGGTGGCAGTAAGGTGGCCGCCCTTTTAGGTGGCCCACTGCGTGAGACGTGGGCAGCTGTAAAATTTAGACAAGCATTTGCAATGCAATAGGTCACGCATTAGGAAAGTTTGAGCTATTGGTATTGTAAATGACAAATTTTTTATTTATGTGTTGGGTTTGAAAATAGCGAAATTAATAGCTTTATCTTTTACAATGCCAATAGTTGTAACTTTCGCAAATGAGACACCTGTAGAATTTGTAATGCACTATGTGTTGTATTTACGTGACTTAGATGTATTGATATTACAAATAACAAAGGGCCAGATGTAGGTGGCCATTTACTGGCCGGTAATGGCCGATATCGGCCGTTACCGACCGGTAAATGGGTTTTTGGGATGTAGGGGGCCTATTTTACCGATTCGGTAAATTTAGCGAATCGGTAAAATACCGAATCGGTATTCTTACCGATTCGGTAACTTCTAGATGTAGGTGGGACTCTTCTGAGTCCCAAAGGCCTTTCAGATTCGGTATTTTACCACCCAATCCAATTGGGTGATAAAATACCGAATCCAGGTGTGCATGCACATGTGTGTATTTGAGGTGCTAGAGCGTGTCAAAGTGACACCCCCTGCACCCTTGCTGGAATCGGTATTTACCGAATCTGTAAATACCGATTCGGTAATGCCCATTGAATCCTATGGGCTTCAATGCCCATAGGAATCAATGGGCATTACCGAATCGGTATTTACAGAATCGGTAAATACCGAATATTAACGATTCGGTATTTACCAATTCTATAATACCTACATCCCCCCCTCTATTTTACCACTTCTTAAATACCAAATCGGTAAAATTCGGTATTTAAGAAGTGGTAAAATAAAATTACCTACATCTTGGCCAAAGGCTTTTATTTTTTTTAAATAATTAATACTTAAATCAAAGTTATTGTAATTTATAATGGCAATAGCTTAAACTTTTGTAAATAACTTTTGTGAAGATTACCCTCACTCTATCTATCTATCTATCGCCCTCCCTCTATCTATCTATCGCAGTCACTCTAGCTATGGCATCACCACAGCATCACTCAGCACCACCACAGCATCACTCAGGGGCACCACAACATCACTATATGCTACCACAGCATCACTGAACGCCACAGCATATGTTCAGTGTATTTTATTGTGACGAAAATCCAAGAACAGAAGTGAAATATTAACGTCACGAGCGAGAGCAGAGATGACCCCCTTCCTGGCACACCTCTGGCATATTCTATGGTGGAACAGCACTTAAAGAAAATGGGTTAACATTCCCTCGCACCTGAGAACAGGAAGCAGTACAAGGTCCATGTTGCCACTTTTTGGAAAGTCACTTTGGTGTAATTGCAGGATTAGACTCCGATGGAGCACAGAGTTCAATATTTTGTACTATGGACAGAGGAACATGAGAAGAGCCACTTGTGGGTCCCAAGCCACTTTGCAGCTGTAAGTCACAATGCAATATGCATGGGGTTGCAGGATCCAGCTAAGACCATCATCATTCGGGCTGCTCTCAAGGGGTGGGCTAGAGGAGAGATCGAGGTACCAGACACTAGAGCACCCATCGATTTCAACACACTGCAGGGCATGTTAGAGGTGGTTGGCAAGGCCACCAATTCCTAATTTGAGGCCAATCTCTTTGCAGCGGCATTCTGCCTTGCATTTTTTGGGGCATTTAGGATAAGTGAATTAGTAGCTAGATCAAAAAAGGATGAGTCGGGAGACGCTTTATGCAGCCAGGATGTCCAGCTGACTAGTACCTCCGAAAAATACACATCAGAAAGTCCAAAACTGACCAGGCAGGACGAA
The DNA here is from genome assembly GCF_964263255.1 of Lissotriton vulgaris. Lineage (NCBI taxonomy): Eukaryota > Metazoa > Chordata > Amphibia > Caudata > Salamandridae > Lissotriton > Lissotriton vulgaris. Next base: position 529,362,684 of record NC_141695.1, read on the forward strand.
GGACAGAAGTAGATTTACAGTCACTCGGGCACAAGCGGTACTACCCAGTCGCTCGGGTCAGCGATTATTTAGCTGTCCGCCCGAATGCAGCAGGCTATGTTTTAATTCATGCTGATCTGGTGCCACTCACAAAATTTCAGGTGGACCAGATCATGATGGCTTGCTTTGCGTTGTCAGGACATGCTCACCCAGACAAGATGTTTGCTAATTGTTCATTTAGAATTGGGGTGCCCACAGAGGCTTTTAGGGTTTGCCTCTCACTAGAGCCAATAAAAAAGGTGGGGCGCTTGGAGTCACGTTGTTATGAGAGCTACATCCGCCCTTGAAGGGTTTCAATGGGCTCTAAAGGATTGGCGAGGCACCAACAGAAGGATATGCCCTGAAGTATCATTAAGTTGTTTATGTATATTGTACAGTTTTGCATGCAGTGTGATATGGTTTGCTACTAGATTCGCCGTGTGTAATATGTACCATCATTAAATAGTGTGTGAAAATGAGCATCCATTTATTTTGCCAGGCTTCAAGGTGTGGGTGATCAGCCACTCGTGCGTCGCCAGGTTGGCACAATGGCCGGAATACAGGACTTGGAAGCACGGGGTCTCCCAGGCACAGATTGTCTGGCTGGGGTACCCTGGCATGAGATGGCACAGCTTGCTCAACAAACTGCAGCAGAGACTGGCGGGGGGACGTCCCCTGAACATCTTGGTCATCCCCCTTGGAGGCAACGATCTCACGATTATGGGCAGAGAGGCACTGTTGCAGGCAATAAAGGCAGATTTGGGAGAAATCAGCAAATACATTGGGCAATGCGAATTATGGTGGTCGGAAATAGTCCAGCGAAGGGTCTGGCAAGGTGCCAGGTCATGTGAGGCAGTTGAACATAGCGAGGCCCTGGAATTAGCAGGTTGCAGGTGAGGAGATTGTCAGTCTTGGTGGGGGGCTCTGGAGGCAACATGGCCACCGCCATAGCTTTGGTGGAGTTACAGGGCGATCTGGAGGCGGAAGGGTACAGAAGGGTACCTCTTCAGGAGCACAATAGGAGTGTCGGTGCCAAATCCCAGGAGTCTTTATGGCAGCAGGCCCCTGGAAGAAAATCGTCGGCACCCCACTAGTCCTTAGGGAGGCTCTAAGCCTGAACAACTGGGGCTGGCTTTGCAACGCTCCGTTCGGAAAAGGGGCGTGGGTAAGATGGTGGACCAGTGTTCCACTGGATCCAAGGGAGGGGGATCCCATCATAACTGGTAGCACTGATTGGGTTGGTCACAGTGCAATTTGGCTCATCAGGCGCGCAGGGCAGCATAAGTCAGTCACAGCTGCCTGCCCTTGGATTGCCCGTAAGATAATCCACCATGTTGCAAACTTTTGTATGGAATAACCTGCAGCAATCTTTATCCCAACCAAACATTGTGTTGTGTATTTATTTATTCCATTGAGCATGCTAACTTGGCAAAGGGTGGGGAGTGTTGCCTACATAGGCACTATGTAACATTGTAAATGATGAGTTCTATCAACATTTATGGTTTACTGGTAGACAAATTATCAGCATCACACTGTTGAAAAACAGATTCTGCACATACACAACAAACACAATCAATCACAAACACGTACACAAATATTTTATCGATCTATTTGAACAGCTTACCTTTGGGAACAGTGGCGTAGGAAGAGGGTGCATTGGGTGCGAGCCACCCCGGGTGTCATCACTGAGGGGGGTGACAAAATGGCAAAAATGTGTGCTTTTGTGTCAAGCCGGGCAGAAGTCGCAAGGCATGTCAGTGGGCACAGTATTACATGCCTTCCTATCGTCAGGTGTACGCCAGGGGGCCGAGCCCCCTCCGCAGCATGCAGTTTCAGCGTCCGCCACCAGTATGTACAAAATCAAGAAGCGAGAGATGTGCGAGGCAGTAGAGTCGGCATCACGCAGAGCCAGGCATATCGGCAAAGGCACTAGGAGACGCGCGTGGCTACGTAGCGTGCTGCAGAAAGCATGCGCTACACTGCCCGGTGCTGCCCAAGGAGCGGGAGGTGGTAGTAACACCAGCCTGCTTGCTGAACAATGAGCAGGACATTTGCATGCCTCAGATCACCTCTTCAATGGAGGACTGAGGAGCCCGGATACCCCTCACTTGTGTCGCTCTATCAGGCTCCAGTGCCGGTGAGTGCACGCAGAGGTCGGTGATCTCCTTGGGACGCTGACACCTTCCGATCGTCCTCTTCCACACTGCCTAGGACCTGTTGGACGTGTTTGGGCCAGTGAGAGTTTCTAAGGATTGTCCGCGTACCCTATTGGCGGCGGCACCTGCTGACGGAAGGAGAACAGTCCGTGCCTCGGAGAGGACAGCCTGGTGACAAGAAATTTCCCATACTGGGTACCACCTGACCTTCCTACGCCACTGTTTGGGATTGGCATTTGTTATTTTCACTAGCACCTCAGGAATGGAAGACTGAGACACCTTCACCCAGAAGGAGTTCAGAGAGCCCCCCACTATGTCATTATAGCTTTCAAATTGGAAGACAATTTTGCCAGAATTCAATTGAACACAATCTAACTTATATTTATGGTTGGTAGAAACTGCTGCAAGCAAATAATGACAATTTTGTGATCAACTTGGATGTGTGGGCGTCTTTTTACCTCACAGAGGCTGACAAGCGAATGTTAGAAGACAGGAAGGTCTACGTCCAATGTGCAAGTGAAATTGCCACTGCATAAGGTCCTACAGAATGTGACTTGTCAAGTAAATTTTTTTCTCTAGACTAGCAAAGAGCCCTGGCTGGGGAGGGGCCAGGAAGCGGAGGGACGTTAGCTCCTTGCCAATGCGTTAGCAAAAATAATGGAGGCGGAATATGTAACAAAGGACAGTAGCGGCGCTAATGTCAGGGCTTTAAGTGGGCCAGGCTTGAAGAACCGGGTTTTAGAACCCAGCGGCGCCAGGGGCACGCCCAAAGTCTTCGGGTTCACCTGTCTTAGAATACAGAGACACGGGATACTTCTTGGTGGCGTCAAAGATCGAGTTTATTGGCTGCAGCCAGAACCAGAAGTCCACGAAGTACAACACAGCGTATATTCGTAGGAGACTGCTCAAATTCGAAAGGCAAGTCATCCTCTTTTATGCCAAAAATCACATTCTGGACAAACACCCACTATTTACGATTTGTCCAATCATAGGTAACATTACAAAAGGTATCGCATGACGTCAAACCCACTTTTCAGTTTTCCCGCCCACCATTAATTATACAGGAAAGCCCAACATTCCTTTTTGCACAAGCTGGACAAACCCATAATAAAAGACCACAACCCATATCATAAAGAGGCCATAAAAGAAGAAACCGAAACAGATAAGGAGCAGGATAAGGTGTGTGTGTGTGTGTGTGTGTGTAATAAACTTTACAATATCCTGTGCTCTGATCCTCAATCTTGATAAGCTACCGGGCAAGGAACTGGCTTAGCAAGGTCAGCTTCAGGGAACGAGGTCAGTTCACTCGGGTCATCCAGAAGTCAGCTAACGTGTACGTGCACTAAAGACTCGCTCGGCCGCAGTCATCGGCCTATGTGAGGGCAACCACAAAATGGCTGCAATGCACAAAATGGAATCCATGGTTCGAAACGAAATCCCCAAATACATAGTGAATTCATCGGTCTAACATGACGAAATCACTCGTACTTGCCGCACTAACTAGTTACGGTTCGCTACTGTCAAATTCGTGACGAAACCATGACATTTATAAAACGGGTTCAGAATTCACAGAACCTCAGACCCTCCTTTTGCCCTTACATAGGCAATCATTCAGTCTATGTCTGAATCGATATCAATATTCATCAGATCATCAAGATGCTGCTGGAGCATTATCCTATTACTCAATACTTCTCTCGAGACAGGTCTCCTGACACACGTAGTAGCACAAAGACCACATATGGCAGGACCACACTGTATACAAAGACAACACGAGAAAAGAATCGCTAAAGCCATCCCAATGATCATCAGAATCTTCCATCCCCAAGTGGATAACAGTCCCAAAAACCATCCAGTCAACGACCAATCTCCTTTGTCCACATGTATAGATTTGGAGATCTTATGTAGCTTGGAAATGGCTTGGTATACTGTAGGAGCATTATCTGGTATGAAAATGCAACAACTCAATTGGATCAATTTACATACCCCACCTCGATCTGCAAGTATGACATCTAAAACCATACGATTCTGTAATGTCATAAGGCGATCCGCTTGAAGCTCAGCGGTCAAATTACTAAGGGCACCGGCTGTTTCTTTTATGGTGGACTCAACCACTCTCGTTAATTGCCGTATGTTTCTACTATTAGCTATAGGTCCCCAAAACGGTAGAAAACTCTTGAGAAAGTCTCCCAATTCTTGTCCCGCGGTATCTTCGTGATCAAAGACACCTCTAACAACTCTCGTTCTGTAGTAATCTGCAGCAGCAGTGTACGTAGGGGGTAACAAATATGCAACATAACAGGTTCCCGAAAAATCAGGGGGCAACCATGTGTATGCTCTGTCATAGCAAACAAAATACGTGCCCTTAGCTGCTAAAAACGGTTGGGAAGTCTGGGACGCAAAGACATACGTCTGAGTACAAACACTCTTCCCTAACTGAGCTCTCTGATTCTTGCCATTTCCTTGAAAACAGAAATGACCACGATGGGGTACGATCCAAATCGAAGATGACCTTTTCCGTCTGCTTATTACTCAGACTAACACTATATCCAGTCACGTTCCATCCGATATAAGCTAATGCCTCATCCTTAGGAATAGTCTCATATGTATCAATATCTCTGATCATATCTGTTATTCCCTTCACTAAGGCACTATTACTCAAGTTATCTTTCATGGAACGCAGGGGATAGACTTCGTTGGATAAATAAACATCGTCTGATATGCCCATACAGACCCATTGTAACTAAATGGCAGAACCAAATAGGGAATACCTCTATCCGTGGTATGTGGCATAAGACCACACACCCAACAATTAGTGGTGTTCACTACTAACTGGTGTTGATGCAGAAGCTGTACAAAGGAATTATTAGTAAACTCTGACCTCCTAACCAGTTCATGTTCAGGTAAAGTATGGAAAGAATGCAAAGAAGTAGCAGTAGGAAAAGACATAGGTTGGGAGGTGGGTACAGATGTCAATTGGGTAGCAAAAACAATCCAACCCACAAAAGACAATGTCATGCTTAAAAACACTGGAAGGCACGTTATTAAAAAACATTTGCTATGAATCAATTTACACAATTTCGTCTTAAAGTTCATTTCTGCAACAACTCTCTCAATCTCAAAAAACTCCATCCTCTAACCGTGCTGTTCGCGGCAGTTGGTTTTCTTCACTTAGGTGTGTATCTATAAGTCCAAGGAACGCCCTAGAACAAACCAGAACCGTCGACCTTGCGTCTACACGGTTTGCCACTCCAAGCCTTGATACCGCGACCCTACAGCTGAACCCGGATGGCAGTTCGAAAAAAGAAAAATAAAACAAAACAGCTTTTTGGATGAGAGAATGCAGTTTTCAAACACAGAAAGGAATTATTTTTTTATTAGTCCATTGTTTCTTGGTCGCAGATTATAGCGGCCTTTACCAGGCACCGTCTGATCTCAGAACAACAATTCAGGCTCAGTGGTGTCCAATCTCAAAGGCGGAGGCACAGCCGCTTGCAAGATATCGTCGTCCTCTCGCTCAGACCTTGTCCATACCAAATGGGCTTCACTAAACGGCATAAATTTCGGCACTCTTTCTGTCTCCGAATCACCAATACCTTCACGGATCCGCTGGTCATACGGCAGAGGTAAAGGTACCCTCTTACAATGTACACCGTGGATCCAATTCTTCTTGCCATGGACTCTTACTGCTGTTCGTGTTGATAAAAGTACTTGATATGGGCCAGTCCAACGGGGCTGAGCGTTCTTGGTCTGCTGAAAGTTGCGCACTAGGATTAATAGTGTGACCTGGATCTTCAGATGCTTGTGGGAGATTATCAGGAACCTGTTGATGTAGGACATGCAATTTAGCCGTCAAGTCATATAAGTAATCAACCAACACAGGATATTTGATATCGCTAAACTTCGTTGGTCTCGGCACTCCCCACACATTTGCCGGGCGACCAAACACAATCTCATATGGACTAAGTCCTATTCGAGAATGCACTGTAGTTCTAGTTGACAAAAGTGCCAATGGCAATGCATCAGGCCATTGGAGACCAGAACTTGCCTGAATCTTGGCTAACTTAAGCTTCAGGGTGCCATTATAGCACTCGACTAAACCAGCTGATTGGGGGTGATTCGCAGCATGGAATTTCTGCCTTATGCCCAAACCCTCACACACTCTTTTCATGACCTGGCCCACAAACTCACTTCCATTGTCACTCCACACCATCCTTGGCAAACCAAACCTAGGGAAAAATTCCTTGAGCAAACCTTTAGCTGTGGGTAGAGCAGTGTTATCTTTTAAGGGGTAAGCTTCTACCCATCTTGAAAAGGCACAAACAACCACAAGGACGTATTTCTGATTGTTACATCTCTCCATGTGGATAAAATCCAATTGCAGCACCTCGAACGGGTACGTTGGAGGTGCAAAGTGACCAGTTGGAGTTGGGGTTCCCTTGCCAGGATTATGCATCAAACAAACCATGCAATTCTTGACCAGATTCTCCGCACACTTAGGAATTTCACCATTCTCCCATACTGGAGCCAACAACTTACAAATCCCTTTTGCACTAATGTGAGCCATTCCATGTGCCATTGTAACCACTGGAAGCACATACGCATCAGGCAACAACCATCGCTGGTGTTCTGACAACTCAATCCAACAACCAGTCGAGTCCAACATTCCCGTACTCTCTCTCCACACACTCAATTCTTTCTCAGTAGCTTCAGCCTGAATCAATTTCACACTCTCTATTGTATTTTCACACATTCCTCTATCCGAAACCCATCTCGCTGGACCTGCAACATACATTCGACTCCTCACAACTTTCGCCGTTTCCCTCGCAACTTCATCCGCAAATGCATTACCACGACCAATATCATCTGTAACCTTCTTATGTGCACTGCATTTCACGATCGCGACTTGCGTCGGCAACGTAAGTGACTCAAGAAGTTTATTCACCAATTGTCCATGCTGAATCTTCGTACCATGGGAAGTAAGGAATCCACGTTCCTTCCACAAACACCCACAGCTATGGGCAACACCAAACGCATATTGACTATCAGTATACACAGTCACTCTCTTTCCTTTCGACAACACACACGCTCTTGTCAGTGCAATCAGCTCTGCTGCTTGAGCTGAATTCTGTGGAATACGTGAAGCTTCAACAATCGTACACAAAGTCGTAACCACATACGCTGCAGTTGTATCGCCATTCGGAAGCTTAAAGCATGAACCATCCACCCATAAGTTACCATGAGATTTCGAAAGAGGAGTATCTTTCAAATCAATTCTACCCTTCGTTTCTTCCTCTGTCCTGAGAAAGCAATCATGCTGCTCTTGAACATGTGTCTCTACAGAAATCGGCAACAACGTAGCTGGATTCAACGTGTTGCATCGCTTTATGTGCACATGACTCGCCAAAAGCGTCAACTCATAACCTGACAACCATGCACTAGTCAAATGCTGAGTCTTCGTTCTATTCAATAATGTATCCACTGCATGTGGAACCATCACAACCAACGTATTATCCATCACCAAACCCGCAGATTGTCGAATAGAAACAGCCGCTGCCGCTGTAGCTCTCAAGCAACTCGGCAACGCTCTGGCTACCGGATCCAAAGTCGACGAGAAATACGCACATGTACGCTGCTTATCACCAAACTGTTGTGTCAAAACTGACAATGCACAACCCTCTCTCTCGTGAACATAGAGTGTAAAAGGCTTACTGTAGTCGGGAGTACCCAACATCGGAGCAGAACACAATGCATCACGTAATTCAGAAAAACTCTTCTGACATTCGTCAGACCAAGGAAGAGGATTCGGAGTATCCTTAAGAGTAAGTGCCAACAGAGGTTTCGCAAGTAACGAAAAATTCGGAATCCATTGTCTACAGTACGAGGTGATACCCAAGAAAGCACGCACTTCTCTCTGTGTGGTTGGCACAGTCATTTGCGCAATCGCTTGAATTCGTTCTAGGGTCAACCTTCTTCCCTCCTTCGATAAGAGATGACCTAAATAGGTCACTTCTTGTCGACAATATTGCAACTTCGAAGTAAGCATGGGCGGAAAATCCGTTTCGCTCGCGGATTTTGCGGATTTTCGGTAAATTCGCAATCCGCGAGATTCGCGAATCTCCCGCAAAATCCGCAAATCCGCGAGCAGCGGATTTTGCTCGCACTGCTCGCACTGTTCGCGTGAGTTCGCGGCTTCCCAGTACAACTTCGCGCCCCGCGAATAAGTGCAAAATTGCAGAAATACGATTTTAGCAAAACTGAAACTACTTACCAGGTTCAAAAGTTCAGGCTCATCATTAGTAGCCATTTCCTGTAGTGCTTCCTGAGGGGCCCCTCCAGAGTTCAGTTGCCAGTTGCAACTATTATGTGACCCTGCTCTGAACCTCAGAATAGTTACACATATGCCACAAAGGTCCTGAATTACAGCTAAGGGAGACAAGCAGGAGCCAGGCTGGAAGTTCAAATCCATTAATCAGCCCCTAATTCATTATTGTCAGTTGGGGTAGGGCAGGTGTTGTAACTAATTTTGCAACAATGAAAGCACTTAGCAAGTACAAAAGATCACTAATCAGGAAGCACTAAGGAAGCAGGTGCCAGCTAAAAAAATATTCTGTGACACATTAATCAGCCCCAAATTAATTCAGGTCACTTGAGGCAGGGAAGGTGTGCTTGCGTTGCCACAATAATGTACACTGACTGGACAACCAGAGGGTGCTGTGATGAAACAGAGGGTGGCATGGGTGGGCCAGAGGGTGGCATGAGTAGTCAGAGAGTGGCAGTGGTGACAGAGAGTGGCAGTGATGAAGAAGAGTGTCCCAAACAGGCTGGACACGTAGAAACAACAAGTTCGCGAAACTTGCGACCCGACAGGTAAGTTCGCAACTTGCGAAAGTGTACAAAACCCTCGCGAACTGGCAGAAACCCGCGCAAACACAAAAAAAAAAAAATCCGCAAATTTGCGAGAATTCGCGGATTTTGCGGATTGCGAGTTCGCAAATCCGCAAAATTCGCGAACGCGAGATTCGCAAAATTCGCCCATGCTTACTTCGAAGGCGACACTTTATGATGAAGGTCAGACAAATATCGCAACAAAGAAAGAGTAGCTTCTTTACAAGTTTCCTCATCATCAGCAGCAACTAACAGGTCATCCACATACTGACCAAGAGCAGCACCGGTGGGCAAGACAATCGTATCAAGCTGTGTTTTCAAAGCCTGACTATAGATGGAGGGACTTTCACAATGACCTTGAGGAGCGCGTTTAAACCGGAAACTTCGGCCTCCGAAAGAGAAGCCAAAAATATCTCTACTCTCCTCGGCAATTGGGATACTGAAGAAAGCATTCTTCAGATCGATAACCGAAAACCAGGCAGCTGAAGCAGGAATCATAGTCAGCAAAGCAGTAATGTCCGGAACAACAGGAAACTGTGGCACAACAATCTTATTAACCTCTCGAAGGTCAATCACAAACCTATACACAGGCGGCTGAGAAGAGTCAGTACGCTTCAGAACAGGCAATGCAGGACTGTTACACACATTACCTCTCGTTTCTTCAATCACACCTTTCTCAATCAGATAATAGATGATCGCTAAAAGCGCTCTTTCACCATCGCTAGAAATCCTATATTGGGGAATACGTGGCAATTTAGCATTCGCTTTAAGCGTCACAACATAAGGTGGAATCTCCAAAAGACCCACGTCATTAGGACCAGAAGCCCAAAGAGTATCAGGGAGAGAACACAATTCCGGTGGAAGCCGATATTTAGACAAATACATCGGAGAGATCAATTTCTTGCCCAATGTAAGCTGCACTCCGGAAGGAGAACAATACAATGTCGCATGCAATCTTTTCAACAAATCCAAACCCAACAAATTCTCACCATAACCTGTCGTTAAAATAAGAGGTGCTTCCAATTCACAAGGCCCGATAGAAAGAGGCAAGGGACTAGAAACTGGATTACGAACTGGGGCGCCAGAGAATCCTACCAAAACATTTGTTAAGCCGGACAAAGGTGCGCCAGGGAGTTTAGAGTGTATGATAGAACTCTTCGCTGCACCAGTATCCAAAAGAAAAGGCTCTACCACAACCGATGTAACTACTGCAACATAAGGTCCACTCTGGTCTACTGGAACTGACACTACTCCCTCTCTTTGTCCATGGCTATCCTAACAATCACTACAATCAGCATTCTCAATCTCAATATAGTAATCATCAGTATAGTATTGAGTCAACTGACCAGGCGCAACATTCTGTTGATCAAAGTAATTCATAGAATTCTGTGGGGGAAAGGAACGTCCATTCTGGGGGAACACACCACGTCCTCTACCTCTAGGTACTTGCTGAACACCTCAACCTCGCACACCAGACACACCATTCGCACGCTGTAACAAAATCGGGCAACTATTCTTGAAGTGGCCCTTTTCCTTACAATACGCACACTGATTAGGGCCTACCAGAATACGCTGCTGAAAAGACTCGGGCTTCTGCAACAATCTCTGAAACTGCTGAGGTTGCTGAAACTCACGCTGATTCAAGCGAGGTGGATACGCCTGTTGCAAAAGATCCTTCGTCTTTAATTCTTTAGTCTTTTTCTCTACTTTATCTTTCTCATCTTTATCTCTATTCTCGTAATATTGTGCAGTAGCCAATATCTGGGCCGAAGAAGAAACGGCCCATGAGCTCTCAGAGTCCTTCAACTTATTACACAATTCGGGAAGCAAATTATGAACACATTTATCCACAAACAACCTTTGGCCACCTTCCGTACTCATATCTTGACCACTGTGATCAAGAAAGGTCTCCTCAAACCTAGTGAAGAAATCAGACACACTTTCGTCCTTCTTCTGCTTGCATGCTGCTAACTTATCCCAATTCACTCGCATAGCAGGCATCAAAGTCTTCATAAAAGTAATAATCCTGCCAGGAAGTTCCGCAACTAAAGGCTCAGGTTTAGCCCCTCCACCTTGACGACCATCTGCAGCAGTAATATTAACCCATGTATCTCCTAATTCTATTGCATGATCCTCGTGGCGGATCTTCGCCCACAAAGTTTGAGGGACAACATTCCCCAACAACATATCTATGTCAGCTAAATTCATCACACACGCATCAACTGTCTGGGACAACTCCTTATAATATCCTGCAGGATTCTTACGAGGGTCAGGTAGAGTCTGCTTAAGAGCCAGAACATCAGCTCTCTTCCATGGAACACGTACCCAGACACGCTGAAAATGAGCTGGTACACCCAAGATACCCTGATTAGGATTAGCCACAACTTCCTCTTTCCATACCGGAGGAACTTCTCTCATGGGATACTGCTTCGCCTTTCTCCTAACAGAAGGATCAGGTTCAAACAATGGCTGAGAAGGTAGTCTACACCTGAACACAAGAAGCGTCTCTACCGCTTCTTCAACATCAGGACCCACTATCATCCCTTTAGCAAAATCGGACTGAACATTCAATAACTTCGACGGAATAGGACCCATTTCAATATCATCCCACTCTTCACGAAGAAAAGTACACATAACATCAAAAACATACCTTTGCTTCGGCGGTTCCCACTGTAGAAAAACATCCATAACCGCTTGCAAATCATACCTGGAAGCATTCAAAATCCATCTACGAGCAAGGAGATCTAACACTGCTCGCTCCTCGAAACTCGGGAGCTGACTACGCGTTTGTGTCCTCACCGAAACTGGGGTCATATTAATTGACCCAAAAAGAGGAGACAAAAGGCTACTGACAGTTTCAACCATTTGCTGTCGAGTAGAAGGAGAAGAAGTCGACACGAGAACAGGAGACAAAGTATTCTGAGAAAACGAAGACATAGGGTCAGTAGAAAAAGAAGTTAAAGGCAAAGGAGTAGAAGGCGAAGGAGTCTGAGGCAAAAGAGTGAAAGGCAAAGCCGGCGGCCCTAGAGAAGGCTGCGCCGGAGGTGGGAGAACCAACTGTGGAAGAACCGGTGGCTGAACAACAGCAGGAGGCACAACAACTGGAAGTTGCGCAACTGGGGGTTGCGGAGGTGCCGTAGCACTCTGCATATAAGGGGGCGGTGAACTCAACAAATGCGACATCAAAGGATCCTTTTCAGAGTCCTTTGTCACATTCGAGACAGGGGATGGCAAAGCCGGATAACACTTATCAATAGCCATGCAATGCTGTCTTTCTGACACCTCAATCTCACGATCTTCTTCATCTTCTTTGAACTGCCTAGCAGCTTGCATTATTGACATATTCCTACCTTTCCTATCTCTTTTAGCTTGCTTAATTTCTCTTTGTTTGGCTTCCTTACGCCAGAGGCGCAAAGAATCAAACATCGCCGGCCGGGCTTTCTTCTTAAATAGCTTAACTTCCAATTTATCTAAGATATCTGATTCGAAACTACCATGATGTGGCCATTTTAGGACACCATCTTTTCTTGTATAGCGGACCCATAATTCATTATACGTAATGGGGCCTACGCCATGTTAAGAATAGAGCTCATAAGTCGGAGTTCCAACCGGAGGTATCGGACACGAGTCCTCCAATCAGGAATCCCTGTTACAACTACAACAAAACAAATTCCTAATTTTGCTAAGACCAGGCATCTTCGCTCACTAATCTAGCTTCAAACTTCAAGGGGTTATCAAAAATGATAGTCTCGTAAATATATGAGTCCTTCGGCTTTGGTAATTGCAAGTACCAAATCAAAGACCCAAAGAGAAACCCAAAACAAAGGACTGGGAGCGACCCACTTATACTTAACTAAGGTATCAGTCACGTCACCAGAAGACCCGTCTATCGTCTCGCCATACAAATCGTCACAAAGGGTCCAAGACAGGGCGACAGTCAGGGCAGCAGTCCTTCGTAGCCGTCGGAAAGCGGGAAGCCTCGCAGCAAAAACCTTCAGTCCACGTTCGACATGCCGGGGTCGATGAAGTGGGGGCCCTCTTCCAGAATTTCCTCACAAAGCTCCTCACGATCTTCAGGCTTGGACCGGTACCCCTGAAGTCGCCCCGCGTTGGGTGCCAACTGAAGAACCGGGTTTTAGAACCCAGTTGTGCCAGGGGCACGCCCAAAGTCTTCGGGTTCACCTGTCTTAGAATACAGAGACACGGGATACTTCTTGGTGGCGTCAAAGATCGAGTTTATTGGCTGCAGCCAGAAACAGAAGTCCACGAAGTACAACACTCCGTATATTCGTAGGAGACTGCTCAAATTCGCAAGGCAAGTCATCCTCTTTTATGCCAAAAATCACATTCTGGACAAACACCCACTATTTACGATTTGTCCACTCATAGGTAACATTACAAAAGGTATCGCATGACAACAAATCCACTTTTCAGTTGTCCGGCCCACCCTTAATTATACAGGAAAGCCCAACATTCCTTTTTGCACAAGCTGGACAAACCCATAATAAAAGACCACAACCCATATCATAAAGAGGCCATAAAAGAAGAAACTGAAACAGATAAGGAGCAGGATAAGGTGTGTGTGTGTGTGTAATAAACTTTACAATATCCTGTGCTCTGATCCTCATTCTTGATCAGCTACCGGGCAAGGAACTGGCTTAGCAAGGTCAACTTCAGGGAACGAGGTCAGTTCACTCGGGTCATCCAGAAGTCAGCTAACGTGTACGTGTACTAAAGACTCGCTCGGTCGCAGTCATCGGCCTATGTGAGGGCAACCACAAAATGGCTGCCATGCACAAAATGGAACCCATGGTTCGAAACAAAATCCCCAAATACATAGTGAATTCATCGGTCTAACATGACGAAATCACTCGTACTTGCCGCACTAACTAGTTACAGTTCGCTACTGTCAAATTCGTAACAAAACCATGACATTTATAAAACGGGTTCAGAATTCACAGAACCTCAGGTCTCACTGTGGTGCTGAGCACCAGCAGTTTTTTACAGGGGGCCTCGAGACGGGTCTCTATAGGGCTCTGTTTTGTGCCCTGGCACAGGTGGTCCCTTTTTTCCGGACTGCAGAGACAGAGGGCACATCAGTGTGCAAGTTCTCACACTGCTTACTTCTCACTACTGGAGATGTTACGGCATGACGTCATGGCAAGTGAGTGTTCTAGGGGAAGGGAAATCCTTTAAAGAGTCCTTTTCTCTCTGGATTTCCCTTCTCTTTTTGAAACTCAGGAGCAGCAACATTGTCATGGTGTTACCAGGGCTGTAAGTGGAAGCTTTTTCAATATTATATACAAGCCATAGTTGTTGCTTATTTATCTTATGCAACTAACATTAATTGACAAAGCCAATAGTCCTGACTTGTTGTAGGTATGATGTTACTTGTTCTATCATATAACTGGATGTAATGTCAGAAACAGTAAAATACAAGTCGGGCAGCACACTATGCTAAGTAAGCACAGATTTTTAGCGGCGTATTTTAAGCCACGCCCTTAATTACATTTGCCACGCTCCTTTGAGAGACCCCTCCGTTTTTTCATCCCACTTAAAGCCCTGGTCAATGTTATGAAATGCTGCCTGCTGCCTCTTCCTTGTGGTTGCCCGCTTGCATTTGTCTATAATATTTGATTGTCATTTGTTAAGCTTAGATTAATATTAATATGTTTTCATTGGAAGGGTGCTTGGCATCAGTAGAGCCAGAAGCTCTCCCCATCCTTTGGCGCTGCTTATATTTGCTTCAGGGCCTGTCTGTGGTTTTTATTGCCCTCCAGAGGCTTTATGATAGCACCGTGTGCATCTTGGAGCTATCCCAAAATATTTAGAGGCAGGCCTGAAGAGATGGCCAGTTGTTGACTTGAACGCCTTGGGTTGACTGGAATTTTGCAATACTAACACGATTATTTAGGACAAGGAGCCTTGTTAATGTGAGGCTCCAGGTGCAGTGGAACGAGTGTAATTCATGGTATAAAGAGCACATGCAAATTGCACCACAGAGTATATGTTCAATCCGCAATCCAAAATCAACAAGTCAGACAAAGGAAGGAGTGTGGCTCGCAGGTGGAGAAGTGACCTCATTAAGCACTGAAGTACTTAATTTCCCTCTTTGGTCGTATGCAGTCATGTTTGTGGGTAAAAACATTCCACCATCTCTTTGCCACAGTATTTTGTCTATGTTGAATATATTTGTGTGGCATTCACTAGCTGTGCCCAATCACAATTTAACCTGTGTCAAAGTAGCGTCAAAGTGAACAATCAAACGTTCAGTACGTGATTAGGACGTTGTTGCATACTGAGAAGGTTATTTACAAGCCCCTTGAGCGCTGGTGCGTCACTTTTCACATGGGAAAAAGTCACGTGCCGGCGGCGCAAGGGGTTTGTAAATAAGCCCTGAGAGTTGAAGGCAGGAACTTGCGTGATTTTGCCTCAAACATTGGTGTATATTCACAAAGAAGTGACGGAGCACGGCGTTAGCCTTCTTGGTTTAACACTGCGCTCCACCACTTCTGAAACGCAGAGCTCAACTGTATTTACAACAATACGGTTCAACCCTGCATTTCCCCCTGCTCTGGTTCTAAATATAGCTGCCTAGTACCAACGCAGGCACCCTTGCACCATAGTGGAAGGTTGCCTGTATTGGGACGAATTTTGTGTACGTGCAGGAAGGTATCCCTTCCTGAACATAAACAACCTTAAATGCAGGGGTGACTCCTCAGCTAAGGAGGAGGAGCGTCCCCCCACTGCTCTAAGAAAAGAAAAAATGAAAAAGGAAATTATAATAGCTATGTTATTATCATTTTAAATGTAAATGTAAATGTATTTGAGCTTATATAGCGCACAGCTACCCGCAGTGGGTGTCCCGGCGCTTGCTTAGGGAACCCGTCCTGGTATTCCCCTGTGAGATAGCCCCGGCAGGGTATCCACAAGGTGAATGCCAGGCATCCCGCCGCGAGGGGCCGTTGTGGAGATTAAGCAAGCTATTGCCCAGAGTCGCAGAGTGTGAACCCGTGAGTCGAGAAGGCACCGGAGCGAGAATTATCGAGTCCGTGGAATTTTTAGCCCAAGACCCGCCAGGCGGGGAATTGAACCCTGGTCCAGGGCCGATCTCAGCTTCCGGGTCTGCCGCCTCTAACCCCTGAGCCACACTTTAGTTTTCTTTGCTGTGGGGCTGGGTTAGGGCGGGCTGGAGTCGGAGCTTTGGAGGTAAGTGCACACTCTGTAAGTGCGCATGATTACTTGGCCGGCCATCTTGGCCCGGCCAAAGTATCATGCCCATTTAGAATGTTCCCCACCAGGCTCCATTACACAGCCTGGTGGGGAAAATGCCCAGGCCCCAAGTCCCCATCTGAGTGCCGACCCACGGCGCTCAGACCAATCACAATGTGGCAAGGCAGCGTTGTGATTGGAATAGGAGAGCCCGGGTGACTCCTGGTTCCGAACCTGCCAGTAAGACAAGGAACAGAACGATGGAGACGGAGGGCACCGAAAAAGGTAAGTGGTTTTTTTGTTGGTTTTTTTTGCAATCCTGTCGCCCACCCCATGCCTCTGTTCCCTGCTGGTTGCCACTGCTTAAATGGTGAGTTGTAACTTCTATTTGTGCTGCTTTTCGCAGCACACCTAGAAGTTACAACTTGTAACTTTTTTTAAATTATTGTTTATATGCAGGAAGGTACACATTCCTGCACATAAACAATCATGCATGGCGTTTTGCTGTTATGTGTGCTGCACAATGCAGCACTCATAAAAACGGCAAAAACTAGGAGAAATAAAGCATTTCTCCTATTGAGACCGGTTAAGACCAGGTTTTCCCTGGTCTTAATTTTGGCAGCACTGTCCATATTTACGCCACTCTTGTAAATATAGGCCACATCAAAATTAATGGGTGTTGAGGTAGAACGCCTACCGCAACACCCATTGCCCACCGCTTTCACACTAATTATGAAGTGTGAAAGGGGGCCATATTTACAAATAAGTGGCTTAACACTGCCTTGTAAATAAGTAAAAGCCTGTATCGCCACCACAACATCAAAAAAGTGACGTTCTGGTGGCAATAGGGGCTTGTAAATGTGCCCATTGTGTCATTTTGGCATTTGGTAAATCTGTGCTATTGGTATTTGTGTAAGCTTGAAAAATAATTCATGAGCAACTCGGTCCATATTAGCTTGCTAAAAAACCTAATGTATCACGCCCTGACGGCATATAAAACAATAGTTGGTTGAAAAACGAAATACTGGGCCATATTTACAACGAAATGTCAAAGTACAGAGCTACACCAAATTTGGCAGTACCGTGCTCTGACAGCTCCAAAATGCAAGGATGAGCCGTATTTACAAAATACCGTGGACTCCTGTGTTTTTCCTAGCACTGGCACTAAAATTAACTGGCAAGCACCAACGCAGGCAGCCTTGCACCATAGTGCAACATAGTGCAAGGGTACCTGAGTTGCAGGGAATTATTGTTTATGTACAGGAAGGGACACCTTCAGGTCCTTTCCTGCACATAAACAATCAGGTGAACAGTGTGCCTGCGGCAAGGCTACTGCTAAGGTGTCTACTTGATTAGGGATTGGAATTGGGAAGTAATGGCTGGCGGCATATACTGGTATGATATCGAAAGCTTTGGGCTGATCTCAAAGAAAGCAGCAACTTCATGATGATATCAATATGAGATAATATACAGGATACAAAATGCAACATTGAAAGGAGGAGAAATTCAAGGAATGATTTGTTAGGAATGGGCTGCTACTTGTTTTTCCTTAGCACTGCCGGTTTGGTAGATGGTTACTGTTATGGTTGGGACTGCAGGTTCTATTGTCCAATGTGAGAAAATTTTTAGGCAGGGCCTTTTTTTTGTATCTCTGATTTCTACTCTGGGAAGGCTGAATGATCTCACACTTCATTGTGCCTATATCGCCAGTGCTCCAGATTGGAGGCAGCCCTATTGCTACCCGCTGTGAGAAGCATCACTCTACAGAAAGGCTGCATCTAGAAAGGAGTCTGTGAAGAACAGGCACTGCTTCCTGTCACTTAAATGGCACCCCTTAGCATTCTATTGTTAATTATTTACAAAGGAGTGTCAGTGACTTGCTCCTCAAGTTCTTGATCACTGTTTAAGACAACTATAGTGCTTACCAGAAGTAAAGTTGTCTTTAGTGATTCCCCCATCATTAAGATGTAAACTTTATGTCCCTTTTTTCTTATACTTCACCCTTCATCACTGCATCCGCCATTCCTTGGTTTATCTGCATACCCTTCTTTGCCATGAAGCTGGTCTCATACCTCCAGCACTGCTCAGCCACAGAGCAAGCAGACCTTGGAGGGCAGAATTCCCCATTCTATTCATATAGTTCTAATGTAACCCTACGACGCTAATACCCATATCCCCATACACCTTTGCCATAAGCCCACAAGCACTTGCACAGCACCGCAAACTCTTCATCCCCCGCATATAGGCGGGATCTCCCATTTGAATACCTTTCTCCTGTTGGCTCTCTTCTCTATCACCTTCAGCCTTAATCTCCCATGTTCGACTTTATATAATCTAGTTCCCCCTTTCCTGCTCAGGTAGGTCAATGACACTATCCTTTCCAACTTGTTGATTCTTTCTGCTCTTAACCATCTCCTACTTGCTTTTTGTTTAAACCAGTGCAATCCCTTGTCACACCGCATTCGACTTCTCTGTTAGACTGTTAGAATCAATCTCATTGGTCAGGCATAAACCAGAAACTGCCTTGGTGCTGATCTGAAGAAAGATTTTTATAAGTAATTTTTATTGTGCAGGTGCACACTATGCCAAATTTGCATCAGCTCGTTGGCCAGCCAGAATAATGCATACTTGGAAGGAATTGAGACCCTTATCCAGGGATGTAATTTGATGGTCTGCACTAGAGGACCTTCAGGCTTAATTTTTGTATTCCTCTCCTCCTGCACGCACAGACAATAATACTAAGCCAATGTACAACTATGCCTGGTTAGAAGATCCTTATGAAGTGATCCACGTATTTCAACTAAATAGTGGTAGGTGAGCCTCCTTGCAAAACAAGGCCTTGCTGATTACACCTAAGTGCCCACCCCTCTAAGATGCTGTTTTCCCACTGATCCTGCATTTCATAGTGCCCCCATTTTCCCTCCTTCTCCTTTACATCTTCAGGAAGAGGGATCTCCATTTAGCTGAGTGGTGCAGGCTGCCATTTCATATGCAGACATAGACACAACCACTTGCTCTCGCTAATGTAGTGACGAAGGGTGCACCCTGCTTTACATTAGTGGGTTGTGAAACTAAGCTTGCCCCTAACCCAAGGACATGTAATAAATCCAAAGGCTGCAACACCAGATATCTCAGTCAAAGAGGACATCAGGAAGCTCACCATATCCTGAATCGTCCACAGATTGCCTGATTACTACAAGATACACCAAAGACCTAACAAGGACAGGCTTCAGCCACAGCAAAAGCAGGACCTCACCTCACACATCCCAGTTGAGCCACAACAGCTCCTTTGGTGAGTGGGGGCTACTGACTTCCTGGCCTACGGGGAGCCAGTGTGTACATGCTGTGTCCTGTCATTGGCAGACACCACCAGTGTTTTGGGCTTCTCCATCTCCTTCTCTCAACCCATCCAGGTTGACAAAAGAGATTCAAATAGTTCTGCAGACATTGAGGTGGAGGATGGACCCAGCAGTTCACTAAAGGTCTCTCATGTCCCAGTGGCTCCAATAGCGAAGTTCCCGGCTCAAGGATAATTTATAACTAGAGCTAGACTCTTCATATTACTTTGTTTCAAAAAAATATATATGTTTATTGGCCTTCATGATCATGTACTCTTACATTCACTTAACGTAAGTCAGTATGCATTAACTGTCGAACATCTTTCAAGTATTTTCTACACGTTTGGGCGATAGGAACACTTTAGGCAATATTTTATATTATAAACTAGCAGTAATAAATATACACCAGTCAATCAGATCCCTCCAGCTTTAACTACGATCTAACGTGCATCATATGTGTACAATGTCGTCTTCCACATCTAGCCCATTTGTATCTTATATTCTTCATTCTTCCATTCCTGGGGCCTATCAGGACCTTAATATTAGTGTGACGTCCTGTTTTATTCACTTACAATATCCTATAATACATGTCATTACCTAATAAACAACTAAACTTAAACAATAAAACCAGTGTCAGTCTGTACACGTGGATGCCTCTATTATTATTTCTATCAATATTGGTGGTCAATGCTCCCTTAAATTCTCGGGGGGATGTGTGGTCTTCTACTCTTTAGCGGTGTCGGGTACTTCACAGAACCTACCATCCACTCATACCAATATCGGGAAGGGGGAGGGAGGTAGGTAAGGTGGGGGGATCCCCAAAAGAGAGGAGCAACATACACTTAGGCCCGTCTATCAGATCCAGTTGGGCTATGCCCATCTCCCGCCTCTTCACTATTAGAGCCGCTTGGGTGTTCCCAATTGAATATGACTTACCTCCATGCCTCTGCTATAGGACACCTGTGCAGACCCTTCAGTTCTTCCCTGTACAAAGCTCTGCCCTCCGCTGCCACCCATCTAGTTACCTCTTGAGTCCAAACCCCAATTTGTGGTCCCAGAGCCACTTTCCATGTTATTGCAATTTGTCTTTTTGCTAGGGACAGGGACAGATCCGTATATTAGCTTCCCACCTTGCGTTTAGGTGATCTGGGATATAGCCCCAGTAGGCAGACCTCCTCTGAGTGGAATAGTGTATGACCCAACGTGCTGTTGACTTTAGGCATCACTGCCTCCCATAATCTCTGCACAGTCGGACAGGTCCACGTCATATGGAGGAAATCCGCGTGCAGTTGCTTACATTGTGGACATTTTATGGGTACCCCTCCAAAGGCATCCTGAATGCTGTGTGAGGTCATAGTTAAACTGTAAATATTTAAGGCAGGTATTGCAAGAGATTTTCTTGGGTCATTCCATAACGCGATGCCACTCCGCACCCATAAATGCTTTGTTACCCCCGAAGATCTAACATCGGGGTTAGGGACGCTTCCAAAAGCGACGCATAAAACCATTTTTTTGATGCCCGGCTGTACCCAAAGTTATCAAGGAATGGAGAACCATATGCGCCATCGGCTCCTCCCTTCCTGCACCCCACAACCGCTCAAATGTCCTGACCAATGTTTCATAAAAGAGAAACTGGCCAGCGGAAAGTCCATAGCTCTCCGCCAGGCCTGCAAAGGGGAGCAAGGAGTTGTCCTGAAAGCAGTCCCCAGTCGTATCAATCCCTGCCCCGATCCAGACCCGCAGCTGGTCTGCTCTTAGGATCGTCTCGGGTTCTCGTAGGGAAGCCCTATAAATGGCAGCAGCGGGGTGTACCTCGGGCCCACCGGCAGCCTCCCCGTACATCGTCTCCAACACTGCAAGGCTGTAGTCTGCAGTGTTGATGTATAAGGTACTTTCATGGTCGGGTTCAACAATTTAGCTAGCAATAACCGTGGGTGTTGTCCAGGCTTCACTAAGCATGTTCCCTCTTGGTTCACCCCCTCCAGCCATTGTGCCACCCACAGTATTTGCACAGTTGATACAATTCGAGGTCTGGTACTCCTAAAACTCCCTCTCCCATGGGACGATGTAAGGTCTGCAACGCAACTCTGCGCCTCCCGTCTGCCCAGACCAGGTCCCGCACCTGGGCATCCTGCAGCCTAAAACAGCCCCCCGGCATCATCACTGGTAAGTTAACGAAAAAATATCATAAACGAGGCTGCATGATCATCTTGGTCAGAGAAACTCTGGCCATCAACGGCAGTCGCAGTGAGTTCTAGAAGGGAACGCTAGAGCGCAAGGAGCAGAATGTTGTTCCCAAGTCCTCTCTCATATCGTCCAAAGAATGAAAAATCTGGATACCCAAGTACCGAAAGGGAGTCCAGTTATGCTCATCGGGGAGGTCTCCGGGTCTAGGGAGTGGAACAGCCACTGGGAAAAAATGCATCTTCTGATGATTCACCTGTAAACCAAATAGGCTGACAACTCTCTCCAATAATTTAAAGGCAGAGCTAGCCCCGGTGCAAGCATCATTCAGATAGATCAACAGATCAGCATATAGGAAAATTATGTATGTCCTCCCATTCAACTGTATCCCTAGCCCTTCCCCCCCTTCACAGAAAAGTTCAGCCAGCAGTTCCCCCGCCAGAGCAAACAACAGCGGGCACAGGGGACATCCCTGACGAGTCCCACAGGAAACCGAATATTCGGGGGAGATACTGACACCCGTCTTGACCCTTGCCGTTGGAGCTGTGTATTGTAATTGAACCCATTTCTGCTAGCCCTCTCCCAACCCCATTTTCCACATATCCCCTTCTAGGTACTCCCAACTGACCGCATCAAATGCTTTCTCCAGATCTACTGAGAGAAGCGCTGCCTGCGTCAGATTCTTTGCCTCTGAGTGGATTAATACTGAATATAACCGGCACAAATTATACAACGTGTTCCGGGAGGGACAGAACCCGTTTTGATCAGAATGAATTCACATTTTTCATGCGTGGCATCAGTCTAAGCGCAGGTATTTTACTAAGTAGCTTAAAATCGGTGTTAAGCATAGACAACGGTACATAATCTTTCATCCCAGCCTCCAATCACTCGGTCTTGGGTAGTGGCATCACTATTGGGGAGCGTGTTGAGGATGGCAATTGTCCCGGGCTGAGGGTCTCGTTATACAGGGTTACTAAGCGAGGGGCCAGTGCGGATCTGTATTTCGTGTAAAACTCTGCGGGCAGGCCGTCAGGGCCCGGTGTTTTGACTCCAGCCAGCAATGCCATGGCTTCCCTGACCTGCTGTTCATATTACTTTGTTGTGTATTAAGATAACTATAGCTTTTGTAAAGTTGAGTGAAAGGAAGATATTGGCTTTTGAGTTTGAAGACAGGGCATTCTCCGAGGTAACATTGAAAAGCATTGGATGGATCTTTCCATTTCTTTCAGATTGTCTGGGCAGAACTGGCAGTCAGCCTATGGCTTAGAAGGGATGTGAAAACCATTTAATAGTGTCTTTTGTGCTTTTTCAAAGGACCTTCTGTGGGAACGCTCCCGCACCCCAAATAACTTCTCGGAGCCAGGTGCTTAGGTAAATAACTCCTTAATTGCCAGAGCACCGGGGAATGCGTCCTCTACCTACGGAGGATCAGCCGCTAATCAAGATGGCCGTCCTTCTGGTTCTGGTCGCGGCAAACGCCGCCAAAAGACTAGACCGTCACCACATATCTCCCCCCTTTAAGCCTATGAGACAAAAGCCTTTGCCCCCCAGCGCTTGTATAACATCAGCAATGATGTGAAACAGTCTTACTTCTTGCTCATGGTAAAGTCTTCAAATTTTCTGGGCACTTTCACCACTCTGCCTGCTCTCGTTCTCAGGGGCTCCCTTTCCTTGAGTCCTTCTTGTGATCTCGGCGGAGTCTGCTCCCTTTTCTCTTCTCTGTTATCTCCTTTCCTGTTTCCTTTGTAGCTCTCGTCCTTTTCTTTCCCGTTCTCCATCCCGCTTCTTTCCTCACCGTTCACCTCCCCGGTGCCTTCGGATCGGCTACAGTTACTTTCCGCTCTGAAGTCTCCTTCTGTTATCTCATTTTCCTGTGTTCCTGCTCCTTCCCCTAGGTTGTGTCCTTCTTCTACTGTCGTCTCCCATTTCAATATCTTGCTGCATCTTGCCATCCTGTCTTGCAACCACACCTTGCCGTCACTTAGCAAGGCTGACCGGGTGTATGGTTCTATGACCTTGAGGGCTGGTGTGAACTTGCTTTCTCCTTTTCTCTTCATTACCGCCAATTTCACCCTCACCCAATCTCCTTTCTCCAGTGCCACATCACGTGCGCTATACTTCTTGTTGTAATGTTCTGTGTATAATACTTGGGCTTTCTCCATATTCCCTCTCACTACCGCCGGTGCCCATTTGCTTTGTACCACCAGGTGCTTCCACGCTAGATTGTCCTTGGTAAATGGTTCTCTGCCTCTAAACACTTTGAAAGGGCTATATCCCGTGCTTCCTGGGGTGATGTGATATGCCCATAGCATTATTGGCAGCTCCTTTTCCCAGTCTTGGCCCTTACTGATTGCCGCTTGGATGGTTCCCATGATCACTCGGTTGAACCGTTCAACCAGTCCATTTCCTGCCGGATGGTAAATGGGCGTATGCTTTACCTCTATCCCGTTGCGGGCCATAAACGCCTCCCATTTGGCTGACACGAACTGTAGACCATTGTCGCTGGTGATCACCTTGGGGATCCCCTCTTTCACGAAAATGGCCTTTCAGGAATGCGAGCACTGCATCTGTGTCCACAGTCTCGTTTATTTCCACTTCGGGCCATTTGGAGTATCTGTCTACCATCACGATGGCGTACTTTTGCACTCCTTCAATGTTCAGAATGGGTCCCACGATGTCAATGGAAATCATTTCCCACGGGCTGCTGGGAATGGGGAATTTTCCTAGTGGTGGGCGCAGCACCGTCTGTGACTTATCGGCCCTGCTGCATGATTCGCACATCCTCACAAATCTCTCTATCTGAGAGTCTATGGCTGGCCACCAGTACGCATGTTTCACCAACGCTTTGGTTTTTTGTTATACCTTGATGCCCTTCATGTAGGATGGCTAACAGGTGCTCCACCAGTTTTTGAGGCAGTATCACCTTGTCTCCTCTCAACAAGAACGTGGGACTCTCTCCTATGGACAGCTCTTCTTTCACTTCTCAAAATCTGCTCATCTGGTTGTCTAAGTGTTTTTTTTCCGGCCAACCATGCACCACATACCCCGTTACCGCTTCTAGGGTCTCATCCTGGGTGTATGCTTCTGACCACTCCTGCTCGCTGATGACTTGCTCGTGGTCCTCGGTCGTGGCCACCATGTATCCTTCCCATCCGGGGGGTTCTTGCTCTTCCACCACTTCCTTGGCTGCTGATCTGCTTAGGAAATCGGCTACCCTGTTTCTAGGACCCGCTATGTACTCCACCTCATATACATAGTCCAGGAGCCTTAGTGTCATTTTTGCTATCCGGGGTGTTGCATGCGCATGCCCGCTGGAAGTCAGCACCTTTTCTAACGGCTTGTGATCCGTGCGCAGCAAGAATTTAGAGCCCCATAGGAATTGTCGGAACCTTTCCATGGCCCATACAGTGGCCAACATTTCTTTCTCGATTACACTGAATCGTTCTTCATTGGGTGCCAACGATCTGGATGCAAAGCAGACTGTGGAGATTTCGCCTGATCGCGACTATTGCATCAGAACTGCTCCCATTCCTTGGTCACTGGCATCTGTGGTCAAAATCGATTCGGCATTCTGGTTGAATCCCTTTAGGGTATGGCTTCACTTATTTCCTTTTTTAAGGAGTCAAGTTCTTCTTGTTCGTCCTTTTCCCATTTGAACCCATTCCTCTCTTTTAATAGTTGTTGCAGGTGGTGTGTCTTAGTTGCAAAATGGGGGACGAATTTGCTATAAAACTCAGCCATTCCTAGAAATGACCTGATGTCCTCCTTCCTGGCGGGGATGGGTGCCTCCCATATCGCGGCTGCGTTGGCTCTTTTCGGTTCGATGCCCCTCTGGCTGATTTCATGTCCAAGGTAGGTTACTGATCGTACTCCAAACCTGCATTTTTCCCAGTCGGCCGTGAGCCGGTTTTTCTTCAGTATCTCCAGTACCGCTTGCAATTTTCCATTATGGTCTCCTTCTGATATACCCATAATGAGGATATCATCCTGGAAGTATTGTACTCCCTCCACCTTCTGGAATAGCTTGTGCATTATTTTCTGGAATACTGCGGCTGCCGATGCCAGTCCAAATGGCATTCTCACAAATTTGTAGCATCCGAACGGGGTGATGAAGGAAGTGAGGTGGCTGTCAGGTGGCTGCATGAGGGATGCAGCGCTATTTGATGGTATGATGACAAGTCCACGGTGGAAAACCATTTTATTCCTTTGGTTTTTGTCAGCATTTCGTTTATGCATGGCAGTGGAAACTTGTCGACCAAAATGTTCTTGTTCAGCTCCCTGAGATCCACACACAATCTCACCTTACCATTAGGTTTCTGCGCTACTACTAGTGGCGATAGCCATTCTGCCCTTTCAATTGCTTTTATTATGCCGCTCTTCTCCAGCCGTTCTAGTTCCTCTTGGACAGCTTCACGGCACCGGAAAGGAATATTTCTGGCTTTGTGGCTCACTGGGCGTGCTCCCTCCTTCAAGAGTATCATGTGCGTGTATTTCGCTAACTTGCCTATTTTCCCGCTGAACACCTCTGGATACTTTCCTTTCCATGCTTTTCCTTCTTCCTTATGTTCGATGTCTGTGAGCATCACTTTTTCCACTCCTCCCGGGTTCAGTTTTATGCCTAATGCTCCTTGGTCCTTCCATCCCAGTACTGATGGACCTTTTTCCGCTACATACAACTTACATTGAGCTCTACGCCCCCTGAACTTTCTAACGGGCAATAACCGACCATGGGTATCCTTTGACCTGTGTAGGTGACTGGTCGCACATCAGGGGTCGTAAGATCTCTTTTTATCGCTTCCCGGAACTTCTCTATCCACACCTGTCTTTGTACAATGGTGATGGGAGATCCTGAATCTGCTACTATGTTGATTGTCACTCCTCCAATGTTCATCTTTAGCACCGGTTTGCTGTTACCTTTGCAGTCTACGTCCAGTACTTGGTCGTCTATGTACAGGATCTCCTCCCCGAATTCCTCTGCTCCTTGTGTCTCTTCTCCTTCATCACTTGCCTGGTCCATGTATCTGACTGCTGCACCTTTGGGTTTGCGTCTGCATACCTTCTCATAATGTCCTATTATCCCGCAGTACAGGCATTTGGCTTTGAACGCTGGACACACTTTGTCATTTCCCGCATGTGAAGAGCTCCCACATCCGTAGCAGTACTCTTTCCTTTCCCATTTCATCCTCTGTGTAGTTCCTGTTTTCTGTTGATATTTCTTCGAGTATTGATTTCTGGGGGGTCCTGTCGCTTTGTTCTTCTCCGTCTTGTTGCTCTCCATTACTCTGCACACTGTGGTTTTGCTAACCGTGTCCTTCCTCGCAGCTTTCGCACACCTTTTGGACAGCTCGGCCTTTTTCACCAATGCCCATACCTCCTTCAGTGGTGCGTCGCCATTGACCCATAGTTTTTCTTGCACTGCCGTATTTGATGTGTGCATAATGATTTGATCTCTTACCAGTTCATCATTTAATGCTCCAAACTTGCACGTAAGAGCTAGTTTTTGTAGTGCCGCCACATATTCGTCTATGGTTTCGCCGCTTTCTTGTTTCCTTTGGAAAAAGTTGCATCTGTCGATGGCCACACAGACCACCGGTCGATAGTGCGTGTCTAAATCTTCTATGGCGTGTTGGAACACGTCTGTGTCTATTGCAGGCCTGGTTACCTTCACTATGTTGTCGTACACTCTAATGCCTTCTGGGCCTAGATTGTGCAGTAGTATTTTCTTCCGTCTTGAGCTTGAGAACTCTGCTTCGCCTTCTTCCGCTAATGCTGACAAGTAATTGAGGAAATACCTCTTCCAATCCTCCCACGGCATTGTGGGTTCGCCTCTTTTTGGTAGAAACGGTACAAGGCTGGTGAGGGATGTTGATTGGACACTCATCCTCCCTGTGTCTCTAGGACTTGAGGTGGTAGACTCGTTGTTCGGTGGGCTCCCGGGTGCTTGTCTCTCGTCCCGTACCCCTCGCGGACTTTGGCTACCTTTGTTGCCACTTGAGGTCCCAGTGGTGTCCAGGATTGCTTTTTAGCCCCTTTGTCGCGATGTGTTATCGCGTGCTGGTGGGCCTGCCTGGCTCTGTCGCTGCGTTGGCGGTATGGGGCGTTGGGCGCGAAGCCGCCTGCTCTCGATGGCTCTCTGTGGCTTCTACTATCGCGCTTTGCCACTCTCTGGTGCCCCACTAGTCTCGCTATCTGGTGCTCAGGCGCCTCACTGGCTTCCTCTATGGTGCTTACTCAGCATGTACTGGGATGCCGGGTTGTGCCTGCAGTAGGAGCTTTAAAGACGCCCTTGTCCTTCCTTGTGCCGCCCTCTGCATTGCTTATCGCCTCCACGCATGTCCTGGTGCGCTGATACCCTCTGCCGCGCTCTGCCTACTGGCCTTTGCCTCGTCGCTGTTCCCGGGATTTGCTTGAGTTTTTTTTTCATTAGATATCCCACCTTGTTGCCATTGTGGGAACGCTCCCGTACCCCAAATAACTTCTCGGAGCCAGGTGCTTAGGTAAATAATTCCTTTATTGCCAGAGCGCCGGGGAATGCGTCCGCTACCTACGGAGGATCGGCCGCTAATCAAGATGGCGTCCTTCCGGTTCCGGTCACGGCAAACGCCGCCAAAAGACTAGACCGTCACCACACCTTCTGAGAAGGAGGAAATACTGTTGGGATGTTCCTCTTAAGGTTTGGATTGCACTCATCCTGCCGGATGTAAGTTGCAATAATGCATTGCTATACAACGCAACGCTTTTACCACACATATATTTACCATGCATATACTTTTACAATGCATAACTTTATGACAATAGGTAAGAATATGCCAAGATAAGTGAAACCCAAATATGTATATATATGACCAAGACCCAGAGTGGCTCTTCGTCTTTCCTGAAGTGGTACAATTTCTCGCTGATATATATTTATATTCATACAGGTACACTCTGCTGATTTACCAATGACATTACACATGACAGCAGAAGGCTTCTTTAAGTAGGATTATATCTTATTGAATGGTAAACTGCAGCTGAAATGTTTTTACCATCATATATAAAATGTAATGTCTTTTACATTCATTGGTATTTATGTATTAACATGATTGCAATTATATGTATTTTACTATTTATTATGTATTACTGTTATATTGCACAAACACATACTAGAAGAATTATTCGATTAAGTATGTTGTCTATGCCCATTGCCTTGCTGCATCATGTGTGCTGTGTACCATCCCCTTAAAATTTCACTTTGGCTCTGAATACACGTCATGTGATCAAGGTCGAGTTTGGCTGAAACGCGTCATGGCAGTAATGGTGGCTCACTGAAATAAACACCTATTTGCACCGATACTGGGTTCGTCTACCGTTTTTCTCCAGCCGAAGGAGAAGTTAAAGCGGAGTGTGGCGATATATATAAATATATTAGCAAAAATGTATAATGTTAACTGGCACTCGGACCTTGTCTTGGTCACTCTGGATGTACAGAGTTTGTACACCAGTATCCGACATCATGATGGGTTGCATGCAATCAAACACTACCTTGACACCAGGGACATAGAATTACATCAGCACACTGCCATGCTACTACAAATGATAGAATGGTGTCTCGAGAATAACACGTTCATGTACAATAAACACAGGATCGATAAACCCTATACACATATTTTCAATATCTTGGGTACATAATGTCACATGGATAACAGAAAAAAGATAAAAGATTTCAACTGAAAGACAGGTTCGCAATGACAATGTATATTGTTATTCTTTCAGGTGTACAGATAACTCCTCTTCCTGATTGAGTCCCTTCGGTTTTTTTGGTTTGAAAGTCTATGATTAGCTTGGACTCTCTCTGGCGTAGTTTCAGGACTCTATTGCCCCCTCTGGGGTTTTTGAGTATCTGTTCTAAAATGATGTAGCTCAACTCTTTGGCATTAGAGAAGTGGTGCTCCCTAAAATGACGGGCAACCGGATATTTAGGATCAAAATTAGTAATGGCCCGACTGTGCTCTAAGATCCTCTTCTTAGCCATACAGGTCGTGCTGCCTATGTACCACAGTTTGCAAGGGCAAACTATGGCATAGACGACAAATACAGAACTGCATGTGAGAAATTGGGTGATATTCTTGATGACTCCATTAATCTCCACTTGTTTGTGACATTTACTTTATGCACAAGCCTTGCAATGACCATAAGGGTAAAAACCCTTGAGGCCTTCCACGCCGGTAGGAGAATATGTGGTAATATCACTCCGTACCAGCATGTCCCTTATGTTCCTTCCCCTACGGTAAGTGATGCTGGTCCTCCGGGATCATATCGGCAATAACTGTGTAATTTCTCAGAATTTCCCAGTTCTTGGTAATAATAATGGAGTCCTGAAACTGCGCCAGAGTGAGTCCAAGATTATCATAGACTTTCAAACAAAAACACCGAAGAGACTCAATCAGGAAGAGGAGTTATCTGTACACCTGAAAGAATAAACATATACATTGTCATTGCGAACCTGCCTTTCTTTTGAAATTTTTTATCTTTTTTCTGTTATCCTTGTGACATCATGTACCCATGATATTGAAAATATGTATGTGGTTTTAATTGTTTGGTTTATTTTTATTTTATTTTGCAGGAGGAAAGGAAGGGGCCCAAATCACCAGCACTCACCCTTCACGGGCTTCCTACCCTTTTTCTCTTTCCTGTTTTTCAAGAGCACTTCAACTAAACTGTATGATAGCACGGCTAATGTAGTGGAATCACGGTAACCCTGTTATAATGGACTATGCAGTAGGACTATATCATGTTCCATAGAGATTTGTTTGAAAGTGTACTTTGATAACTCTGTGCATCTGATTTGTTCATCTCTTATCATATCTTATATATATATTTTTTCTCTTTTTCGCGTCTAATCTATGCTGTTTATTGTCGAGCATGGGACGGCACGTGTTTCTCTGGCACTTGCCAATATGTGAGGGAAATGCCTTTGTAGTGGTTTTCTTTCTTTCTTGTTGTTTATGATATTCATCATTAATTAATTTGAGGAACATAGCGATTTTTGTTCACAAACATTATAGCAGTTGGATGCATGTGATGTACTTTTACACATGATAAAAAGATGCATGCAGCCTTTTGTACTTTGTCTTTTCTGTCTTTTTTACTTTATTGACAAACAGTGTTTAAACAGACACTTCGGACACAAGTCCAGATAAGCTTATCATGATCACGAGGGTGGCGTAAATGTGTGAATGCGCATTGGATGTTACCACGAGAGGAGATGTTTAATATGAAGTTTTCACTTGAAATTACACTATTTCGTCAACGTGGGGAATTTTCAATCATGCGATGTTTGTATTTACTTATCAAACATGGAAGATATTTTAATGCCGAATACCCGATTGGTGGTGGCTAATTATATTTCATGCATATATATTTTCACTATACATTATATGTGCCGCTTTCAGTTTACACCGGTGATGCCATGACATTTTATTTGAACTATAGCTTTGAAAAGACATGTTCCAATTTGTCCGCCATGATGCATAAGACCTATGTTGATGGTTACTTTGTTGTGCACTATTTATGCTATGTAACATTGGTTGTTCGTTTCACGTGATCAAGCCTTCCGATGTGAAATGCGTTGTGGAGTAAACAACAGTCACTCTGACGGATTTGTGTCTGTTTCCTTTTTTCTGAGAGCACGCTAACCTGTGGATTATTGTGATTATACACACACACACACACACACACACACACATATATATATATATATATATATATATATATATATATATATATATATATATATTTTCGGCATAAGGCGTCCGTAGCAGCAGCATGCAGCAGCAGCAAAGTAGACGAGGCAAACCCGATATCTGTGGATGTGGTAAGTTTTATTTAAGTAAATCCCTCATCACCACTCCGCCATGACGCGTTTCGGTGCACACAGCACCTTGATCACATGACAATCGCTGCAAGGCGGGCGTGCTCATTATAAGTTGCCTGGAGCCAATCAGAATAACGTCATAAACATAGAAGACGTATATTACAAACAATTACTGCATAAATGCATTGCTGTATATGTATACATATGTGAGGCAAAACCTCATATATTTTTACACAATGTAATACAATTGGTAAGATTTCTAAGTAATGTGCAAAATCATGCTGTGCAAATTTAAATTTGAATATAAAATCCAATAAATAAATACATACATATAATTATATACTCCTAAAATTTCAAAATTCATATATATATATATATATATACACACATGTAAACATAATTTATAGTTTCTCAAAGGCAGAAGACGGTTAAAATAAATAAATATAAATAACCACTGCGCTAAAAGCTTAAAACCCTTCCTTTGAAGAATTCTATACTGCCTGAGAGAAGTGCATGATACAGTAATAATCATTGCATAGTGCAATTACTGATCCTATTATGTACACATTATTGCCTGCTAACATATACAATGCAAAAATTACTTTATCGATTACCTACTCCAAGGCAAATGTGCTACCCTGTGACAAATTGTAAAAAAATTTGTGATATTAAAATGTGATATATGGTCTGAGGCAGCTACTATTGATTAAAAATATTAATATGCAAAAATGGACTAGAGACAGATTTTATTCTTTACAGATAAGTGTGGCAGTCCTCCCCTGCATTAAGACCATTTGGGCTCTTGGTGTCAAGTAAGATAATATGTTGTGTTTCTAATCTGCGCAGTAAGAGGTCACGGTCCCCACCTCTCCTCTGGGGAGGGACTGTGTCTATCACGAAATAGCGCAGATCAGCAGCCTTCTTGTTATGCATAGACTCAAAATGTCTGGCTACTGGATACGCTGTATCCCCGTTAGTGATGGCCCTGAGGTGTTGGAGTATCCGTTTGAAAACTTGTGGCCTTGTACTTCCCACATATCATAGGCCACAAGGGCACTCCAACACGTACACAGCGTATTCAGTACGACAAGTCAACTTATACCTGATGGTAGTCGGTATTTGGTTGAAAGG
The DNA here is from genome assembly GCF_964263255.1 of Lissotriton vulgaris. Lineage (NCBI taxonomy): Eukaryota > Metazoa > Chordata > Amphibia > Caudata > Salamandridae > Lissotriton > Lissotriton vulgaris. The sequence goes on from NC_141695.1 coordinate 529,395,461, forward strand.
CGTAGTGTATTCCTTCTTACTGACTCCATTCTTGCATGCCTTGCAAGTAGGACAGCGCAAGAACCCTTTGCTCTTGTCCATCCAAGGAGTCACTGCACGGGTATCAGGACTGCTTGAAACCAGATAACTACCCATAGATCTAGCACGTTTATAGGCAATCAAGGGAGCCCCCTTAAAATGATCACCTATAACTGGATCACTAGTAATTAGGGACCAGTTACGTTTGATAATGTTTCTGATGGTGCGGTGCTGGTTACTGTAAGTTAAAATCAGTCTGGTTGTATTGTCATCCTGCTGTTTAGTTTTCTGCACAGCAGTAGAACTTGTCACAGTGGTTGTATTAGGGTCATTAACAGGGATGTTTAATAGTGAGGCTCTAGGCTGTGAGTTAGCACGATTCATGGCCCTCATTATTATTTTGTTGCTGTACCCTCTTTCTTTAAATCTGACCACACACGCTTGCTGTGCGATCAAACAGCTTTGTTCAGTACTACAAATCCGCCTGATGCGGAGCATCTCGCCATAAGGTATACTGTTGATTAAATGGACAGGATGTTGACTGTTGGAATGGAGGATACTGTTGCGAGCTGTTTCCTTTCTAAACAGCCTGGTTTCCAGTTTGCCTCCATTTACAATAATTTCCACGTCAAGAAAGCTAATGGAAGTGTCACTGATTTGGCTGGTAAATTGTAGATTCATGTTGTTTACATTTAAACTGTCAATGAACCCCACAGCTTCCTGAAGACTTCCATCCCAAATTACAAAAAGGTCATCTATGTACCTTAGCCAGGAAATAACCTTGGTAGCCATAATCTCAGAGTAGTTCACCGATAGGACCTGCTCCTCCCAGTACCCCATGTGCAGACAGGCATAACTGGGAGAGAAGCAGGCCCCCATCGCTACTCCTCTGGTTTGTTGGAAATATTGCTTACCGAATAGAAAAAAGTTATTTTCTAAGCACATGGTGATCATATCCATGATCATTCGTGTGTGTGTATTGCAATGGTCTGGCCTAGTACTCAAATAATGCTGCACAGCTCTTAGGCCATCTCTGTGATGTATGCTGGTGTATAAAGCAGACACATCTAATGCTATCAACAGGTAACTGGGTTTCCATTGCACATCATACACCTTTCTGAGAAAGTCACTAGTGTCCAGTACATAAGATGGTAAAGCTTTGACAAAGTTTTGAAGAAAATAGTCCACATATTTACTTATGTTTTCCAGTATACCATTACACGCCGAAATGATTGGACGCGCTGGTGGCACAGTATTGTTTTTATGTATCTTAGGGATGAAATATATGACAGGAGTGGTTGGGTTGTCATTTTTCATGAATTTAAATTCATCCATCGTAATTACTCCAGCACTCCTCCATGCCATGAGTTTAGAATGTATTAGGTTTTTTGATGTCATGACTTCATTGTAATCTGCCCTCCGATAACATGTGCGGTCATTCAGTTGGCCCATCGCCTCTTCTAGATACATTTGTAAGGGCCACAAGACGACATTGCCGCCTTTATCAGATTGTCTTATTACCACCTTTGTGTTGCTCTTCAATTTCTTAACACATTGGTGATAGGCAAAGTCTTGATACTTAAATTTGTTTACATTCTCGTTACGTTTAAGATACAGTTCCCTTATTTCTTGTGCAACTTTTTCTTGAAATTGGTCTAGATTGTCCTTAATCATTAGTGGGCAAAATTTCGATTTTGGCTTGAATGTGGTAGTTGTAGAAAGTTGTTGCTGACCCGGGCCCGGGTCTGACTGTGACGACATAGGTACCATTTGCATATCACATATTATGGTCAAAGGACTCGCATCCAACATTGAGTTTGATTGAGAAATCACATCGGCTGGAGTAGACAATGTCACTGGTTTGCATCCCATGTTATATTTGCGCAGCTTGAGTTTGCGGACATATTTAAACAATTCTATTCTTGTGTCCACATAGTCAAAATTAGTTCTCGCGCTATAAGATAAGCCCAGAGATAACGTTTCCACTTCCTTAGTTGTCAGGTTTATATCAGTGAGGTTGATAACAGTTTGAGATTCATTTTTGTTATTGCTGTTACCAGAGACTGAAATAGAAGAGGAAGAAGCTAGCGCCGACTCCATTGATTGCGCTTTGGCTGCTTCCTTTGCGGTTTCTTTTGCGCGCTTGCGTTTGCTGTGCTTTCTCCTTGCTGCACGTTTGCTGTTTGTGTTTTGCCTCTTACAGCATTTTGCGCACCAGAGCGTAGGGTCTGCTTTCTGTCTTGATGTACAACCTCCAGTTCTTGGGCTGAAGTATATTTGCGAAACCCCACCCGCTGAATTCTGCTTTGTTCGTTGTCTGACCCACTTTCAATACTTGATACCGCTTCAACGGAAGACAGACTTACAGATCTGTCTGGCCTTGATGACGTACTGGCTTGTGAGGGTACACTTGCAGTATTCTGCTGTGATTTCTTGATATTGTCATATTTCTTTGCGAAGGTAAATATCTGTCCGTTTTCATAATCTAGCCTATCTCTTTGAAACTTATAGGCTTTTCGACGTTTGATTATGTCCTCCTCTCGCTTAAGCCTCACTAGCATGTCTTCTCTGTATTTTGTAATTGATGGGGTACTTGGCAGTTTATCTATATATGTATATATATATGATTCCAAGTGTGTCCCAGATCTTTATGGACGCGACTCCTCACACAACCATTCTGCTGAATCTTTATTCACACAGGCACAAGGGTCGTCTGTCTTATACTTTTCCGACGCGTTTCGAAGTGGCTGCTCCTTCTTCATGGGGATTCTAGCCACCAGCACAGGAAATGCTGCAGCTGTGGTTTCCGCTTTACATGCACTCCCTGGTGAGTTGCATGCTGGAAACTGTAGTGTTTTTAATTCCCCTCCAGTGGGGTTTCTTTCTCTCTAGTGGGCTGTGCGAAGTCCAGCAATTTAATTGGCAATTTGGAGATTTTAAAACTGTTAGTTGCCCTCCAGTGGGCCGCGGACGGCATTTGTCTGGTTTTATTTGTTTGGTTGTTTGTGCCGCCACGGACCGATTCAGTTCAGCCCAGCGGGTCCCGTGTCTTTTCGGGCGGTGCATCCATCAGGGCAAAGGACTGTGCGTGTACAACATGATTCCAAGTGTGTCCCAGATCTTTATGGACGCTGCTCCACACACAACGATTCTGCTGAATCTTTATGCACACCGGCACAAGCGTCGTCTGTCTCATACTTTCCCGACGCGTTTCCGAGCGGCTGCTCCTTCTTCATGGGGATTATCGTGACCGGCACAGGAAACGCTCAAGCTGTGGTTTCCGCTTTACATGCACTCCCTGGTGAGTTGCATGCAGGCAACTGTAGTGTTTTTAATTCCCCATCAGTGGGGTTCCTTTCCCTCTAGTGGGCTGTGCAAAGTCTGGCAATCAATTTAATTGGCAATTTAGAGATTTTAAAACTGTCAGTTGCCCTCCAGTGGGTCACAGATGGCATTTGTCCGGTTTTATTTGTTTGGTTGTTTGTGCCGCCTCGGATCGAGTCAGTTCAGCCCAGCGGGTCCCGTGTCTTTTCGGGCGGTGCATTCATCACGGCAAAGGACTGTTCCATGTACAACATGATTCCAAGTGTGCCCCAGATCTTTATGGATGCTACTCCACACACAACGATTCAGCTGAATCTTTATTCACACCGGCACAAGCGTCGTCTGTCTCATACTTTCCCGATCCGTTTCGGAGCGGCCGCTCCTTCTTCATGGGGATTCTCGCGACCAGCACAGGAAACGCTGCAGCTGTGGTTTCCGCTTTACATGCACTTCCTGGTGAGTTGCATGCTGGGAACTGTAGTGTTTTTAATTCCCCTCCAGTGGGGTTCCTTTCCTTCTAGTGGGCCGTGCGAAGCCTGGCAATTTAATTGGCAATTTAGAGATTTTAAAACTGTCAGTTGCCCTCCGGTGGGCCACAGATGGCATTTGTCCGGTTTTGTTTGAATGGTTGTTTGTGCCGCCACGGACCACTTCAGTTCAGCCCAGCTGGTCCCGTGTCTTTTCGGGTGGTGCATTCATCACGGCAAAGGACTGTGCCGTGTACAACATGATTCCAAGTGGGTCCCAGATCTTTATGGACACTACTCCACACACAATGATTCTGCTGATTCTTTATTCACACAGGCACAAGCGTCGTCTATCTCATACTTTCCTGACACGTTTCGGAGTGGCTGCTCCTTCTTCATGGGGATTCTCGCAACCAGCACAGGAAACGCTGCAGCTGTGGTTTCCGCTTTACATGCACTGCCTGGTAAGTTGCATGCTGGGAACTGTAGTGTTTTTAATTCCCTTCCAGTAGGGTTCTTTTCCCTCTAGTGGGCTGTGCAAAGTCCGGCAATTCAATTGCCAATTTGGAGATTTTAAAACTGTTAATTGCCCTCCAGTGGGCCACAGACGGCAGTTGTCCCGTTTTATTTGTTTGGTTGTTTGTGCCGCCACGGACCGATTCAGTTCAGCCCAGCGGGTCCCGTGTCTTTTCGGGCGGTGCATCTATCACGGCAAAGGACTGTGCTGTGTACAACATGATTCCAAGTGTGTCCCAGACCTTTATGGACGCTACTCCACACACAACGATTCTGCTAAATCTTTATTCACACCAGCACAAGCGTTGTCTGTCTCATACTTTCCCGACGCGTTTCGGAGCAGCTGCTCCTTCTTCATGGGGATTCTCGTGACCAGCACAGGAAACGCTCCAGCTGTGGTTTCCGCTTTACATGCACTGCCTGGTGAGTTGCATGCTGGGAACTGTAGTGTTTTTAATTCCTTTCAAGTAGGGTTCTTTTCCCTCTAGTGGGCTGTGCAAAGTCCGGCAATTTAATTGCCAATTTGGAGATTTTAAAACTGTTTGTTGCCCTCCAGTGGGCCACAGACGGCATTTGTCTTGTTTTATTTGTTTGGTTGTTTGTGCTGCCACGGACCGATTCAGTTCAGCCCAGCGGGTCCTGTGTCTTTTTGGGCTGTGCATCCATCACCGCAAAGGATTGTGCCGTGTACAACATGATTCCAAGTGTGTCACAGATCTTCATGGACGCTACTCCACACACAACGATGCTGCTGAATCTTTATTCAAACCGGCACAAGCGTCGTCTGTCTCCTACTTTCTCAATGCGTTTCGGAGCGGCTGCTCCTTCTTCATGGGTATTCTCGCGACCAGCACAGGAAACTTTGCAGCTGTGGTTTCTGCTTTACATGCACTCCCTGGTGAGTTGCATGCTGGGAACTGTTGTCATATAGTTACTGCTTACCTATATACCGTGTTAAGTTAGCATGAGCTTATTAAATGTTTAAACGCCATTTTACCTTTTGCTGCTTCTGCACACGACACATAATTGTTGTTCTAGCTTTCAACCCAGAAGAGCGTTGTAATTTACACGAGAATAATATGTTATTGCTCTGATATCAACTTTGCTTAGTAAACGTTGTCTGAACAGTGAGTGCTGAAGACTTCAAGGATAACTAAACACAGTGTTGTTGTAAGGTCTGATCTTCGCACTTTCCTAGACATAACATACATGCAGCTGCTGCCAAATCTGTCTTTAGGCGCGTTTTATATTGCTTTGCTAGAGCACACGAAAACACACTTGATGGTGCTTCACATGCAGAGAGCTAGTGGAAGATAATGTGATCCTCTGCCACTGAGAGATTGAGGTATGGGGTCACCCTGCGAAAACCCAAAGAGACCTTCTTAGATATAATACAATATGCTAGTTAGGGAGGGTGAGAATTAGGTGTTGTTAACTCCTATTCTTTTCAACATTTTAGCATGTTGTCACCTTTTGCCTTTTATGGACTAGTAACTATGCTGATAACTTTGCTTCTTATAATATGTTTGCTTGTATTATCTAAGATACTGCATTTGAGAACCCTTCATTAGTAAATAAATATTTCAAATATGCACGAGTCCTCATTTACTCCACGTTCTGGTTTGAAATGATTATATAACGAAAGAGTGTCTATGTGTTCCACGTGACCTGAGGTATTCTAAGATCATGTTCTGGTTTGTCTAAACATTGGGTGTTTGTTATGACCAATGAGACATTGTAGCTAGCTCTGTAAGGGGATTTTGGGTACTAAGGTGAGTTTTGGGCCATCCTAATTCACTGAGGTTCCAAATCTCTATGCACAGTTCTGTAGGAGAACGGAATCCCTGCTACACTGCAGTGTTTTTAAAACTGTTAGTTGCCCTCCAGTGGGCCACAGACGGCATTTGTCCAGTTTTATTTGTTTGGTTGTTTGTGCCGCCACGGACCGATTCAGTTCAGCCCAGCGGGTCCCGTGTCTTTTCGGGCGGTGCATCTATCACGGCAAAGGACTGCGCCGTGTACAACATGATTCCAAGTGTGTCCCAGACCTTTATGGACGCTACTCCACACACAACGATTCTGCTGAATGTTTATTCACACCTGCACATGCGTCAGCTGTCTCATACTTTCCACCCTTCCTCGATGTCCCAGGAACAGGAGCACGGACCACAAGTGGATGTACCATGTTACAACGCATACCATTACAACTACCTACTGTTACAACGCGACCATTACAACGCATACCATTACAACGCATAGCGCTTTGAGGTGCTGGATAGTGGTAAGTATAATTTACTATTCTAACTCCAGTCCCCGTGGACACTAGGGAAGGTGTTGGATAGTAAATTATACTTATTCCCTATCCTAGAGCGCCCCCCAGCGCAATGCGTTGTAATGGTATGCGTTGTAAAAGTTGCGTTGTAACAGTAGGTAGTTGTAAAAGTTGCGTTGTAACAGGTGTATACCACCACAAGTAGGTGCAAATTTGAATTACATTTTTATTAAACAAGCACCAGCAGCATGGCGTGTTTCCACTCCGAAGAGCCTTGATCACAATATATATATAATTATTTATATTTAATTCGCTACAACAAGCAAAGGTTAAAGGGACATTATAATTAGACTCACATGTTTCATGCAAAAAATTATAGAAATTCCGCAGTTATAGCTATATCTGAGCTAACTATAACTTGTGTCCGCCAATGCATTGCTTATGACCTCACGTATTACATTAATCATGACATGGTGAGTGACATCACTGATGACATCTCAAGTTACATCACTGATGACATAACTGATGACATTATCCAGTGAGAGTAATAATTTCGTGAAAGATTCTGAGAGTTAAAGATATATACTAAGCTGCTGCATAAGTTAAATTACAATTTTTCTGCACAGATAATGACTGATAGTATTTGTAACATATGTGGTCTGGGTGGATGGGTGACTGTGTGTATTATTATATGAGAGGGTAAGTTAGTGGCTATATAGATCTATTAGTGCGTGTAAAATCTGAGCCTAACTACACCGCCCCTATAACCTTTGCCTTTTTTAGTGAATTTCTAAGGCTTTTCTTAATTCTATTTCCTAACTATAACATCTCAGTAATCTTTGGGTTTTTTCATTGGATTTCTAAGTTTAAAAAAAATCTATTTCCTCACTATAACGTCTCTGTAACCTTTGTTTTTTTAAGGGAATTTGTAAGGTTTTTTAAGGTTATTTCCTAACTATAACATCCCTGTTACCTTTGTTTTTGTTGTTGTGAATAAGGTTTTTAGGTCAGTGAATGGGTGTTTGGGTAGCTGTGTGGGTCTGTGAGTGGGTGTATGGGTGTGTGAGTGAGTGGTTTTGTAGGTGTGTGACTGAGTGTATGAGTAGCTGTATTGGTCAGTGAGTGAGTCTGTGTGTTTGTGTTTAAGGGCTCTATTATGATGTTGGTCAGTAAGCCTCTGACCGCTCATTGGAGGCTTACCGACATTGTTGGTTTACATTCCGACCTCCTAATTATAATGTTGGCAGTCAGAATGTGAACCGGCCAGTCAAACAGACTGGCTTCCAATGGGCTCAAGGAGCCCAACGGCCAGTCAGAAACTGCCCATAATCCCTAAAGGATGGCATTTCCGCCATCGGGATTATGATGTCATTTTTCGACAGGCTTTCCATATCTGGCATTCTGACATGGAAAGCCTGTTGGAAAGTGACATGGGGGCCCCCAAGCAGGACACTCTTTACTCCGCACTACGGTTGTAGGCCTGTGGGGCACATCGAGTGCCCCCTGTAAATCTCTGCAAGGTGTGGCAGGCACCATAAGGTGCCTGCCACACAGTTTAAGGATTTACATATACTCCCATTTCTCTATAGGAGTTTGTGCTGCGGCCGGTTTCTGAAAGCCGCTCAAGCTCCCACAGAGAAATGGGAGTTTGCTACTGCAACATCGTAATTGTGGTTTCAGGACCACCGACCAGAGGTCGGTCGGTTCCGCAACCAGAGAGATGTGGGATCAGAGGCAACTTCAACTGACATCATAATAAGGCCCTATGTTGTTTCAATCTCTTTACAACTACTTGCTGCAGCCCGTGGCGCTCGTTCATGAACTAGGGTGGTGAGGTATTTCCCTAGGTGACTTCCCCTCAGCCTTTTATGATCGAGGAATGGTGTAAGTATTTAGTTTGAATTAGGTTTTGGACCATTTGTTAAGGATTTCCCCTTGAGATCATTCATTTTTACTACTGATCTGTTAAAGCCCTTGTGTCCTGGTGTTGGTCCCCACATGTATTATTTCAAGCACCACTCAGCCTGCTGGAACCCCTGCCTCACTGTCTTCCAGAGGTTTGGGGTCATTACTCAAACTTTTTCCCTAGTACTGTTTATTTTCTTCATCAGAGCAGAGAACAGGCTGACCATACATGTATTCCCTTTAGTAACAAATACTTTCTACTCTGAGCTCCCTTGTGGTGCAGAGACACAATCCTCATGACCTTCATGCTGTATTAACTCATATTCAGCACCCCATACTAATCTGTAAGTACTACAGCATCACACAAATACAGACACATAAAGAACATTAAAAGCCCTCAACACATTTTAGTATTCCCTACAACATTCACTGGAGGAATATTTTGGTTACTTAATACTGACAATGATCACTGAAACAAGCTGTATACTGGTTGCCCAAAACAGTCAACATGTATTTGTGCCAATATTATCTAACCCTGACCTCCACCTAGTATGTATAGTAATGAAGGGCTGTTCTTTACATTGTACTTCTGTGAGTGTTTTTGTCTGGTGTAATGTTGTTGCTTTGCTCTGCAGAAGTGTTATAATTAGTTAAGATACAAGGTCCTGGGAAAGAATTTGGCAGCTCTCTTGTAGAATAACTGTTTATTCAGTGCTACGCCTTACTTTCATGTTACTCCGCTTTCTGAGGGCAGTAACACAGGTGCACCATAAGAAGGGTCCCTAGTTCCAAAACTAAAATTGGGACAGCTTCATACTACACCTCAGTTCCAAATCAGGAATTCAAGTTTCTTAGCTTTCTTTGCACCAGTCATACAAGATAGGAGTATATTTTTTACTGAAAGAACAGTTAGTTTATATATGCTCCTTAGAATAGAGGAGCACAGTGGACAAGGATCACCTGGTTACTTGACTTAGGGGAGTAGTCTACTTCTGCTATGGGACCTTAGGGATTTAAAGAAGGGCACAGGAGGTCTACAATATGTTTCAAAATAAGTGCGGAACAGAATGTACTCAACGTATTGCAGCTACTTCAAAGAATTTATAGGGCCTGAGAAGTTGAAAGAAACACCACTTCCCTATTCAATGGCAATGTGTGGGATGCTATGATGGAAGTGCCACAGAGGTGCCTTACCACGAATATACAGTACCAAACCAACACCACCAAAACTTCCCCATGATGTCGAGATTATACTAATTTTGTTGATGAGGAACCTGGAGATGACAACCTCTAGTCAGTGCATTGCTATGTGTAGCAAAGGAATCACAGTTGATGTTTTGAACTGTTTTTAAAACCACAAGATGTGAGTTAGAACCAGGTAATACAAACCCTGGTAAACAACCCTTTGTCAGGTACATTATAAATGTCAATCTTCAGCATTGCAGAAGAATGGAAAGAATGTATTCTCACCAGACCATGATTCCAGAGTGCATAGGTTCAGGATGAATATAGGACTTAATATACAGGAAAGGTAAAGTGTTGCAGCATGTAGGAAAATGCCCCTTTTTGCATGGCTACCCCCCACTTTTTGCCTGACATCTGATGACACCTGACTTGATGTGCCCTGGGTTCCTGCCGATCTGGTTCCCAAGGCATGTGTTCTTTCCGAATCTGTACCTTTATACCCACAATTGGCACAACTCTGGCCACAGATAAGCCCCTTGTAAAAGGTGCAATGGGTACCAAGGGCACTGTGACCAGGGAAGGTCTCTAAGGTCTGGAGCACCTGTTGTGCCACCCTTAGAGCCTTATAAATTAAACACCCACAAACTGCCATTGCATGCTACGTTTTTTGGCGTAGAGAAAAGTTAAGAGTCGACTTGGCACACATCCCTGTGTGCCATGCCAACAACCCACTGCCTGAGGCCTTGGCAAGCCACCCCTCTAGCAGGGTGCACTAGCTCTCAGGTGAGGCTACAGTGGTATGAGCCCTGTACCCCTGTAATCCCTATAAGCCCATTCTGATGCCAGTGTGGGATTTAATGTAAAATGCACTCAGAGTGCATCTTAGAAATGCCCCTTGAAAAACGACCAGCCCTGATGTAGTTCATGAATGGCTGCCTGCCATTTGCCACCACCATACAGATTCTGTACCTCTGGGTATAAAGCCTCCACTCTCTTGGTTCAGAAACGAAGCCTATCCTGGGCAGAGGTGTCACGCCTACTCCCACAGGATGGGATGAGTCCATGAAGGGGAAGCTTCAAAGGCCTGCCGCCTTTGGGAGCTGCCCCTGCGTTTTGCTGTACCCAGCAACTGGCTCCCACTGGTTCTACCCCCACTTTGTGTGGAGATTCGGCAGGAAAGCCACTGAGAGAGCCCAAATTTGAATAGAAATTATATGTGGACCGTATTTACAAGCATATCGCATAAACGTGGAACCATAACGTGAAGTTAACACTTGTAGTGTAAAGTTAACTGACATAATCAATGTAATAGGAAATGTATTCGTATTCATTAGAAAATGCATTAGAAGGTCGTATATATAGTGGTCTAATTTAGAAATGTATAGAAATGCCTAAGAATAGAAGAACGTGTAAAGGTGGAATTCAAGTACGTGTGTAACTTTAAATGGAGAAGCGGCGTGAAATGTAACATGGAGAAATGTACAGAGGGCATACACGGAGAAATATAAAGTGACGAAATGTGTAGAACATGTATAACAATATAGCGAATAAGAATAAAAGTTATACTCTAGGAAGTTATATTCTAGGATGATACATTTACTTATATTCTATGTAAAGGATTTAGTAAAATATGAATGTATAAATGTATGCTAAAGGTTACACTGTGTAGAAGGATTTTGTGTGAACATTAGATGGGTTTAGGTCATTTGTAGTTTTAACCTGACAGGCCAAGGGTTCACAGAAGTGTAGTCCGCTGTTTGTAATTTAGTGGGCTCACAGGAGTCGTGAATAGCTTTGCTGTGAACGTGAGAGCCGAGAAGTCTAGCACTTGTTAGATTTAAGGTGACAACGCTGGACGAGGTTTATGGTCCAAACGTGATAAGAAGCGCTTGGAATTTGAAACTTGTTTTGAGAAGTCCATTCACAGGACCAAGAGAGGTTATGAATATAACTATAAGATTAAGGTTCTGTTGAGGTTGTCGACTTGTGTTTTGAAATGTCAATTGTAATATTGAATGAAGTCACCAGTAAGAAGATGAAGATGACATCTAAGGAGAAGGGTCAACTTAACGGACGACGCGAAGAGAGGAAGCCGTGGAAAGATCCAGAAATGAGATCATAAGAAAATTGAGACGTGGTGGGCGTCAAGGGGCGTTCCACCCATACTGTGATTGTGTATTTAGGGACAGCACCCTGGGGAGAAGTTAAGCAAGGGCGCAGATGGCCTGAGGAGCCATAGTGAGAGAGATCAGAGCGCAAGGGAGCAGTAGGCCGAGGACCCTTAGAGAACGGATGGGTAGGCAGAGAGGGTACTGCTTCCTAAACTTAAGTTACCTTTAGAGGCTAAGAGAGTTTGAACTTCTTTGGGAGTCAAACTGCTGACACCTTTTTAGGTTAAGGAACTTGCGAAGTAGGGATGTCACTTAGTATAGAGTAGGGACAGATATAACTTGAAATTTTATCTTTCTGTAGATGACGCAAAGGAACCACTTCATATCGAGACGGCAATTGGAGATTCTTGAATTGATTTAATTGTATTCTTTGTATACTTTTGAAATTTATCCTGAGAGGATTGTAATTGCTTAATTCGAACTTTTATATAAAACTTATAAACTTCATTAGTTGTCAGTGGTTCTTCCGAGTTGTGTCAGTTTATTGGGGTTAATTTAACCTATTTAGGGGTTGTCTTTTACTCAACGACAGACAAAAACCGATCCAAACAAGAATGAGATTAATATCAAATTAATTAAAAACGGTATCAAAATCTCATTCCCCGCAGTTGGTAGCAGAGAAAGATGGTTTTCTTCTTGAGGAAGACAACCTAGGTCAGGTTTAGATTATCCCAAGGTCCCTAGTCATCGACGACCAGAAGAAGAATCCCTGTCGAAGACGGTGCTGACGGTGCGTCGAGAGAAAAGCAGCAGAGTCGGTCGAGAGTGAGTATAAGGGTCATGCGTTGTAAGATTGCGGTATTTTATGTTGTCCCCGTGTTGTAATGTCAAGCGGAGTTGAATGCCTGTAGTGTGATTGAGGGAAGGTTGTGAGTGCACGCAACTGGATAAAATCTTGAGTTCAAGGAGAGCTTAAGTGGTTCGGGTGTATCGAACACCCAGAGTAATTTGTCTACCATTGAAAGGGGGTCATGAGGTACCATTGATTTCCCGACAGACCGATGATAGGGGGAGCGTATGAGTGAGTGAATGAGTAACGGACGCTGGTCGTACGTTTACTGTGTGTAAGTAACCTATCAGTTAAGGCGATCGTCCGACCGTAAGAGGAAAGACGTTTCGTCAGTTGAGGTGACAATTACAGTTAGACTGTGGCCGTACAGTCAGAGAAAAGTGACCGCTTGGTCGGAAGTAGTCATTTTTCAGCGTATGAATGAAAACGCATGTGAAATCGTGAGACGAGTTAAGATAGAAGGAGAACTGCTGCAAGAGGGAACGAGTGACGTCAGCATAGAGCCGCGCTGAGATTGGTTAGTTTGTCAGACGTCAGCGAAGAGTCGCGCTGAGATAGGCTGATTAGCGAGAATCGCGTAGGGATTGGTTCGTGGTTGTTATCGGGACGTAAACAAGGAAGTGTTAAAAGGAAAATCGTAGAGTATTGAAAAATGAAGTGTTTTAAGAGTTTAAGAGCACTCTTTAGACGGAATAAAAGAAACTTATATGCCGGAGAAGAAGCTCCACCAGAAGGCACACCAGCTTATTATATGGCAGTAAATGTAGGCTTACACTCGATATTATGGATCTCCGAGTGGAATAAGTTAACTGAAGGGAATAAGGAACTGACATTTCCAAGATTCGGAACGTTTAAGCTAGAAGTACTGAACCAACTGAAAGCAGTAATGCTCGCAACGAGACCTCTACCGAGGCCAACACAGTTCGAAGCACTTAGTGTATGGTTTAGAACAGCACATGAAAAGAGCGTAAAGAGGCGCCAAGAAAGAGTGAGACGATCGGTAAAAGCAGTGCAGGATGCCAAATGGGACGATGAAGCTAAAAAGTGGAGGGTGCAGAAGATAGAAGCAGACAAACTGTTCACAATGATAGAAGCCACGGGAGAAAGGAAACCCCTAGAAGAAGATGAGGAAAGTGAAGCAGAAGAGGACTTGATAGAGAGGCTATTAACGGACAGACCACCTCCGTACAGCGGAGGAGCTGCGAGTCCTATAGTACCACAAGAGGAAGGAGCTAGATGGGGGGAATATCAATCGATCCCAGTATCAGAGTGGGATGCCAGGAAAGAGGAGGAAGTACCTCAATCTAGTCCCGAACCGAGAGTAGTGGGAAGATTCGTGGTCCAGAAGGTGCCAGAAACGCAAAATGCAAGATCATACCAAATGCCAGATGCTCTACAAGTACCGGTTACCATAGGTCCTATTGTGTCAATCTACAACCCAGAAGGGGTCCAGCAGGAGGAACAGGCACGATGGGAAAGGGAAAGAGCAGAGATGGAGAATAGGAATACCACGATGAATCCTCAGAGACAGATACTAGCACCAAGGAATCGGAGTACCCCATTAGATTCAGCAACGGGTCCCTGGGTAGAACAAAGAGGTCAAAGAGGGCCAACGGACTTGAGGGGACCGAAACCGAAATCCTATAAGGAATTAAGGGAATATTTGAGAGAATGGGATGCTGCCGAAGAGACTCGGAACAAAAGTTTAGAAACAGGAGCAGAATGGAGAGACCAAGATAACAGGATCCTCTCTCATTGTGGAGCTGGCGAAAGCAGCCCAGAGTGGGAGAGAGGGAGTCAGGAAAGCAGAGGAATAAATTGTCCTACTATTAGCGGCAATAGGCAAATGTGTGACGACAGGAGTACAGGGTGTGGCGAAGTGCCTCGTGTCACCTTTAGTGAAGGGGAACGAAGGACGCAGGAATACCGAAATACCTTCAGATGCACTCACCATACCCCGGGCGAAACAATGCAACATTGGAATCACGGGAACATGGAGAGTTGTGAAGGGTCTCGCCATGCATCCGGTGATCATGGGCAAAGTTATGAGAACATAGGGAGTCGCGAAACGTCTCGCCATACTTCTGGTGATCAAGAACGAGATCGCGGGAGCATGGAGGGCCGTGAAGGACCTTATCGGTTATTGAGCGACACCAGACAGCAAGCGAGTTACAGTGATTTAGAACAGAACGGTAGATCCTATCTCGTATCTGGAGAAACCGAGCAGAAAAGGCGAAATGTAGGGATGGGGGATGGAGTAATGTTCCACCATACCCCACGGGAAGATGGAAAGGCTTGGGATCTAGAGAGATGGGAACAAAGAGATGGAAAGAGAACTCCTCATAACTCACCTGTGCTTAGGCGTAGGGCGCATAGTGGAGGTGAGAGGGATGCGAGTGAACAACCTAGGACAGACGTACTGAGAGCTGAAATAAAAGCAAGACGGCTTGATGTAACGAGTTTAAAATCAGACTTGGATGAAATAATAGACGGCACAGTGGCAATAGAAAGGTTAGAACTGTACGAACCAGATGAAATACTGTTTTTGTCTAAAGATGTTACTCGCAGAGCAAGGTCAGCTCATGAAAATCTATCGAACTTGGCAAATAGATATATGGTAGATTTGTCAAGGACCAAAGCCTTACAGGCTAACCATAGGCTGAATTGCACAGATCAAGATCTAGATGAGCGTAGAACGATTGGACTGAAAGTACACATAAGGGAATTAATCACGTGTATCAGAATATGGAAAGATCTGGATAGATGGGAGGAAAGATGGTCCAAGAAGGGAACCGTCAGAAGGAGCACACTTGCGAAGTCCCAGGATACAGACTTAATGCGAATGGAAGCTTTTCCTTTGCGAGAAATCGCGAACGGAAATTATGTGCATGTACCTTGGAGTAGGGGGGATTTGGCGGCATTTACCAACTCCTTCCCGAAGCTTAGAGAAAATCCCGTTGAGTGGTACAAGCAAGTAGAAAGGTTTGTGAAGATCTCTAAAGTACTATGGATCGATTTGAACACATTGTTCGATATCGTAGTACCCGGAGATTTATGGACGGCATGCAAGCTTAGTGTTGAATGGCCTACTTGTGAGCCTCCGAGAGAAGCCAGGACAAATGGTCCGTCAGAGAGAGTCATGGAGAAATATGAAAGAGTAATAACATGGCTAAAAGAGAAAGTGCCAGTGCAAGACATAGACTGGGTTAAGATAGATCGAACAACTCAGGAGCCCAAGGAGACAGTTCACGAGTTTTACGAGAGATTGCTGAAAGCATTTAAACAGTACAGTGGGTTAGACGTAATGGATCCTAAAGACATAGGACAGTTTGTGTCGAAATTTGTTTTAGGATTAAGACCAGACATAAGCCTAATGATACAACAGCATTTGATCTGTTGGCAGAATAAACCATTAGACGAGATTCTGAGGTATGCGAGATACTGTAGCGACGAAATAGAGACAAAAGCAAAGAAACTGAAGGAAAAATTAATGCTGGTACAAATGCAAGCAGCTGGAAAGGGTGGACAGCGGCAACAGGGAACAGGAACGCAAGTAAAGAAGCAGAATAACCAGAGCAGAGATGAGGAAGAAAGACCGAGAACAAGAATGGATCTCGCGACACTGAAAAAGACAACTAGATGTCATCAGTGTAACGAGGTGGGACATTGGCGACGCGAATGTCCTTACAATGTGGAGATAGGAGAATTAGAACCAGAGGAGGAGGAGGTACAGAATAACGTGGTTAAGGGAGCTGCAGTCCCGAAGGGAAAGTTTATAAAAGGTGGGGACTCAGACTCCTCGAGCCCCGTTTCCTCAACCGCCTCGCATTACAAACGGAGGGAAACCCTATAGACAAATGCCATTGTTTGTAGGAGGAGAAGAATGCTATTACGTTGATCCTCTTACAGGGCAACGAGTGAATAGGGAGGAAGATTGTACTTTAGGTGCAGCCCTGGAAGTAGATCAAAGAGGACCATACGTAGAAGCTGAAGTAGCTGGATGTCCTACGACCTTTTTGGTGGACACAGGGGCCACTCGATCCACGTTGAGATCAGCGGTAGTCCCAGGTTTGCCAATGTCGGGAGAGACGATTCAGGTGGTAGGAGTCGCAAACAGGAGGATGACGAATCCTCTGACTGAACCAGTATCAGTGAAGATAGGGAATTACAGTGACGAACATCAGTTTGTGATCTGTGATTCTAGCCCTGTGTGTTTGTTAGGTAGAGATCTGTTGTGTAAACTGAATTGCACAATACATTGCACACCTGAAGGAGTAGAAGTACAGACCAACGATGAGGATGCCGATTTCAAAGTTGTAAACTCGCAGGAATGCGTGGAATTATATCCTACCTTAACAGTGGAGGAGCTTCCACAAGATTTGAAGGAGACAGTGTCAGCTGAGGTGTGGGATTTTACTGGAGAAGAAATAGGACTGATAAAAGGGGTTGAGCCGGTAAAGATCATGGTAAAACCCAATGCTGAGTATCCAAGAACACCACAATATAAGTTGACACCGGAGACGATTGCAGGAATAAAGCCTGTGATCGAATTCATGATTAAACAGGGAATACTGAAGGAGATCGTGGGAAGTCCATGTAACTCCCCGATTATGGGTTTGCAGAAGCCTAGTGGGAAATACAGAATAGTGCAGGATCTTCGAAAGATTAATAGTATCGTTGTTTCATGTTGTCCAGTGGTACCGAATCCATCAGTGATATTGTTTCAGATACCGTTCCAAGCTGAATGGTTCACAGTGATAGATTTGTGTCAGGCTTTCTTTTCGATTCCTTTAGATGAAGAGAGCCAGTATTTGTTCGCTTTTAAGCTGGAAGATCGCGTCCTAACATGGTGTCGTATCCCTCAGGGGTATACTGAAAGCCCATCGATCTTTAACCAGCTACTAAAAAGAAATCTTGAAAGTCTAGTACTGCCCAAGAACTCGGTTCTAGTCCAGTACATAGACGACCTCCTAGTTGCGTCAGAAACTGAGGAAGCTTGCAAGGTAGACACCATTACCTTATTAAATCACTTGGCCGAGAACGGACACAAGGTGTCTCCAAGTAAATTGCAGTATTGTAAGACTGAAGTGCAATACTTGGGCCATAGGATTGAAAAGGGAAAGCGGAAGGTGTCTCCAGACAGAATAGAGGCGATCATGAAAATGAATGCGCCTACAACACAAAGAGAAGTCAGGATGTTTCTAGGCATGGTCGGTTATTGTCGGCAGTGGATAGCCAACTTTTCACTGAAGGCAAAACCGTTACTACAACTGACGCACAAAGGAGTAAGCGATCCGGTACCATGGGACAAAGATTGTTTGATGGCATTTTTGCAGCTGAGGGAGGACTTATGTCGTGCCCCGGCTTTAGGGATGCCTGATTATACAAAACCATTTTTGCTTTACTGCTGCGAAAGAGAGGGATGCGCGTTAGCAGTTTTGCCCCAGATACACGGCAATGCGCGTAGGCCAGTTGCTTACTTTTCGGCTACATTAGATCCAGTAGCCGCAGCGTTGCCCGGATGTCTCAAATCCGTAGCTGCAACGGGTGTCAGCATTGAAAGGTGTGAAAGTGTGGTTATGGGACATCAGTTAGTGGTGTACGTACCGCACTCTGTAGAATTGTTAATGACCAGGACTAAGACTCAGCATCTGACGAATAGCAGGCTCACACGCTACGAGCAAGTCATACTGGCTGCCGAGAATGTGACCCTAAAAAGATGCTCCGTCTTGAATCCTGCTACTTTGATGCCACTTCCAATTGAGGTGGATGACGAAATTTGTACAGACCACGACTGCCTTGATGTGACTGAACTATGCACCAAACCGAGACCAGATATCGTAGATGAGCCATTGACTGACCCCGATGAAATTTTCTTTGTTGATGGTTCATGCGTAAGAGACGATATTGGTCAGCTGAGAGCAGCTTATGCAGTTTGTACAATCACCGGAGTGGTCGAAGCCGCCTGCCTGGAAGGAATACATTCCGCTCAGGTAGCTGAAATTATTGCTTTGACCCGTGCCTGTATAGCAGGTAACAAAATTCGAGTCACAATATACACCGATAGCCAGTATGGTTTCGGGGTAGTTCACGATTATGGGCAGCTATGGTCTCAGAGAGGTTACATGACCTCTTCGGGTTCTCCAATCAGGAATGGAGAATTCGTGAGACTTCTGTTAGAGGCATTACAAGGTCCAACAGCTATAGCAGTTGTTAAATGTGCCGCGCACACGAAGAATGTAGACTTTGTGTCGCAAGGCAATCGTTATGCTGATGAAGTAGCGCGCTATTGCGCAGAACAGGGATATTCTCACACTGATGTAAAAGTGGGGGGGATACAAGAAAGAACTGATTTGACAATGTTGCTAGATACAGTAGATACGTGGGATGAGTTAAAATGTGTTCAGGAAAATGCACCAGATGATGAGAAAAAGGCATGGGAAACAGCTGGGTGTATCAAGAGTGAAATGCAATTTTGGATCTCTGCCGATGGGAGAGCAGTTTTACCAAATGAACTTGTTAGTCCAATGGCAAGGAAATTGCATGGATCAGCACACATAGGAAGAGATGCTATGGTGAGAGTATTCAGACAAACGTGGTTTAATCCTAAGTTTAGAGTAGCGGCAGAA
Organism: Lissotriton vulgaris; assembly: GCF_964263255.1. Lineage (NCBI taxonomy): Eukaryota > Metazoa > Chordata > Amphibia > Caudata > Salamandridae > Lissotriton > Lissotriton vulgaris. The sequence goes on from NC_141695.1 coordinate 529,414,738, forward strand.
GCAGTGTGTCAGCGTTGTACGATCTGTCAGCAACTAAACGTGGGAAAGAGAACACCAGTTACCTTGAGTCACATTGGGAGGTCTGGGGGGCCTTTCAATAGAATGCAGCTGGATTTCATAGAAATGCCCAAGTGCAATAGACTCAGATATGTTTTAGTGATTGTCTGTATATTTTCTAGATGGGTTGAGGCTTACCCTACACGTAGATGTGATACACTCACAGTAGCAAAATTGTTGCTTAGAGAGTTAATACCGAGGTTTGGGGTGCCATCCTCTTTGGAATCGGACAGAGGAACTCATTTTAACAGCGAAATAGTGAAGATGCTATGTTCAGCTTTCAGTATCGATCAGAAGTTACACTGCAGCTATCGACCAGAAGCTTCAGGGATTGTAGAACAAATCAACAGCACGATAAAGTCCAGACTTGCCAAAGTTTGTTCAGCAACATCCCTGAGTTGGCCAGACGCACTTCCAGTGGTTCTTATGAGCATACGTAGCACACCAGATAGAAGAACAGGTCTCTCTCCACATGAAGTGCTAATGGGGAGAGCCATGAGATTGCCATCGGTTCCGACTGCAGCTTTAGTGAACATCACAGACGATCTGATCTTGGACTACTGTAAGGGACTATCTGACGCCGTTAATTCTGTGTCCCTCCAGGTCCAGGCTGCAGAGGTTCCATCAGCACAAGACTTGTGCCATGACCTGAGTCCTGGCGACTGGGTCCTGGTGAAGAAACATGTCAGGAAGAACTGCCTAGACGTGCGCTGGAGAGGACCGTTTCAAGTCATACTTGTGACGAATACTGCAGTAAAGTGTGGAGGTCTGCCAAACTGGATACATGCCTCACACACCCGAAGAGTGCCAACACCTCTAGAAGAAACAGCTCCTCTCTCGGATGAGAATCCAGCAGAAAGCGGAGAAGCCACAGAGGGGGAAAGCAAAGCTGTGGAGGTGAGCGAAGAGGCTGAGACTGAAACGGAAAAGGTCGATGAAGGTCAAGACACCAGTGAAAACGAAGTCGCTTCAGGAGAAGAGAGTAATTGGGAGACTGAATCAGACTCTGAACAAGTAGAGAGTGACCAAGAGACAGGTCCAAGGACAAGGAGCGGGAGGACAAGGAGTGACGAAGCTAGTTGGCCGGAGAGAAGGGGAAGGTCAAGTTTGAAAGCAAAAAACGAAAAGACTCTTGTCCCAATCGCTGAAGGGTCGGATCAGGAAGAAGAAACTACAGACTCAGGAACAGAAAGTCCAAGAAGATCGAGAAGGGTACGTGTGCCGTGCAAAAGGTACGCCACCCCAGAGTGGACTTATCTAGCAGATGTCTTGGGGACAGAAATCTGGGAGAGTGAAGAAAGTGAAAATAATCGATCACCATCCATTTGTGGCAGTGGAGATATGGATGTTGACTCCTGGACTCGAGACTGAGGGGTTACTGACTTTCGCACTTCCAATACCCCCATACTTGAGTCAAATTCAAGATCTAGTGTTGAAAAGATTACAATTTCCAACATTTGGTCAGCAAATTCCAGAAGAAGAAGAAAAAGTTATTCGTTTTGAACTATTAGAAATCGTTGTGAAAGCAACAGGTGCAAGAATAATTGTGGATGCATAAAAAACTTTGTATATAAGTTATCCAGAAGAAGATAACCTAGCGCCGAGTGGAAAGAAGAATAAAATTAGGGATTACATTTAGAGGACGGAGAAGGGTTAGGGTTGTCTATTGTTGAAAAGAAAGAGACATTGTTGCGAAAAAGAGACTTTGTTGATAAAAGAGCACTTTACAGACTGAGAAAGCAAACAAAGCAAACAAAGATTGCAGAAGAAACTTTTCTCAAACAAAGGAGCTACATTTGTTTGATAACATGGAGAATGACAACCCAAACCGAAAAGCTAAATGTATAGTAGGTACACTTATAGCGGTAGTAATTTTTCTTCTTATTATAGTAGTGACTATATCATATATAATAGGACATGAAACTGATAAAGAAACAGCAGATGTAAAGCCTGTAACGACTTTGAAACCTGCTCTTGTTGGGAAGAAGGAGGAGAGCAATATCATCCGTGAAAAGGCATTACTGGCAGATGAAGCTCGTAGACTACACGTAGACGAGTCACAGGGAAACTTTAGGTCAAACGCATATGCTAAGCTATTGTACGAGTATATCGATGCCATGGAGGCCAAGGAATGCTATGTATGTATGCAGTTGCCGGCTTCCGTAGATGAAGGCATCAGATATCATCATCTCCCACTGACGTATGGGATAACATGTAGTTTATTGCTCAGTATATTTTATGGTAGAGAAGGGTTTGAGTACTACTTTTCAAATTATGATTCGGTACTGCCTGAGGTCCCGAATTATAAACAAATGAATAAGTGGGACTATCACAAAAAGGAGGATAGACTAGCAAAGTTCTTTCTTCCTTGGGATACATTAGATACTTCATATGCACGCAGAAATAATCTGACTTGCAAGGTGTCAGAGGTAGAGAAGAAGTTTATAGGACAAGTAGATGATAGATACAGAAGGCAGAAGATTTTGAAGATGTCAGGACAGTGGAAAACGGATTGGACCGAAGAAGAGAAAGCACATAAGAAGAAAGGTAGCAATGGTCCAATAGCTTTGGATAGAACGCAGATGGGAAAGTTATGTTTAACTCGAAGCAAGACATATTATGAGAGTGTATTTGTAGGTGAAGTAAATTGCGAACATGCTTTTCGACTAGAGTATTACACGAAGGATTTTATGAAAGGGATGCAAGCAATTCCTAATGTATATTTTGTATGTGGAAGAAATGCCTATGTAAAACTGCCTGACAATTGGTTTGGTTCGTGTTACTTGGCAATTGTCTTCCCCAAAATATATCATGCAAGGGATTTAGCGATCATAGAGGGAAAGGCTTCGACAAGAGTGAAAAGGGATGTAGGAGATGCGGAAGTAGTAGGAGACATATTTGGAGCGATGTTTCCTATGTTAGGTTTAATACTTAACGATGTTAAGATCAGGAGACTAGCTACTGTTGTAGATAGATTATCTGCAAGTACTGCAAGGTCATTAATGTTAGTAGAGGGAGAGATGCAGTCGATTAGAGCAATGGTTCTTCAAAACCGACTTGCTTTAGATGTACTGCTAGCAAAAGAGGGCGGAGTTTGCAAGGCTTTGAAGGTTCAAGAATGTTGTACTTACATTCCTGACAATTCAAAACCACTTGAGAAAGTCATACAAAATATTACACAGATTCATCAAGAAATCGAAGATTTATCAAAAATAAATGTGTGGGAAAAAGTTGGTCATGGAGTAGGAAAGGTTGGTAGTTGGTTTGCCAATCTTGGTAAAAGCATTGTATGGTACATACTAAAACCTGTTTTGATAATATTAATTTGCATAATTACATTGTTGGGTTTAGCAAGAATGTACAAATGGTATAGGTCAAACCGTTTGCAAAGGTCCATGAGAGAGCAAGAAAGGAGATTAGCTGTTTTACGAGATCAACAGTACAAAAGCTTAAGAGCACTCGAATCGATAAAAAGAGGGAATGTCGAAACTAGTTCTGTTTAGAGATTTCATTCAAATTGCTTTTAGTGATGACTCCTAAAAGTCATCAAAGGGGGGACTGAGAGAGCCCAAATTTGAATAGAAATTATATGTGGACCGTATTTACAAGCATATCGCATAAACGTGGAACCATAACGTGAAGTTAACACTTGTAGTGTAAAGTTAACTGACATAATCAATGTAATAGGAAATGTATTCGTATTCATTAGAAAATGCATTAGAAGGTCGTATATATAGTGGTCTAATTTAGAAATGTATAGAAATGCCTAAGAATAGAAGAACGTGTAAAGGTGGAATTCAAGTACGTGTGTAACTTTAAATGGAGAAGCGGCGTGAAATGTAACATGGAGAAATGTACAGAGGGCATACACGGAGAAATATAAAGTGACGAAATGTGTAGAACATGTATAACAATATAGCGAATAAGAATAAAAGTTATACTCTAGGAAGTTATATTCTAGGATGATACATTTACTTATATTCTATGTAAAGGATTTAGTAAAATATGAATGTATAAATGTATGCTAAAGGTTACACTGTGTAGAAGGATTTTGTGTGAACATTAGATGGGTTTAGGTCATTTGTAGTTTTAACCTGACAGGCCAAGGGTTCACAGAAGTGTAGTCCGCTGTTTGTAATTTAGTGGGCTCACAGGAGTCGTGAATAGCTTTGCTGTGAACGTGAGAGCCGAGAAGTCTAGCACTTGTTAGATTTAAGGTGACAACGCTGGACGAGGTTTATGGTCCAAACGTGATAAGAAGCGCTTGGAATTTGAAACTTGTTTTGAGAAGTCCATTCACAGGACCAAGAGAGGTTATGAATATAACTATAAGATTAAGGTTCTGTTGAGGTTGTCGACTTGTGTTTTGAAATGTCAATTGTAATATTGAATGAAGTCACCAGTAAGAAGATGAAGATGACATCTAAGGAGAAGGGTCAACTTAACGGACGACGCGAAGAGAGGAAGCCGTGGAAAGATCCAGAAATGAGATCATAAGAAAATTGAGACGTGGTGGGCGTCAAGGGGCGTTCCACCCATACTGTGATTGTGTATTTAGGGACAGCACCCTGGGGAGAAGTTAAGCAAGGGCGCAGATGGCCTGAGGAGCCATAGTGAGAGAGATCAGAGCGCAAGGGAGCAGTAGGCCGAGGACCCTTAGAGAACGGATGGGTAGGCAGAGAGGGTACTGCTTCTTAAACTTAAGTTACCTTTAGAGGCTAAGAGAGTTTGAACTTCTTTGGGAGTCAAACTGCTGACACCTTTTTAGGTTAAGGAACTTGCGAAGTAGGGATGTCACTTAGTATAGAGTAGGGACAGATATAACTTGAAATTTTATCTTTCTGTAGATGACGCAAAGGAACCACTTCATATCGAGACGGCAATTGGAGATTCTTGAATTGATTTAATTGTATTCTTTGTATACTTTTGAAATTTATCCTGAGAGGATTGTAATTGCTTAATTCGAACTTTTATATAAAACTTATAAACTTCATTAGTTGTCAGTGGTTCTTCCGAGTTGTGTCAGTTTATTGGGGTTAATTTAACCTATTTAGGGGTTGTCTTTTACTCAACGACAGACAAAAACCGATCCAAACAAGAATGAGATTAATATCAAATTAATTAAAAACGGTATCAAAATCTCATTCCCCGCACCAAGCTAGGGAGACAGGTGTGTCCACCTTTGCCAACCCCAACCCCAACCCTCAGGTGAGGAGGAGAGGTGAAGCATATATCTCAGGAGATCTTGAAGATGAGGATACTCAGCCAATCAGGAAGAGACTCATGCCCCCTTCTTACTGGAGGGTGGCATATTAGGGGGTGTACACCCACCCCAAAGAAGGGACCCATTGGTCCCGACCAGCACACCCCTTTTAATGCCCCTAAACTTAGTATTTAGGGTGACCCTGAACCTTGCATTCACAGATTCGAGGAAAAAAGGACTGAAGAGTTGTGCTGCCCTTGGAGGAAGAGGGCACCTACTGTCTTGGCCCCAGCCCTACTGGCCTGTCCCGCCTTCGACATGCCTATAGCAAAGAACCTGCCGTGTCTCCCCAAAGGACCTGTCCGGTACTCACCTTACAGACTCTGTATCCTGTGAGCACTTGATTTGCTCAACAATGACTCCAAGACCAGAATCCGGATTCCAGCGACCCCACGATCCGGCACCACTCTGAATCCGATGCCCACAGCCCAAGTTCGAGTGGCCCAACACCACAAGGAGGTCTCTCCAGCAACCTGGGATCTGGTGGTCCCCGACCTCCCTCAAGCTCCAAGATGACACCTGCAGCCTCAGTCTGAAGGGTCACCACAACCGCAACCGGAGATGGTAAGCAAACCCGATACCAGAAGACAACCCTGCACCCAATGCCCCATGAGCTCGGGAGGCCCAACCAATGGTGTTCAGGCATCCCCCAAGAACCCAACTTACCTCTACAGCTGGTGGTCATCTTCAGGAAGCCTCACTGCCTGAGCCTGCAGCAAATTTGTGGAACCGAAGACCCCATTGAGAAGCACAGGGTCATTGACATCGACTTGGCCCCTTGCACTCGGCCACAGCCGTGCTGCTGGTGGTGCAGCTCCTGTGTTGATTGGTGGCCCCTGCAGTGCTGACCTTAACCCCAGGAGCTTTGCTCCCCCACCGAGTAGCCTGCTCGTAAGCAGTCCCTAACTAAAGTCCTACTTGTCCCCACTGGCTAAAATTGGGCCCCTGCACTCCGCACCCAGCTGCCCCAGTGCTGCTGGTAGGGCAACTTGAGTGCCAACCTTGACATTGGGGAACCTTGGTCCTAACCCCCAAAACTCCCATCTGTAAGACGTTTCCTTACTTGTGAAACAGATAACCATTTTTCTCCCATAGGATCCCATGTTATAAGATTTGGACCTAAAATGTTCTAAGTATTGAACTGTATGGGAAAAAAACAGTAACTTTAACTCAAGCCAAGAAAAGTCTTACTTACCTTGTATTGTGTGATCCTTATGTGTGGTATCCACCCCCAGTACGCACAGTCATATAAACGTAACTTAAAGTATTCTAAAAGTAATTATAGTGTAATGTAAACTGCTTTCTGAATCAATACCAACCTGTAACTTTTGCAAATTCAACCACAGCTGCATTTCCCTGTGAAGTCCTGTATTTGAGAGTATGTTTTACTTATCTGTGCAAAGTCCTGCTTGGTTCTAAAAATAAAACTTAAGTATACCTTTTTTTATACTTACCCAATTGGTCTGGATTCTGTCTCTGAGTGTGTGCAATCACTTCTTGAATGAGTGAATACAAAAAATACTTAACACACTCTCTGGATAACTGCTCGCCCACACTACCACAAAGAGAACTGTTAGTACTTACCTACTTTAGCCTCTTTTAGACCTCTGGGATATTCCCTAGACCCTGTGCACACTATACCTTACTTTGTTATAACATATACAGAGCCAGCTTCCTACACAGTGCACCAGGAATAATAATAATCTACAAGGTCCATGGCAGTGTGACTTTAGTCCCTACCAGAAACATCACAAATGAGAGACAAGAGTGATCTTGATCTTCTGTGTAGCTGAAATTATGGTCTACAAGATTAAATTTACCATAGTGCGTGCAACCAGAAGAATGGTTGTAGTCATAAATAAACAGAAAAGTCTCTTTATCTTCCACTTGTTTGCCTTCCGGTACTAGAAGGAATTGAGTTTGATGGTTAGAGAATCACAAGATGACAGTTCTTTCTCCTGTTTGAAGATTTGATTTTACTCAGAGCCTTGCTGTGCCTGGGGAGAATCAAAAATATGGCACAATTTCCTCTTCCGTATGGCCACTCAAACCAAAGTGCAAAAGTAACCGTTTGTGTAATGAGACTTTACAACCGATCAAATGCCTTTTTCATTTCTGGACTGGCGCTATTACTACTCCTATTTGTTTAGCATGTTGCTGGTCTATGAAATTTCATAATTCAAGAACAAGGATAGAGTAATGGTTCGGCAACGTGCTACTCACAGATCAGCCATGATGGTCCTATGCCATTGCATAGTTTTTTGGCTATTGAGATAGAGAATAAAACTCGACATGACAAAGTGGTGTGTACTAAGCTGTACAGCACCATTCTCCAGCCCACATCACAATCAAAAAGAAAATCGTGTAAACTTGAGCTAAGAAAAATCAACCTTCACAACATCCCTCACACAACCACTCAGGACAACAAATTACCTGGAGAACATAATAAAGTACCCTGCCACAAAACTAAACTAATGGTCAATTTTCAATTGACTAACATTACCACCCATTCCTCACCAGTCACAATTCATTTATATACCTTCTGTGGACAACGACATGCTACCATAACAATACAATTGTACCACCTCATACGATCTTCACCCAACTAAAGAAACCACACCACCTTCTAGCCAGCTCAGCTGACTCAAAGAAACAAAACCTCTTTTGGATATTCTGGACTGAGACAAATATCAGCACACTCTAGCAAACTCATGGTAAGATAGCTTCTTCCTGCCTGCTTGGATAAATCTCTGCATTTTCGAGTCAACTCAGGAATCCTCAACCCCATCCTCACCACGAGTGCTGTAATGCAGAGAAGCGAACAGCATCTCTTACCATACATGCCAAAACAACAAGTGGCTTAACAACGCAGTCAATATCATGACTGTGTTGTTACCACAAATTCCATTACAACGCACGTCATTACAAGGACGGGCTTTAGGGAAGCACTGGACTTTGGAATAGTTCATATTACTATTCCGACTCCAGCCATTGTATCAGTAGAGAAGGTGTTGGACTTAAAATCCAACACCAGTCCAACACTGCATTCCCTAAAGCAAGTTGTTGTAAATACTTGGGGGCATATTATGAACAAATAGCAATATTTATCGCTAAGTAGGCTTAGCAGCAATTTTTTTATCGCCGCGCATCACCGGATTTTATCGCTGAGATAACGTGCTATTAGCAACGTTTATCTCAAAAGCGATAAAATTCCCAGCGATTGCGGCAAAATCCGTGAATATCGCTGAGAATACAGCGATATTCACGCATTATCGCTTACAGGGTCTTAGCCATTATATCCGCCTCCCATTGGATATAATGGCTAATAACTGGTCTGAGCAGGCGTTGGTTTTTGGAGATATTCGCGCTTAGCGCGTATATTTCCATTGCTACGCCTGTGTTGGTAATAGGCGATAGCGATGTTAGCGACTGCTTTCAGTCGCAAACAGGTTGGGTACGCCCACTTTGCAGGTCATTAGCGATAAATATCGCTGACATGCAAAGCGGGCCCCAAACCGCTTGCTATCGCCTACAAGCTGTTGCTAACTGCTGTTAGCGACAGCTTGGTAATAGGGCGATAGAATTATCGCCACTTAGCGGCCGAAAACGGCCGCTAAAGCGGCCATAATTTCCTATCGCCCCCCCTTGATAAGTGCAGGAATGTCACTTAGATGTCAATTTGTATTAGCCTCTCTCCTTCAGGAACTAGCTATAAGTAGGAAGCACACCAGGTAGTCGACATGCAGGTATTCAATGCTAAAGGTTGACAGACAGTGGTGTACTGTGGCAATGGAACTATCTACACATTGACATTACACACTCCATTCACCAGCTAACCCTCACGTGGAATGGGCACACCAAGCGAGCTGTCTAGTTTCAGGATTTATTGTTTGATCATCATAGAGAATCACTGAAATAATAGAATTTCTAGTGTAGAGACCCAAATTGATGAGACTGCATTGTTCTATGGAAGTACCTGGGAAAGGAGTTTGCATGGATTTAACAGTACCCTTGACAAGCCACAAGCTTCAGTAAAAGTACCCGAGGATCCAGCGAAATACACTATCAGCTCTACTGTGTTCTCATATCCATACAATTCTCCTTTGGCTGATCTGGAGAACATTATTAATCCATTGGTCACTACTGACTAACTATTCATTTCCTCATTAACTGCCAATGAATCATGACGTCTACCAAAGACGTTCTGAGGTTCTGCCATGTAACATTCATATTTGTATAGAACAGTGCTTTCGCCGTTTATTAAGCTGGCTGGCCTGCTGCTCTACGTCCTCTCCAAGGCACAACATCTAAATGCCACTTTAGATTGAACATATGGAGACTGCTTGTTCAGAGAAGTAATGCACTTTGCAGTGTTTGATTCAGACACTAGTATGCTTCTCAGCAGTCTCTGCGGCAACCACAAGAATAGAAGGGGTGATGTATGACAAATAACACAGCAGCACATTAACCACTGGTGCAGGATCAAGTCATGCTTGGCAAAAGTGGGAGAATTAGCCCGCAAAATAACTTCCAGCTGGCATGCTGGGGAAGTGAAAGACCGAGTCTCATCTCTAGCGGTCTGAAGTCTGGACCTGCGGTTTTGGAACAGTTCAAGGCTATTCTGGTCAAAGCAGAGAAGGGCTTCTGACTATATCACACTAGTGAAGGCATGAAAACTACTACCACCCAAGCTACACAACTTTTATCATTTTTGGTTCCTGCCTAAAAAGACTACATTTCTCAGGCAGAAAAATTAAATCCAGATTGTTAAATCATGGCGGTTCTTCACTTTTTTGGACAAAGATGGAGTCGCATTGGCTGATTGCCTTGCCTCAGAATCCACAAATTCCGTGTGCATTTCTACTAGGTGTTACAAATCCGAGCTGTTCAATAAACATTTTCAGGCTACTCCTTATCAGATACATCTGAAGAGTAAATCATCAGTGTAAGATATTGGGTTGTTGGCTGAGGGGAAGTTTTAACCCTGCTCAAGCAACTGCCACAAAACCACAAAGGTCACTAAATTAACCTGCGCTTAACTCTCTGGCAGTTTGGTACAAGAGCAGCCAGGCTTAGTTAAGAGGACATGTGAACAGTATTTATGTAACACTCCGACACAGAATTCCGGGGGTGGAATGAACCATTCCACCCACCCCTACTTAATTGGTGGTGAGTAATACAAAAATCAGAGATAGGGTTGCATAACGGGGTTAAAGACTTCTATGTATGACACCTTCTCAGTAGAGCTTCATTACATTCAAGAAGATTCAAATCAGAGAATCAGGACAGACTTTTTTCTTACAATGAGTTCCAAGCAAATCAACACCTTTGAAGTTTTTCTGACTTCTAAAATGAGATTCCTACTGGATACAGATTTGATGTCTGGGCGGGTTGAGTTGTAGGTGTCCCTTCCAAATACTGAGTCGGTGTCATATATAACAATGTTTTGCGACCGAAAAGGAAAGGTGTCCCCTTATGCCCCTTCCCCTTTGTGAATGTAAAAGAAAAGATTGATGACCAGGCAGTGGTTGAAGGGACCACAGACAACATTTAATCTTTTTTTTAAATGCAACCCTGCCTTCTTTAAGAGAAAGGGCTGAATTTAAAATTGAAAAGCAATCACAGGCATTGGTGGTCTCCTGACCCCAGCAGGCTAATATCCCTGTGATGGTCTCCAATGTAGTGAGTCCCATTTTGCAATCTGCCTCATTAATTTTATGAGGTAGGTCGGATTGCGACAACTATGATTCGGAATTATTGCATAGATTGGTTCTTAAAATTATTTACTGATCACAAAAATACTGGTTGCAAACTGTAAAAAGTATTTTGGGACCAGTAAATAGTACATCTGGCCTATAGTTGTGAGGCCCGTTGGTTTACTGCTCCTTCGTTGCTGGCATCTTGCACATTTAAGAGCCAAGAATACTTAAACAGCATGGAATGCACATTGTTTCTTCTAGGTGTCAGCCCACTTCAAAGTGCACAATAGATAATTGATAATATGCCCCTGAGTTCTTGAGGGCTAATGCTTTATAGGATCCGCCTTTGTGGGCTTCATTCAGTGGAACTGGTGCTGGCTGAAAAGATGCTGCCTCAATTAGGAGTTCAGGGGTCATTTAAAGTGTGCTGGTAATGGGGCTTCTATTGAACGCCTGGAAAATTCCATTCATTTTCATTTGCAGCTCCCTGGCCTCATTTAGAGTGGGGGGGGGAACATTTATTTACTGACTGTGAACCCCTAGATGTCTCGACAATCAAACACTCTTTGCAGGTGGTCCATCCACCATTGGACTGCCATAAAACAGCTTCAGAAGGCCTACCCTGTGTGGGACAGGGCCAACGTATGAGACTGCAGAAGAAAAAATGTGACAAGGACCCACCCATTTGGAATTAAAATCCCAGTGAATCAGTCAGTTATTTTTTCAGATCCAACCCCTGCTTTTCACCGAAATAGCTTACAGACTTATCAGCAGGAGAACTTTTGGTGAAAATTCCCCAAAACTGAGCAGGGACCAGCTTAGCAGGCAGGTTATTGCGGGGCTGGTACAGGTGGGATCTCTACCACACAAGCGGTCTGACAGCTCACATGTCAAATTTTAAATGAGTCCCTTCCATGGCATTTCCACTAGTGTCTTGTCTGCTTGGGTCAGCCATTTAAACAGTGACGACCCTCTACAGAAAAATTCCTTTATTGTCTCCCCATAAGTGTGTGTTTTTGTGGGGATTGGTGACATTAGTTACGCTATACCTAAGGGGGTTTTATATTCAGATTAACAGAAGTAATGACAGAGCACATTTTACCCTAACCCACTCCCCAAATGACCTCTAAAAATATACTGTCTTGGACACCTAGGCCATTTTGGTGGCTGACAGTAAAAACCAGTCAACTTAAAATGAAAAAGCCTCGCCACATTTGGTGCGGTGTTGGTACTGCATCTAGCACACCGCCAAATGGCGACCCAGCTCTCCCCATGGAACAGACAGGTACATCGCAGTGAGAAAAAAAAAGTAGGGGAACTGTGGGTGAAGAATCAGGGGGCGGGAATAACCGAAGATTGAATCAGTTGGCGGGGTCAGGGGTGTGGCTAGAAATAGCAAACCATACCAATTTTTAGTACATTTAGCATTTCACTGACCAGTTACAGCTTATTACGTTATTTAATTAAAACAATGGATAAACATGTTTATTTGAGGTTTAATTCAGGAAGAAGCAAACACTCATAGGGAATACAGGTTTATGTAAAGCGTGTGAAATATAAGCAGGAGCAACATGGTACCTTAATGCTTTTACTTTCATTGTTCAGAAATCCATGATTAATTTTTGTCTCAAACATTCAGGTCATGAATACAGGGCTCCTCCTGTACACATGTGTTAAGCAGGGCTCAGAAGAGAAAGGGACTCTTCAGGAGAATCTAGACTCACGGAAACCCACAAAGGCTCCTTCATATTCATGCCAGTTAGCTAGCTGCTCAATCATAATATAGCAAAAAGAACAACTGGTGGACAGAATGCAGAACAATATCATTCATTCACCCCAGTACAGAGATCTGGGCCTAAATCCATTGTTTCTTTGCTCACCATGCCATTCCAGTTTGCAGCCAGCCATATGCAAATCAGTCTTGATCCTGCACCCAATGGGAAAAGTCCAGCCCGAACTGCCAGGCTAGGTCCTCCCTGGACTGGAAACAAGCATCCTAGGACCGGTTTCGGGCTTTCAGCCCTCATCAGCCAGGATAGCTTGATTCCAGTGGCATGGAGAGCACAGGACTCATGTCTGAGCATACCTGTCCCACTCGGGGTAACAAATGCAAAAAGAACAAGAACAATTGATGGACAGAATGTAGAACAATGTCATACATTCCCCCCCAAGTACAGAGATCTAGGCCTAAAGCCATTGTTTTTTTGCTCACCATGCCATTCCAGTTTGGACCCAGCCATATGCAAATCAGTCTTGATCCTGCGCCCAATGGGAACAGTCCAACCCGAACTGCCAGGCCATATTTATTCAAGTGTCCTTTCATTCGGGAAGTGAACACAAAGCTGTACCCACTGAACTTTGCACATAACATATTGCTCTTTGATATGCATGGTACATGTTCTTTGCAGCAGGTATATTACCCCTCTGCGCTACCTTAGATGAGTAAAACAGCCACTAGTCAAAACATGCTCCCATCTCTCTCCAGCAGGTACATTGATCACCAAAGTTATCTTGGCACTTGTATTGTTGACCGAAACCTGCTGAATATACAAAGAACTTTGCCGTGTTTTTAAAACTCCTGCACTTGTACAAAACCGGTCCCCCCAAACTGAACTGGCCCCCTACCCTTCCAGTCGCCCTGGGAAACGGCTGCTCCTGCCCTTTCACTGCTCCTGTCCAATCAGTACTCCTGCTCATGCTCGATCAACTCTCCTGCTTCGTCAATTCCCCTGCCCCCTCCCTTCTCCTGGCCCGTCACTACTCCTGGCCCGTCACTGCTCCTGCCCCGTTCACTGATCCTGCCCCGTTCACTGCTCCTGCCCCGTTCACTGCTCCTGCCCCGTTCACTGCTCCTGCCCCATTCACCGCTCCTGCCCCATTACTTCTACTGCTTCATCACTTCTCCTGCCTTGTCACCTCTCCTGCCCCATCGCCTCTCCTGCCCATTGCCTCTCCTGCCCATCACCTCTCCTGCCCATCACCTCTCCTGCCCATCACCTCTCCTGCCCATCACATCACCTGCCTGTCATGTCACCTGCCCGTCACTTCTTGTGCCTGGTCACCTCTCCTGCCCTGTTGTCTCTCCTTCCACGTCACTTCTGATGCCGTGTCGCCTCTTCTGCCCCATCACTTCTCCTGCCCGGTCACTGCTCCTTCCCTGTCACTGCTCCTGCCCCATTCACTGCTCCTGCACCGTTCACTGCTCCTGCACCGTTAACTGCTCCTGCCCCGTTAACTGCTCCTGTCCGTTCACCGCTCCTGTCCTTTCACCGCTACTGTCCTTTCACCGCTCCTGTCTTTTCACCGCTCCCGCCCGGTTACCACTTTAGCTCATGCCCCGTCACCTCTCCTGCCCTGTCACCTCTCCTGCCCGTCACCTCACCTGCCCATTCATCTCTCCTGCCCCTTCACCTCTCCTGCCCCGTCACTTCTCCTGCCCCATCACTTCTCCTGCCCTGTCACTTCTCCTGCCCGTCACTTCTCCTGCCCCGTCACTTCTACCCAGTTACCTCTCCTGCCCAGTCACCTCTCCTGCCCAGTCACAAACTAACCATCAACAGGCACTGCCTTTGTGACCCCTAGCCTTTTTTGCCCGGAAGAGGAGGAGCAAGCTGGCCGCGCTGACCGCACGACTGTGGAGACCGCAGCAGCAGGGAGAGACACCGGGCATTTCGGCACTAGCAACCAAAACGGCCGAGAAAACACCAAAACTGCACCCCGCAGCCGTTGTGCCCCAGCCGAGGCAAGGCAAGGTGAGGAGCTGCGGGGGGGCCGCGACCGCGAACTGCAGACTGCAGAGACAGAGACTGCAGAGACAGCAGCGGGAGGAGAAGCTGGGCAACAGCTAACGCCGGTACCGCCGACGGAAAATAAAACAAACCAGCACCGCATCGCATTGCAGCAGCAGCTCCTCTAGCTGTAGCTGTAGCTGTGGCTGAGGCTGAGAGCGCTGAGAGCATTGGGATCACTGAGACCATCGGTGTGTCACAACAGGAGCCTCGCACCCGCACCCACTCCTACTCACCTCCTCACCTCCTCACCGCCTCCCCTCGCCAGCACCTCGGAGGAAATGGCGGTCCACCGTCGGCCACCAGCTTACGGCGGACCACGGACCACAGCAACCCAGCAGCACTCCACTGGTATCCTGGTATCCTGGGGCTCTGAGTCTGAGCCTGAGCCTGAGTCCGAGCCGGGGGTGGAAGGAGCCAAGGAGTGAGGAGCAGGGAAAACTGGTGAGTTGGTGAGCCAGCAGGGTAGCGGAGGCTAACGGAAATAAATCTGCAAAAGAGAAAGGGAGAGCCGTCTCTGGGCCGCGTGGAGGCAGGGGGTGAGACTGCTAACAGGGGCCGAGACCGAGACTGTAAGCTCAAACCCCGAGCCTCAAGATCAGAGCTTAGAGCCCAGAGCCTAACCCCCCAACCCCCAAGCCTCAAGCCTCAAGAGAGAGAGAGCGAGTAAGTGTGGAAGCGACCACCACGCACGAACACAGCACACGTACTGCTGCCCTGACCACTATCCTGGGCGCTTAGTGACGACAGGGACAGAGATAGAGAAAGAGATATACGAGGAGGAAGTCTGAGGAGAAAGACTAGAGGGACTCAACAGGCACCCAGTCTCACAGCCCCCATTCCCTTCCCCCACAGCACTCCGAGATCAAAGACTCACTTTAGACCGACGTAAGTAGCGCCAAAGTCTGTCTGTCTATCTTCAGATCGGCACTTTCTCCTGCGCGGCGGACCTAGAGGCTTGCACAGGGGGGCACTGGAGGGCTGGAGTGAAGGAGAGTGAAGGAGAGCAGCAACAAAGCCCATTTCACAGACCTCTCACAGACCCTGGTCCGCCATGCGATCAGGCAAAGTGAGAAAGTCCTTCACTAAACCAGCAACTAGACGAAAAAGGGGGGCCACAAAAGACACTGAAGCCCCCCTACCACCTATAGAAGACGATTCCTGCAAAACAACAAATGCAAGCGAAAAGAACAGCTTAAACGAACCTAACACCAGCAAAGAAGTCATCGACGACAAGGGCTGCCTTTGGTTTACTGGCTCGGAGTCTTCCGAACGCACCATTACAACAAATACAAGGGGCCCAAAAAATGCAACAAAACAAAACAAAACATCTAAAGGGCTAAAAAGAGCCAGAACCGAAGATCTCATAACTATAGACAGAGACTCAGCCTGCAAATCTTTACACACCTACCAACCAAAAATATACACGAAATTTGCATTCTTAAAAAACCCAGGAGCAGCAATCTTTACAAAAAACGGGGACTTAGAACAACTACCCACTCCTCTGGAGTCTGGGAGGATAGATTATCCCCCCCACAAGCACAACAAACAGAGGAAGCAGTGAGAGTCCCAAAACTTGTGGTAGCGGACATCCACCTTGCCTACCACCAGAAGGCTCCGACCGAAAGCAGGCCAAAAATCAACAAGGATGAAAAAGAGGAAATAGTCTGCACAATAACAAACTGGCCTGCGGCGTCAAGTAGCCTACTAAACATTGCTCTAACTAGCCCCCAAAGCACGCAGATTCGGACCGAAAGGCCAAAAACAGAAAGCTCCCCAGTAAAGGACATCTCGCCAAGTGGGCTAAGACCAAACAGGGTACTAGACGCCTCTATGATTTTTGTACCGCAAGAACAATCAGACTGGTGCAACTCACCAATTGGATCCCCGCAGCAAAAAGTCCCGGGTAAACAGGACAAAGCGGGAACACTACCGCAACCAACTAGCACCCCCCCCATTGATGCTCACGGATGCTCGAGACACCCTCCAAACGGGTCCCAAAGAACAGAGCATCATAGACGGCTTCAACACACCTAATACACCCAACACACCCAAAAGCCAGAAAAAAGAGAATCCACAGCCAACGACATGACCTTTCTAGCAACACAGGAGTGGCAAGACTTAGTGGCAGCCTATAATTTAAAACCCACTAACACTTCAAGCACCAGTAGACCTGAGAATGAGAGTAAAACCTCGCACATCACGTTCTGGGCAAATCTATTAAATACAATACAACTCTCTGCAACAGCTCTTCAATACCAATCAGAGAAACTGGACATGCAGCTAACAGTACTACAAACACTAGCCGAGTTTACCGCTGGGATCGAACGGAAATTAGGCGATCTAAATGGCCTTATAAAAAGGGGACAGGAAGCAGCAGAACTCTCAGCGCCAGCAAAAACAGCATGTGACTGTTCCCCAATAATAAACAAGCTATCGACGTTACCAACAATGCTAGAAAACCTCTTGGACGACCTGAAACCAATGATGGCATCTGCACTAAAAGGACCATATACAGAGGGACACGAGAACAAAGATCAACAACCAAATGGCAAACTGTTAAAATCAGAGAACAAGCCACTCCAACACGAGAAGATCAGTCCTACACAAGCAATTCGATCACCAACAAACCCTCCGGCAACCTTTCTACCTCCTGAAACTGACAGCATAGTAGAGCCCACAAATTCACGAGCTTGTCGAAAACAAAAAAGGAAAGGTAGGAACAGGAAAACAACAGTCAACATCCAAGAACAGGAAAGGCAACCTAGGGAGCTTGACCATCAAGAAGAGACCGTACCCCAGCACAAGGAGACAAAGCAGCCCACACTTGACGGCAACAGACTGTCCTCGGGAATAAATGCATCCCCTGCTAGAACCTCTGGAATGTCCAACAAACCAAACACAATAGAAGCATCAGTAAAAATCACTGAACACTCTGAGCACAAGGAGGAGACAAACACACACAATACCCAACCGTGGAAAAGCCCTAAGCAAAAGATCTATGAGCGCAGCACACTCAGGGGTCACACCCCACACCACAAAACAACAGCTCTCCGGCGACCGAGCAGGAGCAGGCTCACTGCAAACCAAGGGAAACAACAGTTAAAATAGAATATAACTGTAACCAATTTTCCAACAGGGCAAACGACCCTGTACAAACTGCAGCTCAAGAACCACGTGCCACCCAATCCAACAAGACAGATATACTACTATTTCATCCAGAGTACAAATCCAGAGGCAGAATGGACGTCCTAAATAGAGGGATTATAATTAAATTGATTAACTCACTTGAAGGCCTGGAGGGCATTTCCTCAACCGACCTACTCCAAATTGAATTTCAACCCGCTCTGGTACAGAACAAAACAGAAATAACTAAGACAACATGGACATCGAACGATCTGGTCGACCGCATTCTAGGAAAACTGAACAAATTTGCACAGTGGGGAATAAAACTTGAACCAGGAAGAAGACCTTTCTACCCAACACCTTTTTTAATCGAAACCGCAACAGAACAACGTCCCAAAGCTACATCAATACTGAGAGGAGCACTCAGTCAGACACCGGACCATGAAGGGAGAACTCTTCACAGGAATGCGGGACCAAGAAAATCATCAATCGCTAACTCAGGTATAATACTACGTACAATAACAAACAGAGGTGAGCAGTGACAAGAATGCCTCGCAAAACCCCGGGATCTCGCAAACACGACTACCCTTAGAATATGTATCTGGAACATCAACGGACTGACCGACAAATTGGAAGACGAGGAAACATTGAAATATCTAAGGTCATTCGATATAATATTATTGCAAGAAACCTGGGAAATAGACGCGATAGTCCTGGAAGGATTTACGATGCAAACTGTCCCAGCAACCAGGTCCTCATTGTTTGGACACAGCTCAGGAGGATTGACGATCCTTGCCTCAGTACTCACAATAGGAACAATGAAGGAAATTAAAGTTAAAACCATAGCCCCCAATATGATACAGGCGGCAGACATCACAATCAACTAAACGAAGCACGACCACCATCTCGTAATAATTAATTCATACATACACCCGAAACACAAGCAGAAGGGCGCAAGAGAGTTGGTTAAGGAAACAGCAAGAATCTTGGAAGAGGGGGACGCCGATGACCTAATCCTGGCAGGAGATTTTAACCTCTTTCTATTCGGAAGCACAGAGGACGAGGAACTCGCACAAGAACTCAATAGAGCCTGGGGAATCCCACCGCAAGCACAAGTGAAGGCAACCAAACAAACAAAGTGCTCAAAGCAATTATTAAAAGACTTAGAGCAACTAAACCTGAGGGTATTGAACGGCCGGTTTAAAGAAGATACCCCCCAGCATCGACCTACCACACCTTCACAACCTCCACCTACCTAGACTATACATTTGTAACCCTCTCTTTCTTCAACAGCATCAGATCATTCCAACTAGGCGCCAGCGATCAAAGCGACCATCTGCCGCAAGAAATTGTCTTAAAAACCCCCAGTGAGAACCCCAACGAACCCTGTGTAACTATAGGCAATAAGTACACAACAGACTTCAAACGCATCAGACTTAAACAAAATAACATCGAAGCTCTGTTCACCGATGTGCAGGAGACATTACAGCAAGGCCATCTGCAAACGAAATAGAGGCCTGGGAAGGGTTCACCAAGGCCCTTGGGACAAAATACGCAACCAAATCAAGGACATTAAAAGGCAAACTCCCGAAGAACTCACTAAGAAAGACATCCACACCGGAGATAAAAAGCCTTAAAAAGGGACATAAAGCATACCCTGAAACAACTGTGAATACAGCCTATAAAAGAACCACTACAACACACCCTACATGGTCTAAAAACAAGCTTAAAAAAAGCAATTTGGGAAAACAAAAGGAAGGCGAACGACGAACTATGGGCAAAAATAAAGCATGATTCCAAACTAAAGAACAGCGCCAACTTTTGGAAAACAATTCATAGCTTGCAACACCCAGGGCACCAAGGGATAAGCTCATACATAGCAGAGCCAGCCTGGGCAGACTACCTGCACAATCATTTTAACAAACCAAACGAAGACACAGCCTCGTCAGCAAATAAAAGAGACAATAGCAAAGAGGACGGACCAGTAACAAAGGTAGAAAAAGGGCTCTGTAATGTAGTAGAAGGCAAAAGAGCATTAGTCAACGAAAAGATGGCAGGGGGAGAGAAGGATAACAGTACCCCAATATCCAATATGACATCAAAATATCCGCAAATCGGATAAAAACCCAAATAAAGAAGGGGAAAATGGAGGGAGCCCCGGGTCCTAACGGGATTCCACCGTCAATATTTAAGCACGATATCGAGTTCTGGAGCAACACACTAGTTCCACTTTTTACAAGTACATTGGAACTAGAAGCATGCCCGGAATCCTGGAAAGGCTCTATAATAAGTCCAATTTACAAGCAAGGAGACAGGAGCAACCCAGGCAACTATCGGCTGATAGCCCTCTTAGATATAGAGGCAAAGTACTATGCTGGCATAATACTAGAAGAATTGACACAGTGGGCAGAGACAGAGCACATAATTCCTGCCACCCAAACAGGATTCTGTAGAGGGCAGGGAACAACCACCAACATCATGGCTCTATCGTTATTAACAGACGCTGCAAAACTAGGAAAAACCCCACTGTTCCTATGTTTCATCGACTACAGTTCAGCGTTTGACCATGTGGACCGGGGCAAACTATGGCAAAAGCTTACAAAATGGGGGATTCCAGAACTGCTGTTGAAACAACTTATCCTACTCCACACCAACACCTGGGTCCGGATCAAGCTGGGCAAAGGGACGCACCTCTCAAGGCAAATTAACACCTACAATGGCCTGAAACAAGGGTGCATCTTAGCCCCCACCTTATTCAACCTCTACCTGGCAGACCTCCCAGAGGAATTGGATAAAACCAACTTGCACGCGCCCCGGTTGGGTGATATTACGCTGACCAACCTCCTTTATGCCGACGACCTTGTTCTAATAAGCTGCACTCCAACAGGCCTTCAACATCTCATAAATACCACCAGTTCATTTTCACATCGTAACGGCCTAACCATCAACCTGAAAAAACCAAGAACCATGGCAGTGAACAATAAAAAGACCAGGAAGAACAGCTGGTTCTTGAATGGTAACAAACTGGACCAAGCGACGTGCTATAAGTACCTGGGTGTTCTGGTGGACAGCAGAGGGTCATTCAAACCCCAACTGGAGACACTTTACCAAAAAGGAACCATGAGTTACCTGGCAATGAAACCCCTTAAAAAGATACTGCCAGACCACACGCTCGATCCCTTCCTACAAGTACTGAGAGCTCGTCTCCAACCAAGATTAACATACGGGAGCGAATCAACCCTAGGAAAGGATGCACAGACATCAGACAAGGTGATCGGTTAAACCTACAGGTCAATTTTTCAGCTTCCTAGATACGTATCACCAGCACAAATTTGTCTGGAATTTGGGATACAAAAGCAAACGGTGGAAAGAAGGGGCAGCTTTATAAAATGCTGGCACAAGATCAGAAACGGAGAGCCAGGCACCCTAAACACCCACCTCTGGACTGAACTGCAAAGACGTGAACGATCACACGTTAGAGAATATTTGATGCAATCGCTAGAAAGCCTAGAACTGACTGGCCTCTGGAATAGCTCAGTAGATCATAAAAGCTTTAAAAAGCAAGTAACAAAAACAACGAAAATAGTATCGCTACTTGAAGATAAAGTAACCCTGGCGAAAAGAGCCCACGGCTGGATAGTACTAAATGACTATAAAACCCTCAAACCACAAGCATACCTAGACCAAGGCTTCAAGCAGAAGACAAAGGAAAAATTCTTAAAATTCCGACTAGGCGTACTACCGATCCTCCCCCATCTGGCGCCATGGGAAAGGAACCATAAAGATCTAACCTGCCGTCTTTGTGGGGCAGGACCTGAAGACCTAACTCACATAATATGCATTTGTCCCAGCTTAATGGACATAAGGAGAACACTACTACGTGTAAAATGGAACCAGGAGGGGGTCAGGTCATGCCGACAGGCAGTTAAACTGTGCTTCAACCCAAGCGAGATCCAACTAAACTGCAGAACCACAAAATTTCTTGATGCAGTGGCAAAGAGAATCAAGGAGGCACAAAAAGAAGCAACTGCCCAATAGCCAGAAACATGTTCTGGGGTATCTTTCGAACTTTTGGTCAGACTGCAGAAGAAGTTGAACCACTGAAACATTTTAACTTTTGATACTTACTCTTTTATTCTTGTTAGTAACCACCCTTTCTTTTAAAACAATGTATTTTAAATTGTGAGTTTTAATTAACTGTGCAATAAACTTTACTACTTACTACTTACTACTTACTACTGCCCAGTCACCTCTCCTTTCCTGTTGCCTCTCCAGCCCCGTCACTGCTCCTGGCCCGTCACTTCTCCTGCCTCGTCACATTTCCTACCCCGTCACTTTTCCTGCCCCGTCACCGCTCCTGCCCCTTCACTGCTCCTGCCCGTCCACTGCTCCTGTCCGGTCAGCACTCCTGCCCGATCACCGCTCCAGCCCTTTCACTTCTCCTGTCCCATCACTTCTCCTGCCCCGTGCACTGCTCTTATCCGTTCACTGCCCCTATCCGTTCACTGCTCCTGCCCATGCCTAATCACCGCTCCTGCCCCTTCACTTCTCCTGCCCCGTCACCTCTCCTGCCCTGTCACCTCTCCTGTCCCGTCTCTGATGCTGACACGTCAACTCTCCTGCCCCATCACTTCTCCTATCTGTTACTTCTCCTGCCCGTCACTTCTCCTGCCTGTCCCTTCTCCTGCCCGTTACTTCTCCTGCCCGGTCACCTCTCCTGCCCTAGTACCTCTCCTTTCCTGTCGTCTCTTCTGTCCAGTCACTGCTCCTGCCCAGTTCACTCTGTGTACAACATTGACAAATTACACAAGGTGTCAAGTTCCCCACAGTACTCTGTTTGGGGAAAGCGCCTCTGTAATCACCAACTCTGATCTCACTGACACTTGATATGCTAAAGGCAGAGGGGGGCGCATTGTCTTTCAAAAGGGGATAATCTGCCTCAATCGGAATGACAATGGGCCTGCCCTCGGTCTGTGCGAGCTCAGGGAGTGGCTGCTGCAGCCTCTTGAGTTCAACAGAGAAGTGCGAGCAGCCCCTGGAACATGAAAAAAAAGTTATTGTTTTAGATAGGACTATTCTTGCCGTCCCCGGATGCTTTTTTGAAAGTAAGAAGTAGGGGAATGGACTGAATTAATTTTTAGAAGTTGGGGCATGCTGTGCCCTTCCGCCCCGCCCACTTCAACCACTGGGTACATGGGATAGGTTAGCATACATGTTGCATGCACCTGGGATTCTGGATGGGGGTGGTGAATAAAATAGATTAAGGGCCATATGGATCAAGCAAATTCGCATTCGCAAAGGCCGAAATTCGCAGAATTTCGGCCTTTGCGAATGCGAATTTGCTAAATGGTATGTATGAAGCAAAATGTGGTGCAAAACAAGGAATGGCAAAATTTGCGATTCCTTATTTTGCAATTGCATTTAAGGAATCACAAATTTTGCGATTCCATAAATGCAATGTATGAAGCAAAAAAAATTTGCAAAATGTCCTTAAGGAATCGCAAATTACCACCAACTTCTAGTTGGTAGTAAGTTGCGAATTCCTTGAAAACTGCACATTTTTGCATTTTTCAAAGTGCCATGTGACGCAGGCATGTATGTGCGCCACATGTGCACCCCTGCATATTTCAGGGGTGCAACAGGGTGTCCTTTGGACACCCCTGCACCCTTGAAATTATTCTCAATTTGCGATTAGCAAATTGCGAATCGCAACTTGAGAGTAACTTCCCATTCATTCCTATGGGCCTCCTGACCCATAGAAATGAATGGGAAAGTATTCCTTAATTGCGATTCGCCATTTGCTAATCGCAATGAAGAAATTTTAAGAAATCGCAAAAAAAATCGATTTTTTACATACATACCTATTTGCAATTATCTAATCGCAAATCAGGTTGATGATACATATGGCAGGCATGTATGTGCGCCACATGTGCACCCCTGCATATTTCAGGGGTGCAACAGGGTGTCCTTTGGACACCTCTGCACCCTTGAAATTAAGAGGCATTCTTGTGGGTCGGTAAATTCAGATGGACTGCAGAGTGAATTACCCCAACAGCTTTGCATCATTTTCTTCGGGACCTGTATGTGGGAAGGCTGAGGCCAAGAGTCAGAAGTATGTCATTTCGGAATTGAAGGCGTACACATAGAAGGCTTCTTTGGAATCTTTCTGGATTTCCATGCTGGCTTGCAGTTGGTGGTTGACACAGAACAATTGAGTTAGCAAGGAACACGTGTGAGCTGAAAGTGCGCACTATAACATCATACAGGCAGCCGGCTGATGCCTTTTCTTTCTAATAAAGAAATGCCTCTGGTTACCGGGTGATGTCATTTTAATCAAAGCTTTATTAGAAACTGCTTCTCAAGAATGTAAAAGCAAACAGCCGAGTGAGGGCCGGTTCCGCGCAGCACATGTGGAGAGGCTGCGCCAGCGTTTGGGCCGCGATAACTTGAAGCAAATGACTCCCTCCGGGTAGCAGTTCATCCCGGGCCAAGAATCCACCTAATCGCATGAAATATCAGGTGCGGCAGGCCTGGGATCCATTGAAATATATCGGATTAAAGAAGTTAATAAATGGGATATGGTAATCAGTTGAGAGGTTGCAATTTCATTTTGATTTGCGCAGGCAGTGGGGTGCCCGGCGCAGGCCTGGATTCCGCGGTCGCGCAGCCAACGACGCGTAGCGTGGGGCTGGCTTTGATTTCCGGGGGCCGAGTGCTCTGCAGAACACATCTGGAACACATGAGGAGGAAGGAGCCGTGTGAACCGAGTCGGAAACCGGTACCCAACCGAGGTGAGTCTGAGGGACGAACGAGTTTATCGACACAATCCGGAAAACAGTTACGGCAAATCACATTGTTGTCCTTCATGCCTGCTTTGTAAGCACCTTCTGTACAGCTTGCCTTCAATTTGCCATGTGCACTGGCCTTGCCCACTTTTCTGGCATGACTTTTTCAGCTATTCGTTCAGCTTTTCATGAGTGGACATCTGTTAGGGATAGCCGGAGATTCCAGCTGTGCCACCTGATTTGCCTTTGGTAGTTGTGGTCTTGATCTTGCTAACCTAGGTCTCAGGCAGCATGAAAGCAGCAGCAAAAACAGAACGCAACATGGCGTAAGTGCTCTGTTTACTCTCTGTGCGCTCCTTGATTATGCCACAGCCGCCATTGAGGTGCTAAAGGTGCTAGAAGAGGCCAGTCCTGTGATGTCATTGACGGTCAAAGGTGCGTAATGTCACTCCCACTGACGCACTTGGAGCAAGCCATCAATAATAGGATTACAACATTTATTCCAGAAACTGCACACATAGATATTAGAATGCTGCCTTTTGCATCACCGATATCGAAGAAAGGTCCTGTGATAAATTACAGGTCACTGTAGTCTCTTGCTGGGCACTTTCCAGTGTCTCAACAGGTACTTGTTTCACAGCCATTCCCTCGAGGGCTGGAACCCTTGCAACCCACGCCCATCCACCACAGGCATCATGAGTGACGCGACCCTGCAAATAAAAGGGCCCGAGTGCACGTGCTCGTGGCCAGTTGCAAGTGGGGACAGAAGAGTATTCATTGTGCCATCAAACCGTTGTTGGTTGGTCAATGGGCGTGGAGAGAAAATGATCATATAGTAAGACGATTTGACTGGCATAGGATTTTTGAGTGGATGTACCAAGTGTCCAACGTATATGATGGCATTATCTGCGAAAGATGAGCTGATTGTGGTTGGGAAGGAGTGCCATAAATTAGACTTAATGGAATTCCATTCGAGTGTGCAATTGAGGAGTAGGTGTCTTGCATCGAGTGGTCACAGAGAAGTCAGGTGAGTAGAAAAAAATCTGCTGGACTGAGGTTGAGGTCAACTAGACGGGTGAGTAGAGGCAGATGAAGATTCCAAAAGATGCAAGTTAATTGAAGCAGGTTGGCAATCTTATTTGGTGGACTTAAAATGGTCGAAACATGGATACTATCCTATCGTATATAGGAAGTCGGTAGCTGATCAATGGCTTGCGACCAAACTACATTCAATAATAAATCACAAAACAGGAGACGCCTGTCTCTTTCATGACTTATTTACTTCGCTATTCATAAGTCGCAAAGTGCACTTGCACTTACGGTGATGCAAATTACAGAACCTTCAACTGCAAAACTTTGTGCTCAATATGGATTTAAATGTCCTATTTACTACTTTTTCAGGAGAATTCAGTGGGAAAACACAGGGCCCCTATAAAGTTCTAGTTAGCTCTGATCCATTTTAACCAATGTTACAGGTCCGATATGCTTTAAAACGTGGCATGAATCATCTCTAATTTCCTTGTGCAGCATTTCAAATACCCCTTTGCTCCCTCTTTTTAAATTAAGATAAATCAGTGTATATAGTGCGCCAAAGGCCCGATGGCACAGGGTGCTAGGATACTCCAAAGCCTCAGATATCATTCGAATAGATGTTTTTTTATTTCAAAGTATTTTATTGATATTAAGGGATATAAATGTAAGGGGAGGGAAAAATAAGGGTCAGGTTATAATACATAACATAACATACATACACAATGAGCAATACACTTGTAGAAAGAGAAATGAATCGAGGTTGTAAACAAATCTAAATTGCAGGAAAATATTCAAACATATTTGGCATAATAGGGGATTGATAAATGATGCCAACCCAGGGCAGGAGTGGAAGGGGTGGAGGGATTACATAAGGATACCCCAGAAAGGACATGAGAGGGAGATGGAGAGGGAGAATAGGAGGGGGAGTGGGAGAGGGATCTTGATTGTGATCCTAGTGGTGATGTGCTGCAATGTATTGTTATTTAGCACCTGTAGACAGGTGTAGGAGACAGTGGCGGCCAGCACGGCTAGTGAGGTGGGCGCAGGAGGGCACATCAATCAATCAATCAATCAAATCAATCAGGAGTTTGTTAAAGCGCAACTACTCACCCGTAAGGGTCTCAAGGCACTAGGGGTGGGGGGGGGGGAGTGCAGGTTCCATTCCATCAAGGAGGGGGGCACATGGGGGGAGGCGCAATGTAAAACATTTAAAAAACAAATAAACACCTGCCTTGCTGTCGGGTCCCGCATCTCTGCTCCTGCTCCCCTCCATCGGACTTCAGGAACAGGAAGCACAGCCAGGCTCCCCTGACCAATCACAATGCTGTAATGTAGCGTTGTGATTGGTAAGCACTCAGGCTTCCCAGACCAATCACAATGTTGCATTGCACTGGTTCGAACCCCAGCCAGGGAATCAGGGCCTGGGCATGTTCACCACGCAGGCTATAGCCTGTGTGAGAACAGGGAACGGATGCATGTCTGTTTGGCCGGTCCCAGTCATGTGCACTTAAGAGTGGGCAAAACCACTCCTTCCCTGCCCTGCTTCGAGTGCAGAGCAGCCCCAACTGCCCACAAAGCTGCACAGAAACATAAAATTATAATAACTAAAAGCTATTATAATTTTATGTATACTTTATTTGCGCTGCTTAAAAGCAGTGGGGTGACGCTCCTCCACCATAGCGGAGGTGCTGCCACTGGTAGGAGAGTTGGGGTTGTACCGACTAGGATGGTTGCGGAAATTGATTTAAGTATGTTTATTTTTTTGCTTATATAAATCTAACCAAATGAGTCTTTAAAGCTTTTCTAAATTAAGTTAAATTGAATCATTGTTGTCTTTGCACCTAATCCATCCCAACCAATGTGTCCCGTCCAGCATGCTTCAAAAAATGCCATTTGTCATTCATTTTTTTTCTTAACGTCTTTGGGGAGAACCACAAAGCCCCATAAAAAGTTGTCTTTGCATTCTGGTACAGAGTGATTTAAAGTGTTCTAATCGCCAATAAATGTAATGTAGGGAAGCTCACACCGTCATATAAAGGTCCGCTTGAATATAAAAAAGTAAAATTTACCACTGTGACTCCGTGGCTAAAACTAAGATGGAACCCGCAGGTACTAGGTTTGAACCTTTCGCTCACGTCTCAGGCTGTCCAGTTAGAGACAAGAAGGCAATAAATCATCACGACTGAGAGAGCATCCCTGGGCTTCAGCAACACAAAAAAAACTGAAAATAAATAATAATAAAAAACGACTAGGAGTGAAATCATCAAATTTAACCTAATTAGGCCAGGCACTTCATTAAATAAACAATGTATAAAAATGGCAGCGCAATGGCAACTCTAAGTTAGCGTACTCACTGTTTCCTCTATTGTTATTGTCAAATAAATTCCAGGTTTTTGTGAGTCTTAGGCAGGTCTGCTGACAAACTCTACCTGCTGAAGTGTCTAATTGCCTGAATTTGACTTTTATGGGGCAACCTTTCGTTGAGCACCTAGTTCTGCGCAGCCAGCACGTTTAATTGCATGTTAACGATGTTGCTAGACATGCCACCAATTTCTTCCAGTAATAATGCTGCTGCTGCTGGGAAACTTCAAGACTCGTTTGTCACAAGGATATCCTGCGAACGTGTCTCTTCTCCACTAACACCTCGGCATCCTAATGTGGCTATTTTCAGTCCTCAACTGTAGATGATCGGGAGATGTTGTATGCGTCTCAGAAATGCAATATCAGCACTGAATGTGAGTTAGGTATACTCGTGTTTACTTTTTTAGTGTTTTGTGCTTATCGGGCGAGGTCATCAAGAGTCCTCCTGGATCCTAAGAAGATGCGCTCTCATGAAGTCCCCAAGATAAGTTGGACTAAGAATGACAAGTGTCACCCAGTACCTTCCCCACATGCTAAATTGAGCACTGGGTGGAGGTTGTGGTGTTTGGTCAACTATGGTAACACCTGCATATTCAGGAACTTTAGATATGGAAAACGGACTCCAGCCATTTGTCTGATTGAAGTACAGGAAAAAGCACAGCCAATAGGAAACGGATTATGATAGTGATAGTCAACATTCTCTCCATGAGGAAGCATTCACCTGTGCCGTGGAGTGTAGAGACCCCAGATGATGTGTTATGGGCTTGGGTTGTCATTTGTTGTTATCCTTAGGATGTTGGTGATGAGTGGTGGATTCTAGTACTGTGAGAGTTCCTTGCTGGGCAGCTGGCTTGGAGCTGGCCCATGCAAGGAGGTACCGCATGTCTACTACTTAACACAATGCTTTGGATTTTCGTCTCATACTGGCTCATCTTCGGAGTACGAACTTCGAGAAAGAATTTTACACATTCCAGGTCTCCAAACCCACTAGGGATATCAGGAGTGGACAGTCTGCTCGGGTCTTTCTGATCAATCCAGAGAGGAAAAAAGCCACTACACAAATAAACGACAGAAAAAAGATATGTCTTGACAGCGCGTGGGTTTACCAAATCTATTCAGCAAATCAAGACATATAATAATATATCAGCAGCAATAAACATGATGATTGATCAGAAAAAAACAATATAATTGTTTTGTTCCAGGATTTTAATGTAAGATTATTAGCCAACATGACTCTGGCAGTTTTCCATTTAGAGGCTGTGCAGGAGAATTTGAAGAAATCCAGACAGGGGAGTGTTCCAGAAAACCCTGGAAGGGACAGAGACAATAAAAAATAAGGCTAAAGGCAGCATTGTTTGGAAACAAAGAGCTGGGAGTGTGGAAAGATCCTATATAACCTAAGAAAGGAGAAGGGAGGATACGTCCTCTAGAAGCTGAACTAACAACACCTATAGAGTATCCCTCCCAAACACACGGCACTGGGCACAATGAGAGGAAGTGTTTGGCACATCTAGACTCCACCCCACTAGGAGTGGGAAAGAAAAAAAAATATATTTTTTTATAAGTAACCCTCACACACAATATTAGTGTCATGCCTCATCATCTGGTTCACTTGACTCCTAAAGGTCAGGGTGGGCTAGACAGTATTTCATGGAGCTCTTATAAGAAAAAAGGCTAGGAGGCGTAACTAGAAAAAAAAAATTTCTCATCCACTCCAAGGTATTCCTTTCCGAGAAATTTTGGCCCCAGGGTGTGTTCTTTGAGACCTGTGATGGCTGGGGGGAGGGGTCTCGTTATATAATAGAGATTCAGACCAAGACCCCCACTGAATTAAACAGTGGAGAAGAGTTGGGGGTAAACCTGTAAATAGTAAGAAGAATATCCAATAAGTCAAACAGTAGGAAGAGCAGAATGATGTCTTTACAATCTGGCTGTCATACTTAGTTAGTGTAGCCATTTTAAGGGAAGTTTTAGAACAACATTGAGCAAATAGGGTGAGTTGTAAGTGATCTATGTTCATATAGAGCATGATTTACTGTAAGGCTATGCCACAAAATCAATCTGTTATTTCATGTAAATGAAAGGCGGGGATAATTTAGCCAATACAGGGAATGATACTAGCAAAGCTGGATTAGAAGATACATCTATTAGCAGAATCCAGTATAAATTGAATCATGTATAATAAGAAAAATGCTGAATTTTGATAAAACATCCAATGCATATTATATGTTTAAAGATTGTGCCATAATGTGACTTCTCTGAATGAAGTACCAAAGTCCGTCATTGATGTTGATGTATGACACATAACCACAATAGATATAAAAATAGGAGTGAAACAGCAGCCGCCGTCATTGATAAAGGTTTTTTCCGAAACACTTCTGCGTGCACGTAGTGTGTGAAGTAGTGTGGCTCACTGGTTAGAGGCGGCAGACCCGAGAGCAGAGGACGGCCCGGGACCAGGGTTCGATTCCCGGCGCGGCAGGTTTCTGGACCAGGGTCAGCGGACTCGATAATTCTCTCGCCTCGGTGCCCACTCTGATCAGCGATCACACTCGGCAACTCTGGGCATTAGCTTGCCTCATCTTCACTAACGGCCCCACCAGACCGCCGGGGATGCCTGGTCTCACCCTGGAGATACCCATTAAGGGACCATCTCTCAGGGAAGCCAGGAAGGGTTTCGCAGCGGTCGAAGCGCCTTGGGACCCTCCGGGTAAGTAGTGCGCTATATAAATGCCTATACATTACATTACATTACATCACGAGAGATCCAATACATTTGGATTACTCTTCCCGTGCGTGCTGGTCTTCTTTTCATTAAAGCGTAAGATTAACTCGCAATTACACCCTCACAGGACCGAGCACCAGCTCGTTAGTGCAGAAGCTTTGGTGTGAATAGGAGTGTACATATACACAAATATATACATTTATTTGCATATATATGTCTAATTTTCACAGGCAAAAACGAGACCAACATTATGGTTAGGTGTAAATGTCAGTTAAAAACACAATTTTAAATGGAAAAAAAACACAGAAATTTACCAGTTCTAGTTAACTCAAGTAAATATGACTTGCATACTTGCCATGCACAGTGATGTCATTAATGGTGTCCTTTTGGATGTCATCAGTGATGTTATCAATGATATCACAGAACATGTCTTTATTGATGTAATATGTGAGGTCATAAGCAGTGCATGGCAAGTGTGCAAGTTATCGTTACTTCAGTTAACTATAACTGGTGTATTCATTTTTTTGTTTAAATGGTATTTTTTAACTGACATTTTCAACTAGCTATAACATTACTTTAATCTTTGTTTATTTCTGTGAATTTCTAGAGTTTAAAAAAATGTAAAGTAAAGAATTACAAGGCCTAACTATAACATCAATTTTATTTTTTTTGCAAAAGATTTCTAGTTTTTTTAATGTGAAGTATGATTTTATTTACTAAGTAACCCATCGTCCCGCCATGCTTGGCCGGAGAGGGGTTGAGAGTAAGGCCTGCAGCCAGACCTTGTACCACACTCCCTGCAGGCAGTCAACCCCCCATTGCTGGCCAACCCCTTCCCGCAATCAAACAATACTACTCCAAAGTAATCTTGCAGTCGTTTTACAGTACTTCCACAAATGTTTTGAGGGGGTGGGGGGCACATTAAATACAGTGAGTCCACGATGGCGCAAAAAGATTTTAATTTTGCCCCACAACGGCCAGGGAGTCAGGGTACATCTACTCTGCACCTTATATGTTGTTTTATTCTAACTTTCAGGACATGGAGTCCAAGTGGCATAGTCCTAAAATTGTGGCAACAACATTTCTCTTCATGTTGCGGCAAGTGCTCCATATCGTGGGACTGGTCCCAGTTCTGCGGGACCAGACAATCAGAATACTTAATTTGTTATTTTTTCCCTCGGTACTCCCTCTGTAGTACCACCATGCCAGATATCTATACATTTTGTTGCCCAATTTCTCTCCAATTACCAACGCATTTTGGCCAAATCACAAAAGCACACTTTCTGAGTAAGGACCTAACTTGCTCCCAAATTTGTGTCATTACACTCAGACATTATGGCTGTAGCATTCTCTAAAGTTCCTCTGGGAAAGTGTATGGGGAAAACACGGTTTGGGAAACCTCTTTGTCTCGTTCTCCACTAGAAGGATCACTCCAAAACCTTCCAAAAAGGTGCTGGAGCAACATCATGAAAATGTTTGTGGACTGCAGGATTCGAAAAATTGAGAAACCGTATTGCAGAATGACAGGTTTTGTGCATTTAATTTTCCACGGACACAGATTTGGGGCCTGACTAAGGGTTTGATTTTATCTTGCAGGAGGCAGAGCCCAACATGGGTCATATGGTGGTTGGAGAACTACGAATCCCAGAAGTCCAAAGATGACGTCAGCAATAACTGCTATTAAAAAGGACGAACCAGGGACTTGTTCTCTTCCTACGTCGTCCGCTGTATGCCCGCCCCGTGAGCAAGGAGCATAAGGAGCTCCGAAACGCATTGGGGCTTAATGAAATATCCAGCGCTGTGTCCCGTTGTGCCTCAATAAAGGACTTAACCGTGGTGGCTGAGTTTGCCTGTCATTGCGTGCACCTCCAACTGTGGCAGCGTAATGGAACATATTTACCGGCCTAGCCAGGTCGAGGAGGTAGCAACATCATGAAAATGTTTGTGGACTGCAGGATTCGAAAAATTGAGAAACCGTATTGCAGAATGACTGCTTTTGTGCATTTAATTTTCAACGGACACAGATTTGGAGGCCCGACTAAGGGTTTGATTTTATCTTGCAGGAGGCAGAGCCCAACATGGGTCATATGGTGGTTGGAGGACTAAGAATCCCAGAAGTCCAAAGATGATGTCAGCAATAACTGCTATTAAAAAGGACAAACCAGGTTCTTGTTCTCTTCCTACGTCTGCCGCTGCATGCCCGGCCCGTGAGCAAGGAGCATAAGCAGCTCCGAAACACGCTGGGGCTTAATGAAATATCCAGCGCTGTGTCCCGTTGTGCTTCAATAAAGGACTTAACCGTGGTGGCTGAGTTCGCCTGTCATTGCGTGCACCTCCAACTGTGGCAGCGTAATGGAACATATTTACCGGCCTAGCCAGGTCGAGGAGGTAGAAACATCATAAAAATGTTTGTGGACTGCAGGATTCGAAAAATTGAGAAACCGTATTGCAGAATGACAGGTTTTGTGCATTTAATTTTCAACGGACACAGATTTGGAGGCCCGACTAAGGGTTTGATTTTATCTTGCAGGAGGCAGAGCCCGACATGGGTCATATGGTGGTTGGAGTACTACGAATCCCAGAAGTCC
The DNA here is from genome assembly GCF_964263255.1 of Lissotriton vulgaris. Lineage (NCBI taxonomy): Eukaryota > Metazoa > Chordata > Amphibia > Caudata > Salamandridae > Lissotriton > Lissotriton vulgaris. The sequence goes on from NC_141695.1 coordinate 529,448,162, forward strand.
AAAGATGATGTCAGCAATAACTGCTATTAAAAAGGACGAACCAGGGACTTGTTCTCTTCCTACGTCTGCTGTTGCATGCCCGCCCCGTGAGCAAGGAGCATAAGCAGCTCTGAAACGCGTTGGGGCTTAATGAAATATCCAGCGCTGTGTCCCGTTGTGCTTCAATAAAGGACTTAACCGTGGTGGCTGAGTTCGCCTGTCATTGCGTGCACCTCCAACTGTGGCAGCGTAATGGAACATATTTACCAGCCTAGCCAGGTCGGGGAGGTAGCAACATCATGAAAATGTTTGTGGACTGCAGGATTCGAAAAATTGAGAAACCGTATTGCAGAATGACAGGTTTTGTGCATTTAATTTTCAATGGACACAGATTTGGAGGCCCGACTAAGGGTTTGATTTTATTTTACAGGTGGCAGAGCCCAACATGGGTCATATGGTGGTAGGAGGACTACGAATCCCAGAAGTCCAAAGATGACGTCAGCAATAACTGCTATCAAAAAGGACAAACCAGGGACTTGTTCTCTTCCTACGTCTGCCGCTGCATGCCCGCCCCGTGAGCAAGGAGCATAAGGAGCTCCGAAACGCGTTGGGGCTTAATGAAATATCCAGCGCAGTGTCCCGTTGTGCCTCAATAAAGGACTTAACCGTGGTGGCTGAGTTCGCCTGTCATTGCATGCACCTCCAACTGTGGCAGCGTAATGGAATATATATATATATATATATATATATATATATATATATATATATATATATATATATATATATATATATATATATATATATATATATATATATATATATATATATATATATATAAATATATTATTCAAAAGTTTATGTGAATTTATACATCTATATGTTCACAAGAAATTCTAAATTAAAACAAACTGTGGTTTAATATACTAAAATAAGTGAAGTCAAGTAAACCTAACATAAAATATTTATAAATAGTTAAGTAAGAAAACAATTATGGATTAAAACATTTAATAAAAAAATGAAAGACATATATTTATATAAAAAAGTATTTAAAATATAGATGTCGTAATTTCACAGTAGAAGTCTCCACTGTATAGTCATGGTTCAGCTGCAATTTCCATTGAAAGTGCAATCGCTATAAACATAGATTTAGTGACTCCTCAGGTAGTGGCTGTGATGTAATGACTCCTGAAATACTTACCTGCGATGTAGTGACCTACCACGGTCACAGAACCGGCGTTAGCTCTGGTGACGCCCGGTACGACAATCATTTTCAGCGCCCCATGACCTCTTCCCCAGATTCCCCCACTACCACCAGGCAAAAGGGCCTGCTTCTTTCCATAGCACGTCTCTTGCGTCCATTTTATTTATTTGAAAGCGCTGGTAAAGACTAGCTTAACTAATTCACTCAGCTATCTACTTTAGATACAGATATGTTCTTTGCAGCATGCATAGTAACCCTCACCGCTAATTTATGCAGAGTCAAAACTGCCACTAGACACAAAACTCAGATCTCTCTCTCTAGCAGGAAGATTAATCACAAGAATTATCTTGATATTTTTATTGCTGCCTGAAATCTGGATGCACAAGGTACTCTACATCAGCTGCTTTTAAATCGTAAGTTATTGCTACCCACAGCGCCCACCTGAGGCCAGCGCCCCCTCCAGGTCAGCACCTAGTGCGGCCGCACCGATCGCACTGCCTTAAAGCCGTCTCACATGTTTTTAGTTTCACACCACAAGTAGGCTAGACTATCACTTCTGTTTCGTATCCAGCTTGATGCCTGTATTCTAAGGTCGAGACTATCAAATTGCGCATGCTATCTGATTGCCAAAGACCTGTTGTCTTAAACCGCACCCATTCCTCACCTTTTGTTGACTTTATTGTCACTCCTATTTGCTTGCTTCTTATTCGATGCCTTACATTGTCCATCTTGATTTTTGTCCTATCCTTTAGCCTAGCCTATTTATTTGTGTCCTTCTACTGCTCACTTTTATGGAACTACTTTTTGTGTCTTGCCTATCTCTGGGATTAAAGTCCACTCATTGCTTACCACTGGTTGGCTTCACTGTCACTGTCACTTGCATTTGTCTTATAGGTCAGCTACTGTAGGCTTTCTTCCTCCTCGTCTGTTTGTCCCTCCCCTGGAGCATTGACGCATTACTTGTTTCTTTTCACTTCTCATTTTTGTCGGGCAACTATTTTCTTTGTGTTTAAGCACTCTGCCATAACGTTTTTTTCTCCATCTTGGTCCCTCATATTCAACTTCCCTACTGTCCACCTTCTTGCCCCACACCAACCCTCCCATACTCCATTACTGTTTGTGTTGATTGCCCCACCCACTCTCCATCCTTCTGTTGTTGTCAGTGTAGCTTGCCGCTACTGGACCTCCGTTGTCTGTGTTGCTTGTCCTTCCTACCCTTCCTCGATCATTCTGTCTTGTTTGCCCTACACGGCCCCTCCTTCCATTGTTGCCTTTGTTGATTGCCCCTACCTGCGCCTTCATTCCGTCATGGCCTGTGTTGCTTGCCCTCACCCACCCCCTCCTTCCATCGTTTATTTTATTATTTATTTATATAGTTTTATATAGCACGAACAAGATCCCGAAGGATATCAGAGCGCTTTACAGTAAGTTGGTGCTTAACCCGCCCTCTATCCTGCCAGTGTTTTTAATTTCCCCAACCGTCCTCTGTATTGCGTTCCCTACTGCCAGCAATTAAAGAAAAAACATGACACAGCCAGCCACGCTGCACAGCAGTGGTGTTGCTGTACAGTGTGATTAAAGCACTGAAAAAAGATACCTCGTGTAGGCGAGACTAATTTGCTTTGCAAATGCTTGTTTGTTTCTGCTTAAGCACTCCACAAGAGTGTATGTGTTTCCATGGGCATCCGCAGAAATGTTTCCAGGGGGGGGCAACATTTTAACTTTATCACCATCCTCCGACATGATTGCGCAGAAGTGGATCACTGACATAATATAGAATGACAAAATATAGACTTACCAAAATATAGTCACCAAAATATAGAATGACAAAATATCGAATTCCTATCTACAAACAGGTAAGTACAAAAATATCGAATCCAAAATATAGTCTGTAAAAAATATAGTCAGTCAAAATATCGATTTTTTTTAAATGTCTTAAAAGTAATTTAAAATTAATGAAATAATAAATATAATTTACTAAAACATACTTAAAAATACTCAAATAACCTTGAAATTAAGATATAATTAATTTAAGTTATTAATAAAAAATGTACAATATTTTACCGTAGGATAGCAGGAGGGTAACATTTAATATTACCACTCCTGTGAGTGCAACAGTAGGGAAAGCGTTGGATAGCATAGGGGTAAAAAATACTATTCCCACTCCAGTGAGTGCAACAGTAGGGAAAGCGTTGGATAGCGTAGGGGTAAAAAATACTATTCCCGCTCCAGAGAGTGCAACAGTAGGGAAAGCGTTGGATAGCGTAGGGGTAAAAATTACTATTCCCACTCAAGAGAGTGCAACAGTAGGGAAAGCGTTGGATAGCGTAGGGGTAAAAAATACTATTCCCACTCCAGTGAGTGCAACAGTAGGGAAAGCGTTGGATAGCGTAAGGGTAAAAATTACTATTCCCACTCCAGAGAGTGCAACAGTAGGGAAAGCATTGGATGGCGGGAGGGTAAAAAATACTATTCCCACTCCAGTGAGTGCAACAGTAGGGAAAGCGTTGATTAGCGTAGGGGTATAAAATACTATTCCCACTCCAGAGAGTGCAACAGTAGGGAAAGCGATGGATAGCGGGAGGGTAAAAATTACTATTCCAACTCTAGAGCGTGCAACAGTAGGGAAAGCGTTGGATAGCGTAGGGGTAAAAATTACTATTCCCACTCCAGAGAGTGCAACAGTAGGGAAAGCGTTGGATATTCGAAGTTTAAAAATTACTATTTCCACTCCAGAGAGTACAACAGTAGGGAAAGCATTGGATAGCGTAGGGGTAAAAATTACTATTCCCACTCCAGAGAGTGCAACAGTAGGGAAAGCGTTGGATAGCGTAGGGGTAAAAAATACTATTCCCACTCCAGAGAGTGCAGAAGTAGGGAAAGCATTGGACAGCGGGTGTGTGAAAATTACTATTCCCACTCCAGATAGTGCAACAGTAGGGAAAGCTTTGGATAGCGTAGGGGTAAAAATTACTATTCCCACTCCAGAGAGTGCAACAGTAGGGAAAGCGTTGGATAGCGTAGGGGTAAAAAATACTATTCCCACTCCAGAGAGTGCAACAGTAGGGAAAGCGTTGGATAGCAGGAGGGTGAAAATTACTATTCCCACTCCAGATAGTGCAACAGTAGGGAAAGCTTTGGATAGCGTAGGGGTAAAAATTACTATTCCCACTCCAGAGAGTGCAACAGTAGGGAAAGCGTTGGATAGCGTAGGGGTAAAAAATACTATTCCCACTCCAGAGAGTGCAACAGTAGGGAAAGCGTTGGATAGCGGGAGGGTGAAAATTACTATTCCCACTCCAGTGAGTTTAACAGTAGGGAAAGTAATGATTTAATATGTTATTAAAATAAATTAAATATCAATCCCAATAAAACATTAATTGAAATTAATAACCAATTTAATATTATGTAATAATTAATTAGAAATACAACTACATATTAGTTATTAAAAATTAATAACCTGTTCATAATTATTTAACAACTAATTAATTTTCAATAACAAAAACTAATTAATAATACAAATTAATACCAATTAAAAATTAACAGTAAATTAATTATCAATACACAAAAAGTATTTTTAACATGTAATTAATTACAATTACATTACTTCACACCCTATCCCCCTATATACCCATATCCCACTGCAGAAAATACATTAATACAATTATCATAATTATCAAATATTTAATTAATACAAAATAATTACCAATTAATAAAAATTAATTGCCAATTAATAGAAATTAATTACCAATTAAAAATTAATTAACAATAAATTTAAAATAATACCAATGAATGAAAAAAATTATTTACTTAATTACAATTAAATTACTTCCCACCCTATTCCCCTATAAACCCACAACCCGCTACAGAAAATAAATTTAGAAAATTAACATAATTAACAATTAATCAATTAATGCAAATTAATTGGCAATTAATCAAAATTAATTACCAGTTAAAAAATAACAATAAATTCAAAATGAATACCAATAAATAAATAAAAATATTTAATTAATTACAATTAAATTACTTCCCATCCTATTCCCCTATAAACCCAAAACCCGCTACAGAACTAAAAAGCAAAATTTAATTAAAAATTAATAATAATTGCTAAAAATTAATATTTAATTTAATATAATTAAATTACTTCCCACCCTATTCCCCTATAAACCAACAACCCGCTACAGAATTAAATTACGCAAAAATTAAATAACATAAAATTCATTACTCAAAATACATTAAACATACATTACAAAAATGGATATACACTTTTCACACATATACTAACATACAAAACACTTTAAAACAATTGATATTATTAAAATATCGATATATTTAATGCCTATATTGTATACTTCGATATTTTGACTTCTATATTTTGAAAATCGATATTACTTACCTTAAATTCGATATGTTTAACCACTATATTGTGTCCATTCGATATTTTGTCCATTCTATATTTTTACTTCGATATTATGTCCATTCTATATTTTGGAATCAATATTATGACTGTTTACCCGCAGAAGTATTAAATACATTTAAAAAAATCTAATAAGACAAAGAGCTTAAATAAACAAAGAAATCCATAGGGGATAGAGAAAAATCTTGTGAGGCGCCACATCAGACAACCTGGCAAGTAATAAAACAGACATGGGCATCCGCAGAAATGTTTCCAGGGGGGGGGGCAACATTTCATCTTTATCACCATCCTCCGACATGATTGCGCAGAAGTATTAAATACATTTAAAAAAATCTAATAAGACAAAGAGCTTAAATAAACAAAGAAATCCATAGGGCATAGAGAAAAATCTTGTGAGGCGCCACATCAGACAACCTGGCAAGTAATAAAACAGAGGGAAAAACTAAAAATGACCGGAAAAAAACAAAAACATTCTAAATCAGGTTGGTGCAGTTCTAGAGCATGGGTACTCACAAACTTTCTCTCAGGGGCCAAATTTACAGTGTGGTTTGTGGCCGAGGGCCGCACTGGTGGGGGCGGGGTCAGTGATGGAGGGGGGTGGGGCTAGAGCAACAAAAAAACTATGACAATGAGGTTGAACACAGGTCCCTGCAGCGGACGCCTTCGTCCGCTGAGACACCACACCCGGCATACACACATCTTTCTCTCTCTCTCTCTCTTTCTCTCTCTGTCTCTCTCCCTCTCTCTCTGTCTCCTTCCCTCTCTCTCTGTCTCCCTCCCTCTCTCTCTCCCTCCCTTTCCCTCTCTCTGTCTCCCTCACTCTGCTTATCTCTCTCTCCCTCCCTCTCCCTCTCTCTCCCTCTTTCTCCCTCTCTCCCTCTCTCTCTCTCCCTCTGTCTCTCTCCCTCTGTCTCTCTCTCCATCCCTCTCTCTCCATCCCTCTCTCTGTCTCCCTCCCTCTCTCTCTCTCTCCGTCTCTCTCCCTCCCTCTCCCTCCCTCCCTCTCTCTCCCTCCCTCTCTCTCCCTGTCTCTCTCCCTCTCTCCCTCCCTCTCTCTCCCTCCCTCTCTCTCCCTCCATCTCTCTCCATCCCTCTCTCTCCATCCCTCTCTCTGTCTCCCTCAGTCTCTCTCCCTCCCTCCCTCTTTCTTCCTCCCTCCCTCTCTACCCCTCCTTTTCCATCCCTCTCTTTCTCTCCCTTCCTCTCCCTCCCTCCTTCTGTCTGTCCCCCTCCCTCCTTCTGTCTGTCTCCCTCCCTCTGTCTCCCTCCCTCTGTCTGTCGCCCTCTGTCTGTTGCCCTCTGTCTGTCGCCCTCTGTCTGTCACCCTCTGTCTGTGTCCCTCCCTCTGCCTCCCTCCCCCTGCCTCCCTCTGTCTCCCTCCCTCTGTCTCCCTCCCTCTGTCTGTCGCCCTCTGTCTGTCGCCCTCTGTCTCCCTTCCTCTGTTTCCCTCCCTCTATCTCCCTCCCTCTGTCTGTCGCCCTCTGTCTGTCGCCCTCTGTCTGTTGCCCTCTGTCTGTGTCCCTCCGTCTGCCTCCCTCCCCCTGCCTCCCTCTGTCTCCCTCCCTCTGTCTCCCTCCCTCTGTCTGTCGCCCTCTGTCTGTCGCCCTCTGTCTGTCGCCCTCTGTCTCCCTTCCACTGTCTGTGGCCCTCTGTCTGTGGCCCTCTGTCTGTGGCTCTCTGTCTGTGGCCCTCCCTCTGCCTCCCTTCTTCTGCCTCCCTCCCCCTGCCTCCCACCCTCTGTCTGTGGCCCTGTGTCTGTGTCCCTCCCTCTGCCTCCCTTCCTCTGCCACCCTCCCCCTGCCTCCCTCTGTCTCCCTCCCTCTGTATCCCTCCCTCTCTGTCTCCCTCCCTCTCTGTTTCCCTCCCTCTCTGTCTCCCTCCCTCTATCTCCCTCCCTTGTGTGTCCCTCCCTCCCTCCCTGTCTCCCTCCCTTGTGTGTCCCTCCCTCCCTGTCTCCCTCTCTCTGTCTCCCTCTCTCTGTCTCCCTCTCTCTGTCTCCCTTTGTCTGTCTCCCTCCCTTTGTCTGTCTCCCTCCCTTTGTCTATCTCCCTCCCTCTGTCTGTCTCTCTCCCGGTCTGTCTCCCTCCCTCTATCGCTCCCCTCCCTCTGTCTGTTGCCCTCTGTCTCTCTCCCTCTGTCCCCCGCTCTGTCTCCCTCTCTCTCTGTCTCCCTCTGTCTGTCTGTCTCCCTCCGTCTCCCTCCCGCAGTCTCCGTCCTGCAGTCTCCCTCCCGCAGTCTCCCTCCCTCAGTCTCCCTCCCTCAGTCTCCCTCCCTCTCGGTCTCTCTCTCTCTCGGTCTCCCTCTCTCTCGGTCTCCCTCTCTCTCGGTCTCCCTCTCTCTCTGTCTCCCTCTCTCTCGGTCTCTCTTCCTCTGTTTGTCTCTGTCTGTCTCCCACCCTGTATCTCCCTCTATCTGTCTCCCTGTCTGTCAGTCTCCCTCCCTATGTTGCTCCTTTCCCTCTGTTGCCCCCTTCCCTCTGTCGCCCTCAATGTGCTTATCTATAATAATGTCCCCCCCTCGCCTCTTTCACTATCTTCTCTCGTCAATCATTTCTCCCTCTTTCCTCTCCCCCTCTCCGTTTGTCTCTACTCCCCACTCCGTCTCTTATTTTTCCTTTTGGCTCTGTCTCTCTCTTTTATCTCTCCTCTGCTCTTACGTTTCCCTTAGTCTCAACATGGAGGGTTAGTTACATTTTTCCACTACAACATTGTCAAAATCGAATTTTCATTTTTTTCCATTTTTAGTCATATTTGCCTAGATGCATCAAGGGTTTTTGCATCCGCAAACGGTGCGAATCGCAAAATTCGGCCGTTTGCAAATGCAAATCCCGTTTTTGGGATGCATGAAGCATTTTGCTATTTTCGATATTTAGGAAATCGCAATTTTATTGCGATTTCTTAAATTGCGATTGCATTTAAGAAATCGCAATTTTGCGATTTCTCAAATGCAATGCATGATTACTTTAGAATTGCGAATTCGCAATTTGGAAGAGGTAAATTAGCATGAAGTTGAACTTCATGCTAATTTACTTAAAAGTTTCAAACATGCACTAGTTGCATATTTGAAAGTTTTAATTTACACACACACATGTCCTTGGGTCATGTGTGTGTGTAAATTGCACTTACAGGTCAATTTCAGGGGGTGCAGGGAGGGGTTCTTTGAACCCCCCCTGCACCCTCGAAATTTCATTCACATTTTGCGAATCGCAAATTGAAATTCGCAAAATGTGAATGCCTTCCCATTGATTCCTATGGGCCTTTTGGCCCATAGGAATCAATGGGAAGGGTTTTCCTTAATTGCGATTCGCAAATTGTGAATCGCAATTAAGGAAATTTACCGAATCTCAAAATAATTTGCGATTTTTTGATGCATTGCATTTTGCGATTTCTTAATTGCGATTCCTTAATTTTCGCAATTAAGAAATCGCAAAATGTTACAATGAGGCATCTAGGGGATTGTTCTTTAAATGTAGTCATTTCAGTCCTTAGTGTTTTTTTCGGAGTATTTCCACTCTTAGCTGTATACAGCACTCTCCCCATTGCACAAATTCATGAGAATGAAACTTTCAATTTCAATCCGGTCTGTCACTTCACAGTTTTTAAACTAAGAATGTTGGCACTAACCCCGCTCCCCAAACGACGCTCCGACCCACGCCCCTTAGCTTTGTATCTGATCGTTGTGGCCTGCTGTGAGGAACTAAAGCTCACGGCCCCTGCTAATTGTGCTGCTTGAAAGCATCAGCAGCTCCCCAAGAACTCAACGTTATCTCCTGAGGCCTGGGATGCGGGGAGATGCTCCATGCTGTGTCTCCTCTGCCGGCCCATTGTCATACTGCCCATGACAATGGAACGGCTGACTCTGTGACCTGCTGGGACTCACACTCGGGCTGTACTGTAGCAGCCTTTCAGGTGTCGCCCCAGCAGGAAAGTCTGCCCAGGTGTGTGGGCACATCCTCTAGAACCGGGCCTGGAGTCAGGGGGGGGCAAGCGCCCCCTCTTGCCCCCCCCCCCTGCGGACGCCCATGTGTGTTTCCAAGCTTTCTCCTTCATGTACTTCTCTTCCCTTTCTGCACGGAGTTGCTCTCTCTCAATGTGCTTCTCTCACCCACGCTGCTCTCTCTCGTCCAAGTACGTCTCTTGCCACCTCTTGTTCTGTCACTCTCCCATGCTCATGCGGTTATGTGGCATTTCATGTTTTATTTGGGTCGATGCTGCTCAGCGCTACAGCACTGTGCAGCATGACTAAAAGCACCAAGTAAAGCCAAAAGGGCCAAAAGACCATACCTACTGGCTTGCATGCAGTCACAGATAGTTTTTGGATCAGTTCTTCAAAGTTTTGGCTTGCATTAACTTTGCACCCCCTGTCTGCATATTCTCATAATCGCTTTTATTTTTAGATATGTGCCAGTCATCATCATTAGGAAGCATGAGAACGCCATAAAATGCATCAATAATCAAAGAAGTACAGAGGGAGAACAAAATTGGCAACATTACAATTAATATTCTTTATGCAATTGAAGCCAATACTTTAAAATTCAAATCACACATTGGACACATCAAAGTCTGGGATATGGACCAGAACACAATGCATAAACACCTCACAACCCACTTCAAGGAAGAAATTTGGAACACTGTGGAAACATCCCACAGTGCCCAAAGCGCGAGGAAGTCACACCTATAGAAGATGAGCGCTACAGAAATACCAAAAAATATATATAAAAACACAAGGAAGGCCACGCACAAAATTAACAACTTGCGGGGAACTTTCTATCAAGGATTTTCCTACTAGGCATTTTTGACGGGAAATATTTTTGCTTCTGCAAAATCGCAGCCCATGCTGTTTCTTTGAGGTTTTCGTGGGGCTCCTGTATGTCTGCCATCGCACACCCCTTTTATGAGTTCATCGCGTGCTCAGTGGCACAAGACTCCCTGTGTTCGCCATAAAAATCTGCATATCCTTTGAATGTGCTTCGACCTTCCTGCTGCTTTAACATTGGTGGCAAGTCGGATGAAACCCAGAACAGGATGAGCACAAAGCCACCGAACAGCGGGAGCTACTGCATCGTGTTCCTATAAACTCACATGGTACTTTTTATGCGAGTGCCAAGGAATTAAAGAACAGTGTTCAACGAAGTAACAAAACCGAGGCCTAGCACTGAGCATAAATCCTGTTTTATATTTAGAACATTTCCAAACCACCTCAGAGAAATTTTGGATTTGAGAAGCAACAAGGAAGGAATTATCCAGTGCTTTAAATACGCTCCAAAAAGTTGGGGAGTGGTACTTAAAGGGAATGTCACCTAAGAATCGTAGCAGAGAATCATTTATAGGAGGAGGAGCCTTTCTGACTAAGGGGGTGTATTAATGCAAGCGGCCTAGACTCACACTGGCCACACTCATGATGAAGGGCTCTGGATATGTAGGAGAAATATCTGGTATTGCATTCGCATCTGAAGAAAGGTGGAATGTGAGCCCAGACCAGGCAGCTCTGCCATTTTGAAAATGCTGCCCATATGCCTCGTGAGGAGTGATCAAACAATGAAAGCAACACTTGTCAATCTAACTGCAGGCTAAACACAGTGGGGCCTATTCTGCATGCTGCAGAACATTAAGTAGTACTACAATAGTACTACTCACATTATATACTCACATAATACAAAATGCAATTCACAAAAGTAAATGTGGGCGCCTCTATCGCTATCCCTGCTGCCTTTTCTATGCTCTGCTCTGATTGTGGAGACTTCTGCACATGTAAGCATACCCTTTAGTAATAAATGTAGAGGGCCAGTGGAGGGTCGCTAGAAAATGGAGAACAATTACTAATAAATGGGAGGGGATTTTGAGAGTTCAACAAAGAATTTAATGGGTGGTCAAAGGTGGTGGTTAGAGACACACAGGCACCAACCCACAAAAGAGTATCAGCCTTATTCATGAAGGCTAAATCGGCTCGCAAAGGGCCGGATTCTGAGAATCCGGCCCTTTGCGAGTGCGATTTTTGCATTTGGGATTCAGCATCCCAAATGCAAAAATCGGTAATTGCTAAATCGCTAAATTGCGAGGAATTACATTTAAGGAATCTCTATTTGAGATTCCTTAAATGCAATTCATGAAGCATTTGAAAATTGCGAAAATGCAATTTTGGGCCGCTATTTACCGAGAGGTCAGACCTCTCGGTAAATAGCAAAAACTTAGAAAAATGCTTTTAAAAGCATTTTTCTAAGTTGCATGTTGCACACACACATGTCCTTTGGACATGTGTGTGCGCAACACCTGTTTCAATTTGCATTTAAGGGGTGCTACAGGGTGTCCTTTGGACACCCCTGGCACCCTTTAAATCGCTATCTTATTTGCGAGTAGCAAATTGCTAATCGCAAATAAGGAATACTCCCCATGCATTCCTATGGGCCTTTTGGCCCATAGGAATGCATGGGGAGTTATTCCTTATTTGCGATTAGCAATTAGCTAATCGCAAATAAGGAATCAGTGGGAATCGCAATTAATATTGCGATTCCTACATGATTACCGTTTTGCGAGTCTCAAATAGCGATTCCTTATGATTCACTATTTGAGCCTCGCAAAACGGCCCGATCATGAATCAGGCTGTATGTGAATTGCTATTCGCAAACTAGATTTCTAAAACTACTGCAGCAAAAAAGGTAACAAAACAGTTGTAAATATACTCCAGCTAAGACCTGGAGTAAGTCCAGCACAATGCACAGCGAACCATTGGAGGTGCAACACCTTTCTATAGAAAATAATGGAGATGGGGACTTAAAACGAAAAACCTAAAGGACATAATGTTAAAAGAAATTAACTAATTAACATCTTCCAACCTTTAAAAACGATGTATAAATGCATTTCATGTTAAAAAACTGTATGGAAATTAAAATAAATATTAATGTATTTTGTGTGTTATTAAAACAATTTTAATTTAAAAATACATTTGTTTTATTGTATTGTAAAAAATCAAATCAATTCAAATTAATAATAAATACATATTTGACTTTTTATTTGAAAAGTGTTGAAATAATTATACCTTAATTAAAATGTTTAAATTAATGAATTTTAAGATAATAGTACTGTAACGTTTTTATTTGTTTTTAGTTAAGAACATGTATAAACATTTTTAATGTTCGATTATTTTTACAATTTATTAAACGTGTATACCTTTCCCTACATTATACCATAGGGAGGACTAAGTAGATGTCCAGTCGATGGGTCTGGTGGAAGTTCATTAAGAAGCAGCTAGTAAGACCTTACTTTCAAAAGTATAGATGAAAAGAGTCACATGAATTTTAGTAATTGCAATTTATTTATGTATTTATAGATTTATAAAGCCCACAGCTATCCAACAGGGTTTCCCGGCGCTAAGCAGGACAAAACGCAAGCCACAGATTGCAGAAGAAGCCCAGGACAGGTAATGCTAGGTTATAAAGGAAGGTCTTTAATTTCTTACCGAAGGATAAAAGCGAATGGCACATCCTAAGTTCCAAAGAAAGAGAATTCCACTGTTTGGGGCCCAGATAGGTAAATTTCCAGCCCCGTAAAATCGTGACTGGTGATCCCACACCCAAAAAATCAGGGTGTGGCAACACTAGCCAACTAATGATGAAGCGAAGCAGAATTTTACTCAGAATTCTGCTTCGTACAACTCACAATTGGAACCTTAGTTACATGCTGTAAATTCGCTTGAATGTCTGGCTTCTGGTGGGCGTGGCCAGGCAGCCGACCACGATAGCCGTGTCCTAATCCTGGATGCCCGCCGAGGACCATTATTGCTAGAATCATGAACTTCAGAGACAGAGACACGGCTCTCCGTCTAACGGGAACGAGGTGAGACCATCTGGCAGGGCTCAACAGTTGCACTGTACCCTGATTTCACTACGTTGGTGCAAGAAGCACGGCAAAAGTATAACGGTGTAAAGGCTACCCTTCGCAACTTAGGACTTATATTTTATACCCAGCCCGCTTACGGATCAATGTCAATGGCCATTCCCGCATCTTTGAGTCCCCCGCTGCGGAATTCTGTAAGACTTACAAGAACAGCATCAGCCAGCAGAAAGGGGCCAGGCCTAGCTCTCCGTCCCCCCGTCCCCCCCCCCCCAACATAGTGGCTCACTTGCCAGTGTCGATCACTTCTCCACTGAATAGTTTGTTCTACTTGTTCAGGACTGCAGTCTCTTCAGACTGGAACTTTTCATTGATATTTGACAGATTATATATCACTGATCATGACTTTACAATGCTGGGAGCTGTCGGGGCGTTGTCTCCTCCCTGAGTGTTTCTCATGTTGTTTTGTTTCCTGATAGTAATGCATCATACTGTACAATGTCATTTACTACTAGGATGTTTACTGGATGCATTTGGTTACGGTTTGATGGGGTTGGTTCCTTACGTCTATGCACAGGAGGTTGGGTGGGAGGAGGGGGAAGGGGAAAATTCACAGATTTGTTTCTCTGGTTCTAATTTGCATAAAGCTTGTTGCTATATTGTGCTGCATGTCTCCATTAGTGTCTTATTACTCTTTCAAATCAATAATGGTAATGACGACGTCGCCTGACTTAGCCGACCACACCTGCCTTTCCTTAATCACCTGGAATGTTAGGGGTCTCAATAACAACAAAAAAAGAAAGCATGTTCTCCAATACTTACAAAGGCATCACATTGATGTGGCGTTCTTGCAGGAAACCAACCTCCCGAAATCCACAAACATTTTGCCGCTAGCTTGGGCGGTAAACAGCCTTTACAACGAAACTTTTACAACGCACTACCATTACGACGCAACCATTACAACGCAAACCATTACAATGCATTGCGCTGGGGGGGGGCGCTCTAGGATAGGGAATAGATTTAATTTACTATCCAACACCTTCCCTACTATCCATGAGGACTGGAGTTGGAATAGTAAATTAAACTATTTACTATCCAGCACCCCAAAGCGCTATGCGTTGTAATGGTATGCGTTGTAAAAACTGCGTTGTAACGGCATGCGTGGTAAAAGCATGCGTCGTAACGTCATACATCCAGCTTGGGCCCACGCCGCTACTTTTCCAATTATAGCTCCTACGCTAGTGGTACAGTGATATTGATGCACAAGCGACTCCCCTTCCATTTACACAACATTCACAGCGACGCACATGGTTGCCACACCATAGTGACAGGAAAACTGATGGGCCACACCGTCATGTTGGTGCGCTTATATGCCCTCAACACTGACAGTCCCGAATATTTTAATGAATTCCATTCCCTAGTTCTCCACACAGGCTCTGATCTCATATTGATGGTTGGAGATTATAATCTACCATTACATCCTACATTAGACAGTTCCTCCGCTGCCCATGACACCAATCCTCGAGCATGATGCGCCCTCACAGAACTGTGCCACTCCTTGAACTTGACATTTGGAGATGTCGCAATCCCACAGATAGCTCTTACACGCATTTCTCAGCACAACATAATACATGGACCAGGTTGGACTATTGGTTATGCTCCCCCGGCTTAGCCAGATGGTACACCTCTACCACGACGCTACCTAGAACATATTCTGATCATTCCCCTTTGGTGCTACAGGCTCGTGTCCCCAGGCCTGAGGGGCATGAAGACTGTGGCGGTTCCCTGGCAGGGCCTTGAATGATGACTTGTTTTTCACCGAGATTAGAGAGGCAATAATTGAATATTTTGAATTAAATACAGGATCGGTAGATACCTGGGCAGTACTTTGGGAGGCCTTTAAGGCTTTCATCAGAGGAGTTAGCATTGCCAAGCATGCAGGAGTGTTGAAGGACCTTAGGGGATGCTAGCCCACCTTGAGCAGCAATTGGATGCCATAGACCTAGCTCTTCTCCACTCCCCTCAGCCGGACGGTAACAGACATCTCCTGGCTCTACTCACAGAATTTTGTGAAGCTCCAATAGGGAAATTCACTTCCTGAGCAAATACACTACCGCCCGCAGTTATGGCGAGGGGAAGGGACCAGGACCCGCCCTGGCATGCCTGTTGAGACCCCCTTATGGAAAATCATGTATCACAGAACTCAACTCCCTGTCTGGGCAATTCCTCACTGATACTGTTGATTTCAGGGATAAATTCCTGACATAATATAGCACAGTGTACATGTTCCAAACCACCCACAATCCGGCCGAGCAGGAGGAATATTTCCCAAAGATAGCTCTGGTGTACCTAGAAACATACATGAAGGACTTTTTGGCTGAGCCCTTCTCCTCTGATGAGACTATACGCACAATTGAAGGACTAAATGGATCCACTGCACCAGGCCTTAACGGTTTCACTGGCAACTTTTACAAAATTTACAAAGATCTGCTGGCTCCCAGACTACTAGAAGTTTACAATGAGGCACTGGAGCGGAATGAGCTACGGCCCACTCTCCGATAGGCTGTGATCGTTTTACTCCCTAAATCAGGAAAGGATCCTCTGCTCTGTGGATCTTATAGGCCGCTATCGTTATTACATTTCGATTAAAAAATCCTAGCGAAGATGATAGCGCTGTGGCTATCTTTGCTCCTGGACAAAATCATCCCCCCCCCCCTCAAATGGGGTTTGTGCCTCATCAGTCTACCTCCCTTAATTTAAGTATGGTCTATGCGGTATTGCACAGAATTAATCCTGAGATCCCAGCCACGGCAATCCTTCAAGACACTGAGAAGGCTTTTGATTCCTTTGAATGGCCATTTTTTAGGTCGAGCTGGAGTAAGCATCCGTAGGATGCAGTCCAAGTTCGACAACTATAGTTATCAACTTCGGGGGAATTAGGGACAAGAGGGTGCTACGCGCGTTTCCTTTCGAGTTTGCTGGATTTGACCTCGTGCACGCGCTTTTGTTTCTTTCAGCAGCTTTGTTCAGCTGTGCAAAGCGTGCTTTCAGTTTCGTTTCTTGATTGCAGAGCAGAGCCCGATTGCTTGCGTTTCAGAAAGTAACATTTCTTAATACAGCCTTCTCCTAGCCTGCAGCCATTTAAGAGAAAGAAAGTATTTTTTTTGCGAACGTACATTGTTCATTTCAGAGGCTAATTCATTTTTTTTTTATACATAGCCTTCGCCCCCGTCAACAGCTCCACGCTCCTTTTCCTGCCAAGCTGTGTTCCCCATAAGCACATTACTCGTGCCATTGCCATAAATGTTAGCCTAATTAAGATACACCACGCTGGGTCTTTCTAAGGCTTAACCCTCAAATCTACTTTCGACATGAAACCCAACTCTTCCAGCCTGCGCCTGTACTTGTACGTGCGGCCCCCTGCCCCCAACACCCTCGGACATCTTCGCATTCTCTACCGCCATCACCTTTAGCGCACGCAGCATTGAATCTCCACACTAACCAGCCCTAGCATGATGAAGGCCGTGCCTGACGCCCCTTTCACCAGAGGCTAGTCCCCTCTCTGCACAACATAGCCTTCGCCCTCGTCGACAGCTCCACGCTTCTTTTCCTGCCCAGCTGTGTACCCCGTAAGCACATTACTCGTGCCATTGCTATAAATGTTAGCTTTTCAATACTTGCACCTGGCCACCATTGCCTACGTAACTTACAATTTGTCGGTGTGATGCAGGGAGAGGTGTTGGATAGTGAACTTTTATGCCAATTGTAATAATTAGGACACATTGCGCTGGGTTTTTCTAGGGCTTAACCCTCAAAACAACTTTCGACATGGGCCCATCCCTTCCGGCCTGCGCCTGTACTTGTACGTGCGGCTCCCTGCCCCCAACGCCCTCGGCTATCTTTGCATCCTTTACTGCCATCACCCTTAGCGCCCGCAGCACTGAATCTCCACACGAACTGGCCCTGCCTAATGCCCCTTTTACCAGGAACTAGTTCCCTCCTTGTACCACTGACCCTGCATACCATAGCCTTTGACTCTGTCTATAGCTCCACGCTCCTTTTCTTGCTAAGCTGTGTCCCCCGTAAGCACATTACTTGTACCATTGCCATAAATGTTAGCTTTTGTCTTTCTAGAGCTTAACACTCAAATCTACTTTCAACATGAAGCCCATGCCTTCTGGCCTGCGCCTGTACTTGTACTCGCTATATACATGAAAGCAATCTTAAATACAGTTCTGTAGGCGCTTTTTGCGTAAAGAAACTCTTAAAATCTAACAAGTGACTATCTAAACTGACTACAACCAACAGGACAAAACATCGAAGAGCATATTTACTAGCACTTTTTGCTACTTTTACTCATTTTACAAGTGATACAAAAAGTAGCGCTAATAGATTGTAAATATGCTCCTTACAATCTATATTGGTAGCATTCATGCCGTTACTTTTGTTCTTAATTAAACTGCTGAACACTAGTTGTGTTTTAAATCCAAAGCACAAGTCACTCTATCTTGTAAGCGCATCTGATATTTACGTATAAATAAACATTTTAATGAACGGCAATAAGATCGCAGTAATGTTAGTAAAGCATGCAAAAAAAAAAACCGCAAACTTTCGTATTTTAAGCAGTCGAGTATGTATACATTTTTTAAGCGGTCGCTACTAAAATAAAGCACTTAAACAATTTTAACATTTTCTGTACGCTAATAATAGTTATTAGTACAGTAGTGATATTAAAGTAAGTTACACCTTTACTTACTTGTAGCAAGCTACATAACGGAAATTCTTTTAGAAAAGAAATATGCAAGAAAAACGCAATACAAAAAATGAAGAGTACATTCATACTAGTTGCACATGCATGTGCAATCTTTTTTTTTACTAACTAAAAGCTTACTTCGTGCTTAACAATATTAATTCTAATTAGACGCTAGTTTCGCACAGAAACTTAACGTAAAGGAGTCATATAACTGTTTAATGCGTGCCTCAACACCATACTTATGCTGTCTAGTCGAATAATGTAGGCAAGCTGACTTGACGCGATGTTGCTTCGATAATGAACTGCCTGCTATGGCAGTTATGCTCAGGCGTGGCAGCAATGAAAAAAAAAAATGTGCGCGCGTTCTCGCACAGCCTACTCCCACCCGACTAAAAACCAGCCCAAAAACAGCGTCTTTTAGTCTGCTTATTAATATCAAATGCTTATGGCTGCTGCCGCACGTACTGCAGTACCACCATTAACAGTACATAAAAAGACTAATTTTGACAATGTCATCTATTTGTGGCTAAAGTACAAAGCATTATGTTATTAGCATTACATAAATAATAAAAATCAGAAAAATGTCTCCAATTTGGCGGTAAAGCTTAGGGCAAGTTACATCTTTTACAGTTTGAAATGCAAGTTTTGTATTAATATAATTATTTAATGCGTACCAGCCTCCACACCCCTGCACACAGACTACACAGGCACACGTACACACGCTGCCGCCCCCCCACCACACACACACACATACAGACACGCACACGTACACACGCCGCCGCCCCCTACCCCCCCTGCACGCACACACAGACACACCCCCGCCCCATGCATCGGGAGATCTGCCATACAATCGGTGCTTACGCCAGCCTCCGCCAACATCGCAGGGAGCAGCGGTTGTAGGCCCCCAGCGTATGAAACAGGCCCCCGCAGTGCACACACTGGGAAGAGGAAAAGGGGACGAGACCCATGGCGCGCAACACGGCACAGGGAGGCGCTGCCTGGAACATGTGTGCGCGCTCCCCAGCTGTAGTTAGAAGGCTCTCTGAAAGGATTGTCCTGATATGTTCCGCCCACTGCAACTTCTGTAGCACGATCAGCCGCCGCGAGCCACGCGGGTAGTTTCACGTCACAAGCGCTCCACCTTCTACATCACCAGCGTGTCGCCGCCTGCCGCCCCCCTCTGTTTCTCTACAGGCTGTTGAGTCCCGGGCCCCGTGGCTTCCCCTATTAGCGCCGTCGTAAATCCCTCCTCTTGCGCGTACGGATCAGCCTGTCGCCGCGAGCGCAGACCAGACCATTTTTTGCCTATCTCTCCACTAGTTGGTCCTACCACCGTTTAGTTCACGCTACAAGTTCGGTGAGTGTCTACACTTGCTGCGAAATCAATGAACGTCCTTCCGTTTACGGGTTTGGGCTGACGCCGGCCTGCAATCAAAGCACAAAAGCACTCCTTCAGGAATGGACGTTCGGACCTCCTCTTAGACGTCATACACCGGGCCCATACGGCAAACATTTGAAATGCATTGACAATTGAGGCTTTGTTAATAATGTGTTGCATTTGGAAAGGTGCTCAGTACTATGTCCTGCTTATATATCAACCTGGTAGTTCAATGTGTTGTTTCAATCATTTTAATTGGACCTGTGTGATTTTTGTTTTTGTTACGTAAGCGTAATTTCTGGAACTTGGCGTCATGCTTCGTGTGATAAGATTTCAAAAATTAAGCTTTATGACTGATCGCTTAATTAAATGCTATTCGGGTGGCGATCTTATCATGTGATCACGGGAGCCACTCGAACTACCCGAACGTGTAGTGCTGTTGTTTGTACGTTTATATTTCTTGTTGTTTACTTTTTTGTGCGAAAAACACCACCCAGAGGTGCATTCTGCATTAAAATTTAGCTCTATATGCCAGATCTCCATTTCGTGACAGTACACAAATGGAAATTACACGAGTTTCGCACACCCCTACTCAGGGCACAAGTCTTAAAACCCATCTCGTGCCTCACATCCCCGTGCGCACACAGCCGGCCCCCACAACCCTGCACACACGCACACGTACACACGCTGCCACCCCCCACCACACACACATGCAAACAGGCACACATACACACGCTGCCGCCCCCTAACCCCCCCTGCATGCACACACAGACACACACCCCCGCCCCATGCATCGGGAGATCTGCCATACAATCAGTACTTACGCTAGCCTCCGCCAACATCGCAGGGAGCGGCGGTTGCAGGCCCCCAGCGTAGGAAACAGGCCCCCGCGGTGCACACACTGGGAAGAGGAAAAGGGGACGAGACCCACGGCGCACGACAGGGCACAGGGAGTCGGTGCGCGCCAGGCCTCCGTCGCAGCCTGGAACATGTGCGCGCGCTCCCCAGCCTGTCGCGAGCACGCCTCCTTCTGGCTACTAGCATGTCCCAGCCGCCGCGGTCACAGCGGGCCACCTCTCCTCTGAGCTGGATTCGCTGGCGGGGGCGGGGTGGGGGGTGGTTCATAGGTTCCGTCTGCACTCGGAGCAATATTACATATCGCATTATATAGGCATCCATTATCGTGTTTTGCAACAGGGAAAACTTGCTGCACGTCACAGGAACATATTGCTCAAAATTCGATCGTACACAACTTGCAATCGTTGGAATCGTGCGCATTAAAACCTCTTTATCAACACGATTGGCTGATGTTGAAGTCTGGTATGCAACAACTGGTTCAAATATGAATATGTTATCTCAATGTTTCACGCTTTATTACAAATGTCACCAAAAAAATGTTCATATTTCACTTCTGTTCTTGGATTTTCGTCACAATCAAATACAATGAACATAATCTTCCCAAAAGTTATTTACAAAAATTTAAGCTAGTGCTATTATAAATTACAATCACTTTTATTTAAGTATTAATCATTTAAAAAAATAAAAGCCATTGTTCTTTGTAATATCAATACTTCTAAGTCAAGTAAATACCACACCTATTGCATTACAAATGCTAAAGATGTCACATTTGCGAAAGTTAAAACTATTGGCATTATAAATGACAAAGCTATTCATTTCGCTATTCTCAAAAACCAACACATAAATAAAAAATTTGTCATTTACAATACTAATAGCTCAAACTTTCCTAATGCGAGACCTATTGCATTGCAAATGCTTGTTCTTTCTATTATGCGCAGGATGGGAATGCACAAGGGATTCATCAATCTCACTGCTCTCTTATATCATGGCCCGACGGCTAGGATCAGTCTTAATGGCACAGTGTCTCACTCCTTCTCCCTCTCCCTTTCCCCCTCGAGAAGCACCAGGCAAGGCTGTCCGGTGTCACTGCTTTTGTTCATTTTGGCAATGGACCCCCTGGTCCGACATTTTCAGGAGCGACATCTGCAGAGTAGCCTCGAGTTTCGCATGGGCCCACTACTGGTCTCCCTATATGCAGACGATGTAATTTTGTACGTTCGGGACCCAAGGCGAACCTCAAACCTTTGATTAGGGAAATCATTAGGTTTGGGTGCTTCTCGGGTCTGGGAATAAACTGGCACAAGTCAGTTATTTTTCCTCTTACCTCAAGCACTATTCACTGGAATTGTGAGTTTTCCCTGGAATGGTGCGATGACTCGACAAAATATCTTGGAATACATATACATTTGGATGTTGCCCAAATAATCCGACTAAATTACAGCCAGGCGGCGCACAAACTAGAGGAACAGGTCAAAAAATGGTTGCGACTCCCCCTGTCGATTGCTGGCCGAGTGGCTTTAATTAAAATGGTTATCCTACCGAAATTTCACTACCTGTTTAATAACATCCCTGAACCACTTCCCAACTGTTTTTTTCTTGACATTGCAACCTTATTAGGCTTACCTGGGGTGGTAAGAGACCCAGGGCCCATTGGGAGGTTATGACACTTCCTTATGGTAGTGGTGAATTTGGGGCGCCAAATCTTCAGCTATATTATTTAGTTGCCCAGTGCAGCTACACACAGTCCTGGCTCCATCCTGATGCCAGAATCCTGTATCTATTTTTCTCTATGTCAGAGGAAGAGAAATTCAAGGAGGCAACGTTCATGGACAAGTTTATTCTTAACCGAGTACGTTCAGCGATGAGGCCGCTGCTCCCAGATTTCCTACTTGAGCCAGACCCATTTGTACCATTCTCCACAGTTATTGAGTGTAAGGGGGGAGAACATCTCACTTCCAAACTATACAGAGCATGCGCAGACACCATCCCAATTGATGATATAAAAGTCCGGGAGAAATGGGAGGTTGATCTAGGTCACCCAATCCTAGACGACCAATGTACTGCGTGCAGTATGCAGACAAAGGAAATTCCTTGAACAGCTGCCATAAATTAATCCATTTCAAATTCTTACGCAGGCTCTATGTCACTCCAGAGAAACTTCATAAGATAGACCCGACCAGACCCCACTTTCTTTTTAAATGCAGGGCCTGCCCAGATTTTGCACATCTCACTTGGAACTGCAGCAAAATTAAAGTATACTGGGCAGAAATATTTCGAGCCTTGGGAAACATGGTAGAAATGGATATTACACCCACGCCAGAAGTCACATTAATGGGATATGTGGTCAACTTTCCGAAAGGGTTTCGAAAATTCATTGCCTTGAGGTTGTTATTGGCAAAGAGAGAGATTGCACTTAGGTGGGGGACAAAGATAGCTCCTTAGTTAAATAGTCTTGCATATTGCAACACCAACTGCAAACTGTTTTGCAGTACCTTAACCAGGGCTTCCCCTCCAAAGGACAGTTGGGGTCGGCTCAAAAACTATGCTGACACCTCACAGTCCTTAAATACCTCACCACAGGAACACAGGATTGTCCCAGTGGGCGAGGGCTGAAAAAGATCATGCTTGGGTTAGACCAATCCAACAATTAATCGGCATCTGTGCAACTGGACACTACCTTGCAGATACTACCGCGGAATGTGAGTGCGCTTGGGGGAGAGGGCAGGTGGGTCGGAGGATAATGGCTGATATGTTATCACAGTTTGTAATAGTTGTCAAATGTGACGGACAGTGGGGATGTACTTTCTTTAGGTCCAGATTTTACATTGTGTCATGCAAATAAGCAATGTTTTATTAACACATTCATTGTTGTAATCCAGAAACTGGTAAATAAAGTTTAAAAAAAATTCTGGCTTCTGTTTCCCTCAGCAAAACCATATATTTTGCAGTCTTAAAAAACAAATGGCTTACTTCTACATCCTCCCAAAAAAATCAAAATGAAGGATACCACACTCAGGGAGAACCATTCTCTCAGAGATTGTCTCAATTGCAGAACCTCTTCCACAGTGTTGTGAATTCTTTTTTCACCGTGAGGTCCACAAGATTCTCACTTATTTCCAGGATACAAGGACATCCTGAACCCGGCTGACAACTGCATGCCTGACTTCCAATCCCGTTTACTGATTAGCCTTGATGTGTAGTCCTTATCTACAAGCATCCCTGAACAAGTCACTCTAGAGACAATAAAATGTATCCTTAGAACTTCAGAATATTCCTCCAGATCCGCAGTCTCATTTAATTTTCAATGTGCTAAATTGTCTTCGACTCAGAATTTCTTCGGATATAACGGACAACAGATGAATAGGACTTTGATTGGCAAGACATTTTCTGCAAATCTAGCTAGTTTAGTTTTCAAACAAGCCATACTCCTAAACAATATGATCACAGTTTACAATCATTTGAAAGCCTGACATTATTATATTGACAATATTCTCATCAAATTGGAAGGTGATAAAGACATGAGCAACAAATTCCTTGCATAGCTCAATATCCAGAGCAATTTCCTAAAATTCATGATAACCACGAGCCACAGAGAGATTCCATTTCGAAATTTGATTGTTGGCTGCAAAGATGACATATTAACCACAGTGTACATTCTAAATCTACTAATAGACATGCCTTACTAAGATACAGTAGTTCCCATCTAAATGCCCGAAAAAATACATAATATTTGGCCAATACATCAGAATTGGACTGAATTGCTTTGACATTAGCTCATGCGATAAACAAACACTATCAGCCATACATTCAAAGCCAGATTATATTTTTAAAAAGCAGGGATTTGCTGTATTTACTACAGTACAGCGCACTGCTGTGTTTTCCCTAGTGCTGGCGCTAAATTGAGCTGCCTAGTGCCAACTCAGGCCCCCTTGCACCACAGTGCAAGAAGGCCTGCGTTGCAGGGTATGATTGTTTACTTGCAGAAAGGTATCCCTTTCTGCACATAAACAATCCATAATGGCCATTTGTTACTTCTATGTGTGCTGCATTGTGCAGCACACCTAGAAGTCGCAAGTCGCAAATCGACATTATTTAATGATTGTTTATGTGCAGGAAGGAAACCCTTGCTGCACATAAACAAACATTAATGGCTTTTTGCTTTTTCTATGCGTGCTGCAAAAAGCAGTACACATAGAAAAAGCAAAAACAAGGAGAAATAAAAGCATTTTTCCTCGTGCATCATTCTAATGCCTGCTCTTGAATGGCATTCGTTTTTGGCGTGCCTCCTTGTAAGTCTGAGGCAGCATAAAAAAACAATGGGTGTTACGATGGAACACCCACAGCAACACCTATTGCACGTCCTTTTCAAGCAGGTTGCTGCGTGAAAGAGTAGCATATTTACAAAGCGGCATTAAGCTACAAAAAGTGGGTTAATTACATTTTGTAAATTTGGTGCTGGGCATACTGCAAACGGAGCGTTAAAAGAGAGATACAAAGGTGATGGTGAGGGCTTGTAAATATGCCCCTGTGTCTCGTAAAAATCCTGGAGGCGTAGTTGTTTCCACCACATATGTCTTACCGCTATCTCTGTTTGCAACATTTTTGTAGGTTTGAGCAGAAAATATCTATCAGGCACGGTGAAACAGGATATGTGCCGTAGCAGCATCAAGTGCATCTGCAATGTTCATCATGCTACTTTATAACATATGTGGGGGCTGGTGTCTCACGCCCCTTTTGTACATGAAATGATTAAAGCATTATACAAGCAAATTAAAATTCACTCTTTTGCTCAAATCTATTTGATTTTTTCCAGTGTTTTCCAGTTTTACAGTTTAAGAATGATTTTTTTTGTGATGCATGCTTTGGTCATTGCTACAAACACTAATTGTCTTCTATGTGAAGTGTTTTGTGCAGTGCAGTGTTCATCATTTCCTTGCCCTTTTTGTATTTTATGTACACTGGGGATACAGTCCGTGGTTTGTGAATTTTCTAAATGAAATCTCTATGGGACGTGGTGGATCATGTTAACTAACGTGTTTCAGCTACATTACAGTTAGAATTGGATAAACTCGTGTGCATTGGCAAGTTAGGGGCTTATTTATGAGAGCCCTGCATCACTTTTGATCCACGTAAAGTGGATTACCTCCTTTCTAACACACACTGCCCTACTTTGGATGAAAACCATTGTATGGGCTTGCTTTGCTAATTTAATGCTTAATCAACACAAATGTGCCCATCACATGAATTACTGATGCACAAAGTGCTATTTTAAGACAACTGGAAGGAGCAATTAAAGCTAAACCATGCCTAAAAAAGCACAACATATATTCTCAAATGCTGATTATGGTACTTTCTTCCACGTGTTTACCCAATTGGTCTTATTACACTGGTTGTAAATGTGACACATATTATCTTAAATTTTTACTGTGGAATGAGGGTCAGTACTCCTAACTCTTTCTTCAGTTTTTGTCAGAGTTTGTTTCGGTGTTCTTCTAAAACCAATCTTGTACCATCGTCTCCATTCCATTTTAATGAACATACAATAAATAGGATGCTGGACATTACTGCAACAGGGACCAGACCAAAGAGTCTTCTGCAACAATGAATATTGGTGAATAACTCAGTGTAACCAGTCTTATTCTTCAGCCTCCCCAAATGCCTGCGCGTGCTGTGTCTTTAACACTCCTACTGCCTCAGTACCATACAGAGATCTGGAAACCAGCACCCAGTGCTCATCAGATATCCCAGCAATGTACACCCTTGAATCCCCCTTCTGCTTAAAACAAAGAGTCACTCCCACTATCATCTCAATAATCCACATCCTAAAATGGTGCATTCCTCCTAAATGTGCTAGTCATAGTTTTACATACAGGCACAAAGGGTCATTTTCTACTTATCTCATGTTTAAAAACTCACCTGCTCTCCTTCTGAGACCTTTTTTTATCATTATTATTTGCTGTGTCATCCACGTGTTGCCTTCTTTTTATACTATTTCCACCACAATATTATCTTACCTTTCCCTATAATTTCACTTTTAAGGCAACTTTCTTCTTTCTTGGAGGCGAAAGCAGAACAGGAAAGTCTCCTGTGACATACCACCCACACAGCGATACCAGGGAAGACATGGCTTAGCAGTTCGGGCTGGACTGTTCCCATGAGGCACAGGGTCAGACTGATTTGCATATGGCCATGTTTGAACTTGAGTGGTGGAGTGAGCTAAAGAATGATGATGGATTAAACCCAGATCAGTTGACTGGGTGTGATTGTTTGATTTGCTCAAACGCTCCGTCCAGCACCCCCTTTGGTATTGCTTTGTTTGCCCTAAGTTGGCAGGGTATGCCCAGACGTGGGTCCCTTGCTCACTTTGCCACTGGATTCAAGCTAGCCTGGCTGATGATGGCTGATTAGCCAGAAACCGCTTCCAGGATGCTTGCTTCCGGTCCAGGGAAGACCTGGCTTGGCAGTTCGGGCTGGACTGTTCCCATGAGGCACAGGGTCAGACTGATTTGCATATGGCCATGTTTGAACTAGGGTGGTGGAGTGAGCTAAAGAATGATGATGGATTAAACCCAGATCAGTTGACTGGGGGTGAGTGTTTGATTTGCTCAAATGCTCCGTCCATCATCCCCATTGGTAACACCACCAGCACAAGCACCTCTGCTTAGGACGTGATAATTCTGCTGCAAAAAGTGATCCTGGTAATATTTCTTAATGAGTTATGTAAATTTGCACTTTGAATATTTTGCATATTGTTTGGAAAAAATCAAATGAAGCTTCACTGTTTATCTTAAGTGTCCGTCCAATTATAAGTAGAAAACTGAAGACGGACCAGGTCTGACTTTGAAAATGGTTACGGTGGCATCAAGTGGGGGAAAGGAAGTGTCCTGTGCCAGGTAGGTGTACAGAGCGGTGTCCAGTGAGGAGGACAGACATGGCCACAGAGATATCTCTCCAGCCTGTTATCAGCAATTGCAAGACACTCATTCAAAGGGGTCATCCAGTGAATGACCACAATCGATCTCAAAACCCAAGCAGACACCATCAAATAAAGGCACACTCTACAATTACTAATATTGATAAGTGTGCATGGTGCAAGAGTGGTCTATCCTTTCACTGAAAGACTACTTCACATACCACTGAAGGATAAAGCACCAAGCCGGGCCCCCCAGAGTTCAAACTTTCGACCTTGGTTCGCCTAGATCTCTACAGCGGGCATGCACCCCCTGAGCTATCTGAATGATTGTTGGGCTTTAAATCAATAACTCAATAGATTGGCATTATTTTTTTGCCTCTGTGGATCCATCTTTCAACCATTCTCACTCCTTCATTCT
The DNA here is from genome assembly GCF_964263255.1 of Lissotriton vulgaris. Lineage (NCBI taxonomy): Eukaryota > Metazoa > Chordata > Amphibia > Caudata > Salamandridae > Lissotriton > Lissotriton vulgaris. The sequence goes on from NC_141695.1 coordinate 529,475,908, forward strand.
CCTACGCTCTCCTCCAATTTAGGTGTATCTCACAGAATATTCATAGTTTGCACTCACAGGCTGGTGGTAGCTGTCTGCCTTTGGTCTTTGAACACTGCAGAAGGAAAAATGAGGCTTTAAACTGACTAGAAGTGTTTAGTCTTTTCACTCCACTTTACTGGGCCATGTGCGCAGCATCTGTTGGCCAAACTTCTCATATAGGTCAAAGGCAGGTATGTAAATAGTACTCTACGGTTTCAGATAGCTTGTACAGGATAAACAGAGGAAGCGCGCCACAGATGGTACCACTGGTGAATGCCAAGACATGCCTGGAATGAAAACAGCGCATGCATTCTTCCCCAGTGCAGACCATGTGTCAAGCGTGTGTGGACCTTTTGAAGAGAGCTCGGCCACAGTGGGCTAGGCAATTTCCTAGTGCCGCATGAGGTACGCTTCTAGGGCATTGCGTATTAAAGAGTCAGAACTCTCAGAATACCAGTCCCTGCACTTATATCTCTCAGGATACCAGTCCCTGCACGTATATCTCTCAGGATACCAGTCCCTGCACTTATATCTCTCAGGATACCAGTCCCTGCACTTATATCTCTCAGGATACCAGTCCCTGCACTTATATCTCTCAGGATACCAGTCCCTGAACTTATATCACTCAGGATACCAGTCCCTGCACGTATATCTCTCAGGATACCAGTCCCTGCACTTATATCTCTCAGGATACCAGTCCCTGCACTTATATCTCTCGGATACCAGTCCCTTCACATATCTCTCAGGATACCAGTCCCTGAACTTATATCTCATTCAAGAGAAAAGTCCCCCATACCAATGTCGCCCTGGATCAGCTTCCGCCAACGAACTCTTACCGAACAGAGAACCCAAGGTTTGTAGGAAGTGGTGAGAGAACACTTGTGCATTGTAAACACAGGAGTCAACTGATAGAATGACATGCAAAAAAAGTAGTTATGTGAAAAACAGCGGGGTAACACTAGAACCCTGATTACAACGCATTGCTACACCACGCCCAAAGTATCCAGCAATTTATCCTAATTACAAATCCCTAACCTGAACTAAAGGGGACCAAACCAATTTTATCTTGGAGGCAATGCATTGTGTAGCAAGTTTACTTTACACAGGTTTAGATAAGCCCATAGGTAATCCATGGCCATCAGGGATGAGATAAAGTCGGCATGATGCCCATTTGCTTTGAGTTAAGCTATTATGTTGGGTTTTGCACCTGGTGTTAGTTTCAGGTTTTGATTAGGGATGCAAAGGTCTGGAGGTATACAGAAACATGTGCAGCCTGGCATGTGCGTGAAGATCACCATGCATCATGACCTATGCACAATTATTGCATGTAGACTTATTTTAACCAGAAAACACAATGGCTGTGAATGCAACTCTCTAGCTATAATTTGTGGTGTTCTCCTGTTGAATACAATTGTGCACAGCGAAGCTTGAAGACACAAATTCTGCCGACGTTTTCCAGCTTTGCTGAATTGGAGTAGAGTAATAATGATCTACCTTTGTAGAGAAAATTATCTGCTTATACAGAAACTACTTACACATAGGTGAAGGGAAACCGGGAACATTTGTCAGTTTCACAGAGCCTAAATGTCAGGAACTTCACAAAACTTCAGCAACGAAGCTTTGCATACCCCTACTTTCAACCTGACTCCAAACCCATATTCGGGGGCGCTCCCATACTCCATATTAGGCCAACCCTACAATTCTTCAGACCACCTGAGTAATAAAATGCACACCCCACTTTGTGACAATAATTGGGGTTCTATGTAGCTCCACAGTGCCTTCAGATTTCACTGTAAGTCCAGCTGTCAAAGTCAGCTCACAAAACAAACAGGTAAATGGAAACATTAAACTTCAAACAAAGTTAATCAACAAGAATTTTATTAACAGGGAGAAAGGCGCGCAGTGTGGTCGCAGTCCCAAAAAAGAGACCGGCTACCATCCACACAAGCCCTTTTTAACTCTCTCCCCAAATATCCCCACTACCTTGGAATTGGGTGTGAAAGTACTAAGAGGGGTGCCGCATGCCCACACTCCCAAGGATATGCCTAACCTGAAACGCAGAGGAAGGATTCTCTCTGTCATCGGGACCATGGTGAGTTCTGAGCCTACCATTGTGTCCCTAAGTGTAACTTGACCAGATATCATTGCTGCAGGTAAGCTGTTTGCTGATTACATCTTGCTGGTAGAAGATAGATGCTCCCATGGGTAGACACCATGTCACAAAGCTGATTCTTGGTAGTCCAATGGAACAGCTGTACAATAATAGACAACTTTATATCGCTTATATACAAAAATTCAGTTGTTGGCATTACTCAATGGATAGATGTCCACTACGGTTAGAAATGCCATTGGTCACTGAGGAGGGTGCACCATTAATGGCCTGGTAAGGGAAGTACTGCAAAGTAGGAATGAATTCTGTGGCTTTTAGAATCTGAGTCTATGAGGAGGATTACTGCAAAGGATGTGGAGGGTGTCAGCATCTACCAAGAAACCAGAGTTCCACCACCATATCCTATCAGGTCAGATCTCTTGATGGTCTGTCTGCTCTCATGAACCGTAGAGCATATTCAGGAAACATAACAGAGAAAGTGGAGTGAATAACACCCGGCAGAAGAGAGAAATCCCTTAAAAACATGTTTGTCTCTGTATTTCCAACTGTCGCTGTCAAACATAGCTACTCTGAGAGATGCTCTCTGTAGGCCAACTGAGGCTGACTCTGAACACACTCCCTTCATGTTCTAGATCTGCAAAAACCTACATTTTGGGGTAGATGGAAAAAAACAAGCTTATTTCTGACAACTACAGTTACCAGAAGGCATTGACAAGGAGTCCTGAAACCCGTGGAAATAGCAATTTGTTTTTGGGTCGAAACTGTGCAGCGTGTGCGTTGGTCTGCAAGGCATATTGTATTCAGGTATAGACTTGAAGCCCCACCCACTCTCTGCCCATCTTTTCAATTTGATCCAGTTACTGTCCTTTCTAAATGGTTGCTTCTGATTCGTTAATAGGCTTGTTAGTCCCTCCTTAGTAATGCCTTGTCTGTATTTGTAATCTCCCATGAGGACTGGACTTTTTACTTGTGTTGTTACACTGTCTGCTTTATCATGCCTGTGAGCACTCTTTTCTTTAATGCACCCACAACATGCTTTCCAGCAGTGCATTTATTCATCTTTAGTAATGGCGACCGATTCAGGTTAACAAAATGCGCGGCTCACCCAACTTGCACCTTTTCACAGGCATTTTTCTTGGGCAGCACAGTCCGCTTTTACTATAGTGGCCGCACTCCTTTCTTTATTCACTGGACACATTCTGTTCGCCATTCTGCAAGCCCCGCCTCTCCCCACGTCAGTGAAAGGCGGCCTAACCAAACTCTATTTTTCTGGTCGGTCATGCTATGAGGAGCAGCACCAGCATCGGCTCCTTCATATATGTGTAGGCGGGTGGGGCGTAAGGCAGCTCTCTTCGTTCCCTCATTTGTAACGCAATAGGTTATATTTCGAAGATGGCACCTTCCCAACTCACCGGCACTTTTACAGATGGCTTTCCTCGAGTATCCAGTTGTCCTGGTAAGTATGGCAATCTCCAGAGTGCTCGCGTGAATGGTGTCGCCACCTTCAATCAAACTGAGTGTGCTAACTTGTCGCCTCCTGATTCCTGTTCTTTCATTCAGCACACTACCCTGTGGGTGTGCTTGAATCGAATTGTGTAGATTTGGTGCGTGAGGGCCTGAGTTGTGCTTTTTTGTGATTAGGGGCTGCAGGTATGGAGTGCAGTGAAGCAAAAGGAATGATTGATAAGGCACTAGTGCATGGATGGAGAAGTGTGTGAATGCATAATTTATGTAATGTACATGTATTAAAGTTAAGGGTTCCAAAAGCTTCCATGTCTAGGGTGAGACATTTGCTCAAGAACACACATTCTTATTATGATGATGATTATTATTACTGTGCACCATTCACCATGTAAAGGCCTCTTGGTGCTGTTGCAGATGTCTCTTATGCTCTGCTTTCAGTCAAATTGAATGCGTCTTCTAAGGGACAGGCTCCCACCATCCATTAGGCAGATGGCTTTGACTGCAAGTGTCAATCTGGCAGTAGTGGGTTTAGAAATCAGTGCATGTTTAGGCTTCATTGTTATAAAGTTCTCAGTCACTACAAGTCGTCTCTCTTTGTGAATTGATGATGATCACTGCGTGTAGTCAGCTATTGACTGGACAGCCTAGTCTGTACATTAGTTGTTTGCCGGAAGTGCCTTAGTGCATGACATCATGATTGGACTGCATAAGGGCAGTGAGCTGTTAAGGGACTTTTCCATTGTACCTAGACTTAAGACAGTGGATACAGTCTTTGAAGATACTGGTGCCTGATGCCACCAGTTCGATTTCCCTGCTCACTGTGTTAGATCATCAGGCACGAATCCCAACAAACAGGTTTAAAAGTTGGCTATAGATGATGGAATATTACCATAAACCCATTTGAAAACATTGTATTGCCTAAGTGGATTTGTCAGAATAATACCTAATTCAGTAACGAAGAGTGACTTAGAGGTCCATTACGGTGGCGGGCGGACACAGCAAGGGCAAACTGGATCGCCCGCAAGAGGTGCAGTGGTCCTGCCATGGCAATCAGGATGCGACCAACAACATGGCGGTCGCATCCCGCATTATTAACATTGCGGCGCCCACCGCAAGGTCAAAAATGCATGTTGTGCATTGGCATGCACAAAGTGACAGGCACCACGCGGTGCCTGCCACCTTGTCCATGCCAATGTTGGGGGGTACCACAGAAACCCCCCAAGTGCAGCCCCCCACCCCCTTACCCCCCTGGGGACTTGCAATGGACCCCAGAAGTGAAATCTGCATGCCTTTCCATGGCGGAGTCTTCGCCCTGGAAAGGCATTGATAAAGCCACATACTAATATGGATGGCGGTGCCACCATGTTAAGGGCCTTTCCCGCCTGGTCGGTCTTTCCGTCCGCCGCAGTGCCACATGCCATACAAATATCAGCTCCATACACATGCTGTGGTGTTTCTATATGCTCTATAATTTCCCCTCAGTTGGTGTGGAAAGAGATGATGAAATGCTGGGAGACATGCTGGCCGAAGAGACACTTGTTCTGATGCACCTAAGACCTTCAGGGCTGCAGCAGGCATGCAATAGGGTATGACACTCTGAGAAGTGTGGCTCAATGGTTAGAGCGGCAGACCCTGATGCAGAGGTCTAGCCCGGGACCAGGGTTCAATTCCCCACCTCGGCGGGTCTTGGGCTAAAAAATTCCACGGACCTGATAATTCTCGCCTCGGTGCCTATTCAAATCATGGAGTCCCCCTCTGCAACTCTGGGCAATAGCTTGCTTAATCTCCACAACGGCCCCCGCAACGCTAAGGATGCCTGGCCTCCACCTTGGGGGTGCCCAGGAGTGGACGCCTCACAGGGAAAGCCAGGATGGGTTCCACAGTAGTATTAGTACAAGCGCCTTGAGACCCTTGCGGGTGAGTAGTGCGCTATACAAGTATCAATTTTACACTGCTCGGCCGCCGCAGTGCCACATGCCATACAAATATCAGCTCCATACACATGCTGTGGTGTTTCTATATGCTCTATAATTTCCCCTCAGTTGGTGTGGAAAGAGATGATGAAATGCTGGGAGACATGCTGGCCGAAGAGACACTTGTTCTGATGCACCTAAGACCTTCAGGGCTGCAGCAGGCATGCAGTAAGGTATGACACTCTGAGAAGTGTGGCTCAATGGTTAGAGCGGCAGACCCTGATGCAGAGGTGTTATGTTGCCCTTTAATTCTTTAGAATGTGTCTGTATGTATTCCACTGTATCCTGGTTTCCCCTCCCTAGCAACTATAGGAGTTGCTGTTGAAGAAGTCCTGTGTAGGCTGTTCCCTACCTTGCTCCTGTGTTCTTTTAATAAACTACACTTTCTACTTAAATTGTGTGGTTTCAACTTTACAAGAGGTCTAGCCCGGGACCAGGGTTCAATTCCCCACCTCGGCGGGTCTTGGGCTAAAAAATTCCACGGACCTGATAATTCTCGCCTCAGTGCCTATTCAAATCATGGAGTCCCACTCTGCAACTCTGGGCAATAGCTTGCTTAATCTCCACAACGGCCCCCGCAACGCTAAGGATGCCTGGCCTCCACCTTGGGGGTGCCCAGGAGTGGACGCCTCACAGGGAAAGCCAGGATGGGTTCCACAGTGGTATTAGTACAAGCGCCTTGAGACCCTTGCGGGTGAGTAGTGCGCTATACAAGTATCAATTTTACACTGCTCGGCAACCAGGCAATGTAACAGTAGGTTGCCAAAAGCCAAATATGATTGTGGACTAATACAAGAGGAATGTTGGTTAATCAATGTTAGTAGTGTATATTCTGGTTACCCTCATAATATTTCTTATTATTAAGTAATCTGTTATCATAACGAATATTCGATTGTCTATGATTTACATTAGACCCGACCAGTAAAGTAATCCACACAATACATATGTAGAACATTGAGCTTAATCTACCAGTTAAACTGCGTCTTCGCCAACCTGGACACACTGGTAACTGTCCCCATGTGAGAGGACGTGGGGTCAAAGTAAACACAAGATGTAACCTGAATACTCTGGCAGGGCTTCACCAACACCTGCTAATATACACTATATGAACCTATAAAATTGAGAGGGGAGAGGGTCGGTGGAGTCTATAAAGAAACAAGCATTGACAAAGCCAATCGGTCTCACCTATCACAGGGGTGGTTAATGCATAAGAGTGTGAGGTCGTTGATCCCCTGACTTTCCCACTGCACCCATTACACACCCACAACACACATGCCCCCTCTCACACTTTCCACTCTCACCTGCTTAGGGGGCGAGCTGGGCCATGATGAGCGTGACAGCAGCAGTTCGGGATGTGTTACTGAACTGCTCATGTCGGATTGACCAGTGTTTTCACTGTGGCGAACCTGACATGCACAGTTCAGGGTTCTGCTTCAACAGCTGAAAGGCAGCTGAGAGGCAGAAGTACAGACCCATGGTTCTTTAATGGAGCGATGTGATTGCCTGCTCCAGCCAATCCTAGCTCTGCTCCTATGCTGTTTAGCATTGTAAGCAGCAAGAGAGCAGTGCTTAAATTGGCTTAATGCTTTTATCCAGGAAGCAGCGCAAGGCGGGAGCCAAACGTGTGCTGCAACCTGCAGAGAGGCAAGTGTATTTTTCATTTTAATAGTTTGTAAGTAATTTATGTGCATCACCACTGTCTAAAGGCAGCAGCTGCCACTGTCTTATCTTAAATCTATAGGCTTTGTCAGTGTTTTTAAGATGTACAGCAGTGCAAGCTTCTCTGCAACCTGGCTTAAAGTCAAAGAAAAAAAATGCTATGACACAGCCACAGAAAGGATTGGAAGTAACACTCGGCCTGCGCTGTCCAATTAGGATGCTGCAAAGAAGAGTGACACTGAAGCCAACAAAAGGTAAGTTATGGTCGGGCTTCACACTCTTTATTGTTAACAAAAGTGTCATACTCTGTTGAAGGCTCGACCTAAAAAAGACAAACACAAGAATGAGTGGGGAGGGAGGGAAGGAGGAGTAGACAGTCTCAGCGATAATAAAAATGGACTATAATTCAAAATAGGTGTGGAAAGAAGAAGGTGATATGAGAGAGAAAACCCAAAGAAGAGGGGGGAGTTTTACCCGCTCAAGGCCACCAAAGGAAGGGAGTCTGCCAACAACAACAAGCAGAGGGAACAAAAGGCAGCTGATGATCCCACATCTACCTGAAGCTGATGCCAAGGAGGAAGCGGAGACCAAACCCTGAGGAGGAGGAGTCTGCAGACGACACTTGGACCGTGGAGAAGTGGACACCGCCAACGGATGTGCATTTGCCCACCACAGCCCAGTAGGTGTACCAGGTGAACTTGGAATCAGGGTGGCAAATCTGAGATTTCTTATGTTTTTCTTCTTAATTCCTTTGACTTTTTTTTACTCTGATGGCCCAAGGGAGTAAAGAGCCGATTTTAAGAAATAAAGCATACAAGAAAAGACACACACACTCTGCCATAACGGGGAAACGGTACTCAAAAGTGTATGCTATTGGTTTTGTTTTAAGAGCAATTGGGGAAAAGAAAGAGAAGAAAGTGCATTTAAAAAAACAATAGTATACCACCTAAAAAAGGAAGAATAAACGATAATCTAAGCAACTGTTGGTGGTTCTGTATGGGGCTGGACAAGGAAGTAAAAATGCGTCTGTCGCTGTTGCGTCTGGGCAAACCCCGACGACGATCGGCAATGTGTCAACTTGTGACCCAAGTCCAACGACATGAGGCACATGGAATTAAGAGGAATTCACTGACCCTACATTCATCCATACTTCCACATTTGAAAGACCATAGACACAACACTTTGTTGTGATTTGGAATGTTTAATGCAAATTCAGTGGAGTGCTGCATCTGGAGCAGTACAGGGACATGCAAAGCCCACTTTCAAAGGTTGGGCCGTGGAGGGCCAGCCAGTGTCCTTCAGGGAATGAGAAGTTCAATGGAAGAGGAAGAGTTCAGTCTGCAGTCTGATGGCTGTGTCATTGGCGAACAAGCAGCATATGGCAGTCCATGTCGAGGTCCGGGGTGAGTGTTGCAGAGTGTATCAGGGGACAGTGGAAGGTGATGATGCAGAGGGCAGAACCAACCTGGAATCGGCCATATGGCAGAGGTGAATGCTACAGTTTCCTCAGTACAAGTAAGGAGGTTTCATCCGCATCTTCGTCCTCTGCTGTTGCATGTGCCTCACCTGTGGGTGGTGCTGGCCTTTCTCCAGCACTGTGTGGCAGTGACACCCCAGGGGCAGGAGGTGGCATGTCTGCACCACCGTGTGGCTCTGACACTTCAGGGGGCAGAGATGTGGATGTGGTGGTAGCAGCAGCATGCATCTGTGCCAGGCCTTGTGGCAGCAATGCCATGAGGATGGTTTTGAGGTCATTGTGGGCCCAGCTACCTCTCGCTGGTGTGCAGCCGTGGCAGCTGCCCTCTCCGCCTTGGCCCACTCCATGTTCTCCGGGATCCTCCACATGAGTCCCAACTCCCGGATGAGCTCGCTGGAGCCACCCTGACTAGACAGTCGTTGTTGTCACACAGTCATAACTCTGGCAATGTCAGCCATGGTTCATTGGAGGGCATGCAGTGGACTGTCGGTGTCTGTTAGGGACCATGAGTGGTCCCTGATAGGACTTAGACACCCAAGTATAGCATCTAGTTTGTCTGCCATGCGGTCGAAGCCCACCCACACCTGTTCAGCCAGCTGCTCCTGGCATCCCAACACATGGCTTTGGAAGGCCATGTGTTCTTCATGCGGGTCCTGTGAGGCAGCCGTGGTGGTTGGTGCTGCCTGCTGTGTGGTCTGTGCAGGGTTTGGGTTCTCCTCATTGCAGCTGGGCTGCCGCTGCCATGCCCCTGGAGGGGGGCTGCTGAGACTGTCAATAAACTCTTGGAGGGCGTTGGAGTCAAAGGTGTGGTGGTCCTCTTCGTCATCAGAGAAGAGAGGTTGGTACTGCTCTACTGGAAGTAGTGATTGTCTCTATGCAATGTGAAGGGGAGATGCAGTTTAACAATGTGTCCACATGTGTGTTGTCGCATTGCACACATTTACATACAGACTGCATGACTGTGTACATCATGGCTAGTGTACATCGTGGCTATTTTGGAGGGCCTGCCCATTTGCTGTGGGACAGTAGACTTTTCAACTCAGTCACGGCTGAGTGTTTGTACCTGTACATTATCGACTCACATTTCCCTGCAATGCCACTTGTGATTGGCCAGTGTCTACACCCAGTCGGCACCACTTTTGTCCTCTGTTCTGTGGTGAAAGTGTTGTGTGCTGTGCCACTTCATTGTCAATGTTGATGTGCTCTGCATGTGATGTGTGTGCCGCATTTTAGGGCAGTCACCCCTGAAGCTCTTCTTTGGCTGCCTCTTATCCCTTACAAGCGGTGCGCCTCTGACTTCTGTGCTTACACAGTGCTGACATGTAGCATGCTTGGGTATATTGTTCACTTGGTGGGAGTTGGGGTCTGGGCATGGTTTGTCCACCGATGTGGTCTGCTCAATTGTGCATGTGTGCCATTGTGCCCATCTCCCCCGTCCCCCCAGTCCCTGGTCATCACTCACCGTGGTGCTGTTGTGTCCAGTCCTGTTGAGCAGTGTCAGGTCCCCCGACTTCAGCCACCATCTCCCTAAGCATGGGCGGAAAATCCGTTCCGCTCGCGGATTTTGCGGATTTTCGGTAAATTCGCAATCCGCGAGATTCGCGAATTTCCCGCAAAATCCGCAAATCCACGAGCAGCGGATTTTATGGCTTGCTCGCACTGTTCGCGTGAGTTCGCGGCTTCCCAGTTCAACTTCGCGCCCCGCGAATAAGCGCTAAATTACAGAAATACGATTTTAGCAAAACTGAAACTACTTACCAGGTTCAAAAGTTCAAGCTCATCATTAGTAGCCATTTCTTGTAGTGCTTCCTGAGGGGCCCCTCCAGAGTTCAGTTGCCTACTTGCAACTATTATGTGACCCTGCTCTGACCCTCAGAATAGTTACACAAAGGTCCTGAATTACAGCTAAGGCAGACAAGCAGGAGCCAGGCTGGAAGTTCAAATCCAGTGACACATTAATCAGCCCCTAATTCATTATTGTCAGTTGGGGCAGGGCAGGTGTTGTAACTAATTTTGTAACAATGAAAGCACTTAGCAAGTGCAAAAGATCACTAATCAGGAAGCACTAAGGAAGCAGGTGCCAGCTAAAAAAATATTCTGTGACACATTAATCAGCCCCAAATTAATTCAGGTCACTTGAGGCAGGGAAGGTGTGCTTTGCTTTGCCGAAAATAATGTACACTGGACAACCAGAGGGTGCGGTGATGAAACAGAGGGTGGCATGGGTGTGCCAGAGGGTGGCATGAGTAGTCAGAGAGTGGCAGTGGTGACAGAGAGTGGCAGTGATGAAGAAGAGTGTCCCAAACAGGCTGGACACGTAGAAACAACAAGTTCGCAAAACTTGGGACCCGACAGGTAGGTTCGCGTTTGCGAAATTGTACAAAACCCTCGCGAACTGGCAGAAACCCGCGCGAACACACAAAAAAAAAATCCGCAAATTCGCGAGAATTCGCGGATTTTGCGGATTGCGAGTTCGCAAATCCGCAAAATTCGCGAACGCGAGATTCGCAAAATTCGCCCATGCTTACATCTCCCCACTGATAACTGTGGACACCATTTCCTCCATGTCGTCCAGCTCCTCCTGTGGTGCAGGGCTGTCACCTCCAGTCTGCATTGCTGCCTTGCGGTTGTTTGCAAGTTTCTGCTTGGTTTTTTGCTTGACATCATTCCAGCGCCATTTTGACCTCATTCATTGTACCCTTCAGCACTCCCACTGCATTCACCGTGTCCACGATGGCCTGCCACAGTCCATTTTTGGTTGCCAATGACACAGTGGATGTGACGAACAGTTGTTGATGGTGTTCAACCACCTCCGTTATCAGGATCCTGTTTTGCTGAGGACTGAAGCGCTTCTTCCTACTCTTCTTCTCCTTGGCCTTCCCTGGCTTGGGGGGTTCTGGTTCTCCTCCAGCAACATCCATGGTTCTTCGCTGTTGTTTGGCAATTGTTTTTCTGTTTTTTTTCTACTTTTATGGTGATTGTTCACGCCTGACGCGTGTGAATTGCAGGACTGTGGCTGGTTTTTGCTGATTTTTGTATCAGACTTGGCCTCATCGCAGCTTTTTTTGGCATTTACTTTTTGTATTTTTGCAGCATGGCATTGATATTAATGCGGCAATTTGATGCATTATCTGGTGACTATCGCATGGTACCGCCGTGTTGTGAATACTTGGTTAACACTGCGTCAGTTTCCCGCGATAGACTGTGAGGTTGAGGGTTGTGTTAAGTAACTTTTGCGGTGGTTATCACACGTTCTTGAGAATATACCCCTCAATGTTTTAATGGATTCATCTCAAAGCAAGAAGTGTGGACAATATGTCTGCTGTACTTTCTCCACAAAGATGTAGTTGAGATACACTTTTCTGAGGGTTCGGAATATATAATCATGTGGGACCCTAAACAATGGATGACTTCTGGTGGTGCTGAAAATGAAGCCTGCTTCAAAGCCCAGAGGCACAGGTTACATTGGGTCCAGGCATGAAGAAAGAGAGCCGCTGTAGGAGGAGTAAGTGAGCTCCCTCCCTCAATGTGATGCCTTTGAAGGTCATCTGTGATCTCAGAAATAGTCTTCTGCCAGCTAGAACCTAAATTGTTATATTTCAAGCAGGCGTCCCCTCTCGCAACCTGTTGGAAGATATTTGTTCATGTGGTGTAGCAATAACAGCCTGGATGTCGGCGTGAAGGTACAGGCGGAAGCTGTGGGACGAATCAGCAAGGCGCCTGCTTGAAATATAACAATTTTAGGTTTTATACGTTACCCAGAACATCTGGCCCCCTTCTGAGGGTAAGGCTACTCTCTAGAAAATGCCCCAGGATGTGATCTGAATAGATATGTAAGATATTTTTTGCTGCTGTTCCATCTCTGAAAATTGAAATGCTAGGCTGAATAAGACGCCTCCTTTGGAACGTGGCCGTATTGGTGTTTATTACAAGTACAGTGCTACGATTCTAGATATTATGTCTTGGGACGGAGATCAACCACTACTAGGAATAATCCTCCCATTTTCAAAACATTTGGAGGGATTAAACCCATCCTAATCGAGTGCCCTGAAGAAGTCCTGTATATGGACGAAACACATTGGTTGTTCGCTCTGCTGTTTGTCTCAGAATAAAAAATAAAGAAAGAGAGAAAAAAAGAGAAAGACTAAAGAATCTTTCTTTTCCTTGGATATGGACATTTGAATTTATCTGTGTTGATAGAAAGATTATGGGTGGTGCACCTTTGCTTCTTTTTACAAATTGTTCAAATCCCGTTGGGATCCAGTACTGTGACAGTGGGTACTATAAACAGTGTGCACACAGTCCCCACCCCATATGGTGGTTAATTTACTAACAGAGCAACACAAAATCGGGTTAGGTGCTGTCATTTAGGAGGTTCTTCTGTCATTGCTTGTGGTTTTTTATCTTCTGCCAGCTAGACTTAACACCCTATGGACTAGAAATCACTGAATCCATAGTCACCCACTAACACTGTAAGAAGTTACAAAATGCACACTGATCTCGTGAGTGTCTGAAATGTTACAAATACCAGCTGAAGAGGTAGAGATAACCAGGTGTGACTCCTAAAAGAAGGGAGGTACACTAAATTGGGATCTAGCTAACATCCCATCTGGTGATCAGCTGACCTTGCTGTTAAGTGGCAAGAAGGAGGAAGCACAGTGTCGTGCTCAGCTTTCTATTATATTGAAAAGCTGCCCTTTCTCTGGATGCGAATCCTCCTGTTGCCAGACATCACTGGTTAGAGGAAGGTACAAGGGGATTCTTCTGCCAAGGCTCTCTCGTTACACTGCTCTTAGAGAGCAACAGATGTTGCACTAGCCCAGATCATCTTAGAGAGCAACATATGTCGCACAAGCCCAGATCATCTTAGAGAGCAACAGATGTCACACTAGCCCTGATCATCTTAGAAAGCAACATGTGAGGCACTAGCCCAGATCATCTTAGAGAGCAACAGATGTCACACAAGCCCAGATCATCTTAGATAGCAACTGATGTCGTACTAGCCCAGATCATCTTAGAGAGCAACAGATGTCGCACTAGCCCTGATCATCTTAGAAAGCAACATGTGAGGCACTAGCCCAGATCATCTTAGAGAGCAACAGATGTCGCACTAGCCCAGATCATCTTAGAGAGCAACAGGTGTCGCACTAGCCCAGATCATCTTATAGAGCAACAGATGTCGCACTAGCCCAGATCATCAGAGAGAGCAACAGATGTCGCAGCATTTCTCCACTCTCCAGCACCATCAGAGTTGGAAACATTCCATCCTGTTTGTTTGTTTCAAACATACTGTCACTGTCTGCATCTGGTTTGTCCATTATGCCTTGTTCTGTTGGTTCGTTTCATGGATGAAAACCATCTTCTCCTTCAGGATACTGATTCATTTGGCTCCAGCTAGCCCATCTCTCTATAAGAATATTGACTTTGGTGTTGAGGCAGCATCTCTCCAGGTACCCAGTGCCAGGAAGGAAAACTCTGTGAAAACTCTCCTCTGGTGGTATTATTCATGACTCAGGAGGATGCCTATCTCTCGGAGGTCCAGAGCAGCCGCCAAGAAACACGCAAACTCCCACTTCGCCAGTAGTTCACTGCCATTATGATTATGTACCCCTTCCTGGCTGTATTTTACCATTGTTACACTGCGATACTGGGGCTGGCTCCCAAAGTGCGAGTAACTGGTGCATCTGCCTGAGGCAGGAAAGTTCAAAAGACGTATTTACAGTCATTATCGCTCTTTACACAGACCCATAGGCGCTTCCTTGGTTCACATGTAGCAAATGTCCAACTAAAATTAATAGGCACATTATGAAAAGGGCAATTTGGATTTGTTATCATTGATTACACATTCCAGTTAATTAGAATAGATTTTCTATAACTGAGTTGTTTAATATTCTCAGTTTTAATTGTTAAATGAGTCTGAAACTTCGCTTGACAGTGTTACCTCCCTTTCCAATAAATTTTTTGACGTAGCATGCTTCAAAGCTTCCAAGCAAAATGTATCGTTTCCATAGATCTATATGATAAAATCAAATTCTGTAGCCAAGAAAACCATTATCTCTACATCTTTCTACATAAAGCATTATCACATTTTATTTAATTTATGTCAACGTTGCTTCATTGTTTCAAGGACCATGTCCGAGAAAACATACCCCCCGGCCCCACATTACCCTGTGGGTGAAACCTCTGTCTTCCACCCATAAAAACATGCGTGTTTATGAATTATTAATTAATGGGCGGGTGATCAGCACTATCTTCGTGAAAAAGTAGAGATGTTTAGGTAATGTCAGTCCGTGTTGGTTGTTATATGCTAACCAAGTACTGTGGTTTGTAGAGCCCAATTCATAAACAAGTAGGGGCAGATTTATGTTAACTGGCGCATCCCGAGGGATGCGCCAGTTAACATGCGCCACAGTGCGCCACAGCTACGCCACCCATGGTGCGCCGCATTTATGATGCGGCGCACCATGGGGCAAAAACGGCACAGATGCGTGACGCATCTGTGCCGGAAATGTGGCGCATTGCTGGAGTTGCGTCGCAAGCGCGACGCAGCTCCAGCAATGCTCTGGGGGGGCCTATTCTTTTAATGCTGCCTCAAGCCTTACGCCTGCTTCAAGCATGCGCAGGGTTTTGACGCAGCATTGCCCTGAAAGTGACTGAGTGAAATCTCATAGATTTCACTCAGCCACTTTCAGGAGGCGTTCCTGCGCAGGAACGCCCCCCCTGCGCAGGAACGCCTCCTCATGGCGCAGTGCTGTACAACGTGACGCATCTCCTAGATGCGTCACGTTGTAAATAGGGCGCAGGGATGCGCCACGTTTCCGTGCCGTTGCGTCACGCAACGGCGGCGTAAACGTGGCGCAAGCCCTTCATAAATCTGCCCCGTAGATTTTATCTTCTCCTGACGTATCTCTCAATTTCCTGGGAGAAGGAACATCCACCATGGAAATAAATTGCGGCTTAGGCTCTTAATTCTGATTTTAAAGCTAAATTGTGGAAGTATATTTAGGGTCCGGGCTGGTAGTTCACCCTCCATTTGTTGGGCAGTTCGTTCCTCAGAACGTGATGCATTTGCATATCATACAGTCACAGTACTCTAGATCGAACCACTTACTGTGCTGAGGATCTTTTTCTCAGAAGTCTTGAGTTCATGGGAGAAATGTAGTCACCAGGCTAGGTGTTGACAATAAGGCCTTTCCTTGCAACCCCTGTTAAGTGTCATGCTCAAAGATCGTGTGATTAGGTACAAACCACTAAATCTTTGTGTTCCTCCAATTGTAAACATGGGCAAAGTAATTGTGTGAACATAAAACTACAATGAACGTGTATAAAACCCACTTGAAGACTATGATCCTGATGCGTTCTGTTGCTCCTTTGCTGCATTTCTGTTATCTGTATACAAATAGATATATAAAAAAAAGTTACATGCAGAACCAGGAACCCTCTTTTGAGGTATGATGGCCTTTGAGACCATTATGTAAACATATAAATATATACAAATATTATGCACGCTTATAGGGGCTTCTGTCATTTAGACTTTCCCTCCAATCACCACAGCATTTGCAATTTTGGACATTAAATTCAGCAAATTCATGTTACATGTGTCTTGTAACTAGGCAACAAATATCGTAATTTCAAATATATTGAAGAACCATGCAAAGACTTTTGTAGGAATTTTACTTTTAGCGAAGCAATGGTAGTCAGGCAAAATATATTACACCCATTTTATAGATGTCATCCAGACAATAAATCCACTAGAAAATTACCGTTAAGCCTAAATGTCATTTAAGGGTCCTCATCTATTCAATGGGTATTTTAAGCATCAGCATCGAATCTATATGACTAGGAGAATTCATAGTGATTGGTCAGAGCGGCCTGGTTTGCTGCTCAGACAGTGCCTGGGACTGTTCTCCACCCGGCTGTGCAACACAGCTGGGTGGAGAAATGTTAAGTGCGATTTACGGTTTGGCTGTACTAAGATGGCCGGTCAAACAGTCATGCGGACTTATGGTGCCCACCACTGCTCCTCCCTGCTGGCTGCTGTTGTCCAATAGGATGGCATAGCCCCGTCCCGCCCAGGATCAGTACCGAAATATAAAATGATAATAGCTTTGTGTCATTATCACTTAATTTTTCCTTCTTGCACTGCTCAGAGAGCAGTGGGGTGACGCTCCTCCTCCTTCATGGTGGAGCTGCCGCTGGTATAACATCTGCTTAGAGAGGAGATGAGCCTTTAGATGTCTGGCCCAAAAAGACAAATTAAGCACTTAATTTAAGATTAGTAGTTGAGTTGTGCTTATATGTTTGCATTCCCTCCAGTGGAGGCTTCTCATTTTACTGCGACCGTCAATGTCCGTGCTGGAATCACAAATTAAGTCAGATTCACCACAGTACATAAAATTGGTGAAATGGGGCCCCCCAATACAATTAGTGGATCCCTACTGTGTGAGTGACTGTATTTTTCTGATGCACAATGTTAATATCCAACAGAAAAAAAATATGCTTAAACTGACAGGGATGATGGTACAATATGCGCTTTATATTTTGAAAAAAATCTTCTAATTCTTGTATTTTTTTTACTTTTGCAAGGGCCCAGTAGCTCCCCATGCACTGCTATTAGACCTGCGCTGCCACTCGCAGTGTGCTGCATCTTCCATGAGCACTGATAGTGGCAGCCAACTTGGAATGGGTTTTCCCATTATTTGTTAATAAGAACTATCCCAAGATGGCCTCCTTTGCATGGCAGCTGTCTTTGAATGGTGTTTGCTATACCATACCCAATTATCAGATGCCGCTACATGTGTGCATGTGTAAGTATGCAGGGGTTGCCATTTCAGAATGGTTTTTGCATAAAGTATAGCAAAAAACTTTTCGAAGGTGGTCACTTTGGATGTGTACAAATTAATTGCCTTCTTGGAATGTCCTTGGTACATTTTACTATTTTTTTCTGTTCAAACATAGTCCTTGCAAATATGCAAAAAATATTTTAAGGTGGCCACCATGCGGGCGCACACATAGGGCAGCTAACTTTGAATGGTTTTGACATACTTTAGTATTCATTTATTATAGTGTGCCAAACCCCAAGCAGAGGCAAAGCCATTAGTTCTCTGATTGGACAGCAAAGCAGAGACCTATTGGCTTTATCATTGCTCGCTTGATTCTTATTTTCACCAAAATCATTGAATAAGATTTGCTCCTGAGCATCTCGTTTTATTTGTTCATGCCTACATTTACCGTGAAAAAAATGGTAATGCTTGGAAAAGGATGGTCAGTGGTACTAGGCAAAGTAGAAATAATTTACATGCACTGAAGTAATCCAACAATCATCTAAGTAGCCTTTTACTTTCATTCTCCGGTCTGCAAACACCGAGATGAATCATCACTAAGTGCCTGGATACCCTTACGGGTGAAAAACAGCGTTACAAATCCCATTTGTTTTGATTCATATTGTTCCAGGCGCACCTTGCTGCATATGAGGGAAGCCTTAATGTTTTAAATGGAGCTTTTGTGAAGTTAGCCACTGCTTCAGGAATGAGCCACTTTAACCTGGTTATGAAGGTATAGTCTACCTTCCTTCTGACAAGATTCTATTGTCTGCAAATGAATGATATGACAAGATGTTTGCCTTTTTTGCCTGTATTGGGCTTATAGTGCGCCTCTACTTAGCGCTCTACATTCATTCCTGTGGAGACTTCTCTTTAAGGTAGTCGTTGTGGTACAAAAAGTTGTCTATGGTGACCAACATTCTTACCTCTGTCACATCCATGCTCACCATTTCTAGTCGCCAAGTCATACAGGTCCTAGAGCAAACCACACAAGCATTGGCAGCTGACATGCTCCTCTGCTTCCTGGTAGCCAACCTACACAACTCACACTCAGACCCATGGAGCTAAATTAAAATCCGTTCGTGTCCCCAAAGCTTTAAAACTAGGGGTGTGCAAAACAATCTAATCTGACTGTCTTTTTCTCTATGCTGCATGAATTTCTTTGAAAAACAATCTGGACGTATCGAAGAGAAAATCATCAAACACATTTTGCAAGAGAAATTCTGAACTGCAGTCTCATTTCTCAGCATAATACATGAAAATCCCTGAGCATTTCCTGTACTTTTTTTTCCCCAAAAATACAGCAAATTAATTTTTCAGATTTGTTTACAGAAAAACTAGTCAAACTGCTTTAATAATTTCGGGGCATATTAGTAAGTACCTCGTTAAAATTATTGCTGTTTTAGCGGTAGGAAACTGCCGCTAAAACGGCGATAATGGGCTTGCTAATATGCGTTATAGAATTCCAATACAAGCCCAGGTTAGATGGTGCAGGGCATCTAACCTGGGCTTCTATTGGAATTCTATAGCGTATATTAGCAAGCCTGTTATCGCCGTTGAAGCGGCAGTTTCCTGCCGCTAAAACTGTGATAATTTTAACGATGTACTTGTTAATATGCCCCATCGTTACTTGTTGCTACTGCTTAAAGCAAAGCCTGCAAAGAGAATATTAGTAGGAGAAATTTACAGCAAAAAGATTTGCTATGAAATATTGCCAAAGGTTTACATGCATATCAAAAAGGAGAATCGTTAAGTGTTAATCCACCTAGAGACAATTCCGTTTGCAGAATGAGCCCAATAAACCACTGGAACAATTAATAAATATATTTCCTACATTGCGTGTCGGCAAAAAAAGGGAAACAGCCTTTACAACGTGGACTGAGCCATGCGTGCCATTTCCCGGCAAGCATAAAAATGCTTGCTTTAATCACTCATCTGCCTCAACCACGCATATGTGTAGTTAAGGCAGAAAGCGGGTCTAGTGTCCGGATGGGCGGGGAGAGGAAGCGGAAGCACCAGTACAGGAAGCTCTGGACGTGGACAGGTAAGTGGGGCTGGGTTTGAGGGGGTAGTTTTTAGGGGTGGGGTTGATTTTAGGGCTCGGGGTGAGGGGGGTCTGGGTAGTTTTAGGAAGGGGAATGGTTTTAGGGCTTATCAGGATAGTTTTAAGGGCAGGGACTTGGTTTCAGGGGTGTTTTTAGGGATGGGGTCAGTTTTAGGGCTCAAAGCCGGGGTAGGCGGGGTAATTATTTTTTTAAGGGGGTCAGGCTTTTAGGCCCGAGGGTGGGACAAAGGGTATAGGTAGTTTTAAGGGTAGCATGGGGGTAACTTTTAGGGCTCTGGCGGGAGGGCTGGGGTCGGATTCGTTTTTAGAAGGGAACAGGGTTTTACGCCTCAGGGCGGGTGGACAAAGGAGTCGTATTTTAAAAATTGATACTTGTAAATTGATACTTCTATAGCGCACTACTCACCCGCAAGGGTCTCAAGGCGCTTGTACGAATACTGATGTGGAACCCATCCTGGCTTTTCCCTGTGAGGCGTCCACTCCTGGGCACCCCCAAGGTGGAGGCCAGCAGGGCCGGACTGGGAACTGAAAGCAGCCCTGGCAAATTTTTCCAGAGCAGCCCCCATCTGGCGAGCGAGCCTGGCCACTACTAGGAGGGTTTGGGGGGGACAGTTTAGGAATAAGACAGACCAAAATAGTGCATTTTACAGCACATTTTTCATTACAAATTTAAGTGTACTCACTTTTAAAGCACAGTAAATAGTACATGATGACCTTAAAGAGCACCTGGTTATCCAGTCATTATGACTACAATTAAGGCAGGTCAGGTGCCTCAGTGCCTGCCTGGTCATGAGGGGAGGTGGTGGTAGACAGTGGTGTGGCGCTGAAAGTAAGTGTACGCGGGCCGCAGCCTACACGCACAGTGCAGTAGCTGGGTGGATTGGTATGGTAACTTGGGTTGAATTTAGTATTGCGTGTGTGAGGCACATGCACTACTACATTCAACCCAACTACCGCACTGCAGCACCTCTGTCTGTCTGTGCGGGTAAAAAGCACCACTGCCATTTATGATTGAGAGGTCACCTCACCAATGGCAGTTGTGCTTTTTCTCCGCAGAGCAGAGGCAGGAGTGCACACTGCACTGTGCATTGCTGCCAAGGTTTCAGATTGCTATGTGTGACATTTTCATAAATTCAGTGTAATTATGTGTGATATTCAATGACTATGAGTGACATGTTCTCGTGAGCAGAAATCGAGCAATGAACATTAGGGAAACATATAAATATCTGAAATTGCACCTATTTGAGCAACCAGAAACTCTAAGACCTAAAACTGTTGCACTAGTGCTGCCGGGAAATTCCATCTGTAACTGGCTCTGAGCGAGACTGCAATTGCACCAAGCAATCCACCCACTGCTCTAGTGGTCTCAAAAGGACAGAATATAAAAAAATGGCAGTAGTCTGAAAATACAGACAATTAGAGCTTGTATGATAGCGGTTATAGTTAGTGGAGCTCTGTAAAGCTATGCAGACCAATGATTTGTCAAATTTCCAGGATTTCACTTCTGAAGTAGACTGAAAAGTGCAAAGATGCATTTTAGCTTCCAGTACAGCGCTATAAAAAGTTCACAAAGAAATATAGTCAATAAACGTGTATCATAATCGTTATGTGAAATATTAATTCTAAATAAAACATCAATGTGAGGCAGGGCAGTACAAGAAGTTCAGGCAAAAAGCTAACAGCAACTGGTGGTGCTGTGGTTTGTGTTTACGCGCTTACGCCAGACCCCTTTCGCATAGCTGCCAAGGTTTCATACTGCTTATGTGTGACATTTTCTTAACCCGTACCACGCTGATGACGAGCCCAGCTCGTCATGCAGTACACTGGTTGTGCGCTGATGAGGAGCTGGGCTCATGTAACGCTGCTTTTTTTAAAATGCCGCGCACAGCGGGAAAAGCCGCCGCAGCGATGTGGATACAATCTGTGTAATTATGAGTGACATTTCAACAACTATGAGTGACACTTTATCCAGAGCAAAATTAAGCAATGAAGATAAGGGAAACATAAATATCAGATATTACACCCATTTGAGCAACAAGAAACTCTAAGAAGGTGTTAAAACTGCTGCAAGATCACTAACCAGAGACAGACTGCATGACTGCAGTTCACAGTAACAGAAGGCAGCAGGCACTGCAGCAGCTTAGAAGATGATCTCATTGATCTGATCATTCATAGCCACACACTAGCCTAAAAGCTGAATTTATAGCATAGCAGTCACATTTTCAGATGGTACACAGTCAAAATATCGAGTTGTAAATATCGACCTACCATAATATCGAGTCTGAAATATCGAAGGTGCATAATATCGAAGGCAAGAATATCGTAGGACAGAATATCGACCCAAGGTAAGTAATATCGAAATACTTAATATCGATGTAAGTAATATCGAAGTAAGTAATATCGATAGCATATATATCGATGTTACTAATTGCGATGACACTAATATCGATATTTGTATTATTGTATTTTTTTTATTATGTATGTGTTATATGTTTAATTTAAGTATTTAAAATAATTACTATTATATGTGTATAAATTTTATATAATAATAAATAATTTTATAAGTACATTTTATGTTTTTGTACCGGAGCGGGTTGTGGGTTTATAGGGGAATAGGGTGGGAAGTAATTTAATTATGGTAAATTGTTTAGTAATTAGTAGGATTAATTAATTAATTATAATTAATTGGTAATTACGTGAAAATAATAGGAAAATAATTTTAATTAATTTATTAATTGATATATATATGTTCTGTAGCGGGTTGTGGGTTTATAGGGGAATAGGGTGGGAAGTAATTTAATTATGGTAAGTTGATTAATAATTAGTAGGATTAATTAATTATAATTAATTGCTAATTAATATTGATTAATTGGGAAAATAATTAATTGATTAATTGATATATATTTTCTGTAGCGGGATGTGGGTTTATAGGGGAATGGGGTGGGGAGTAAGTTAATAATAATTAATTAATTATTATATGTTTTTATAAATTTATATTTAATTTATTGGGAAATAATTAATATTAATTAGTTAATTAATTATTATTATTTTGTACATATTTAACATTATTAATTAATTGGTAATTAAATAATATTAATTAGTTACAATAATTAGAGTAATTTATTGATATATAATTTTTAATTACTGTTAATTAATTAATTGGGAAAAAATAATATTAATTATTAAATTATAATAATTACAGCAAATTTGCTAATATATTTACTTATTTTGTTATTGTTCATTAATAATTAATTGCTAATGAAATAATATTAATTAATTTTGGGTAAAGGAGTATTTTTAGTGTTTAGGGTCAGTTTTGAGTTTTTGGGTAAGGGGGTATTTTTTGGTTTCAGGGTCAGTTTTCAGTTTATGGGTAAAGGGGTATTTTTAGGGTTCAGGGTCAGTTTTCAGTTTTTGGGTAAGGGGGTATTTTTTGGTTCAGGGTCAGTTTTCAGTTCTTGGGTAAAGGGGTATTTTTTGTGTTCAGGGTCAGTTTTCAGTTTTTGGGTAAAGGGGTATTTTTAGGGTTCAGGGTCAGTTTTCAGTTTTTGGGTAAAGGGGTATTTTTTGGGTTCAGGGTCAGTTTTCAGTTCTTGGGTAAAGGGGTATTTTTTGGGTTCAGGGTCAGTTTTCAGTTTTTGGGTAAAGGGGTATTTTTTGCGTTCTGGGTCAGTTTTCAGTTCTTGGGTAAAGGGGTATTTTTAGGGTTCTGGGTCAGTTTTCAGTTCTTGGGTAAAGGGGTATTTTTAGGGTTCAGGGTCAGTTTTCAGTTTTTGGGTAAGGGGGTATTTTTTGAGTTCAGGGTCAGTTTTCAGTTCTTGGGTAAAGGGGTATTTTTTGGGTTCAGGGTCAGTTTTCAGTTCTTGGGTAAAGGGGTATTTTTAGGGTTTAGGGTCAGTTTTCAGTTTTTGGGTAAGGGGGTATTTTTTGGGTTCAGGGTCAGTTTTCAGTTCTTGGGTAAAGGGGTATTTTTAGGGTTCAGGGTCAGTTTTCAGTTTTTGGGTAAAGGGGTATTTTTAGGGTTCAGGGTCAGTTTCAGTTCTTGGGTAAAGGGGTGTTTTTTGAGTTCAGGGTCAGTTTTCCCTACTGTTGTACTCTCTGGAGTAGGAATAGTAATTTTTAGCCTTACGCTATCCAACGTTTTATTTAATTAATTGTTAAAATATCAAATATTTATTTCATTTTTTATATTACTTACATTTTATTTATGTTACTCTTTTATGTTTGTAAATGTGTTAGTAAATTAGAATATATTTCATTAATTTATAAATTCGTAAAATAATTATTAATACTTATTGTTCAGTGTATATATATTACATATTTACTGTATATATTTAATTAATGTATTCTTAATATATGTAGTATTTATTACTTTTAAATATTATTAGATACTTTTAAATATGTTTCTTTTATTTATTAGTCTTATAGACTTAATTTTACATTTCTATATTAAAAAAAAAAACGATATTTTTAACATCGATATTTTTTACATCGATATTTTTTTTTCGATATTTTTGTACTTACCATGTTGTAGATAGGATGTCGATATTTTTGCCCTCGATATTGTTGACTCGATATTCTTGTAGGTCGATATTTTTGTAGTCGAAATTCTGTCATAGATCCTTTTCAGATTGCTTATGTGTGAGATTTTCATGGTTGTAGTGTACCTGTGAGAGACATTCTACTGCCTAATGAGTGGCAAAATCAGTGGCACTTTCTCCACAGTAGAAATAAGCAATGAAGTCCATATTGAGAGTTAAATATCACAAATGACTCACCTTTTGGGTAATGAGGAGCACTTACCAGACAATATTGTCCCTTTTAACACCTTTAACAGCCAATCAGAAGTAGCTTGACCCACTCAGTGCATCCTAACTTCTTTGCCCGGATCACAAACAGCCAGAACCAGCCCAGTGTGTTGGAACCCTGAACACTTCCAGCAGAATTGCCCCCGCTCAATGCACTCTAAGCCCTTTACCTCCATCAGAGCCATCCCAGCCAGCTGAATTTCATTCTAGCTCATTCGTATCCACCAGAACTAGTGTGACCCTGCCCAGTGCATTCTAAACCATTTAACCCTCAACACAACCATCCTGGCCCTGCCCAGTCCAATCTAGTAGCCTTTTCTCAGTATGATTTAGTCAGCCCTGCCCAGTGCATGCAAACACCATATCTTTGCAACCCAGTCAGTTTAAGCAAATCTGGCCCACAGATACAGCAACCAGAACCAAAGTTGGTGCCTGGCTGTTTTTAAATCTGGCTGATTACAATTTTAATGTCTCAGCACACAAATCACCAAAAGTTTGCATTTTTTCAGTGCACATTTAAAACAGCAAACATAAGAGTAAAAACACTTTAAAATGTGAGGAGGAGCTGCTTTGATGGTGCGTGACTAATAAAGTAATAAAAGGCAGAAACTCAGTGTTAAAAAGGAATACGAACTATTTTTTATAGAGTCCTATTTATCATGTCTAGGTTTATGGAGAATCTTCCAACATTAGAAAGTGCCGGTATTATTCCCTGGGTAAGTTGGAAGCCGTACTCGTCTATCCCTCACCACCTTATCCCATTCACAGCACAACTCACCGGTGACAAGTGCCCCTCATTGCCTAACTGCCAGAATGAGCATCAACGTGTCGTCATTGGGCCGGGCTGTAGGCGACCGGACGGTGCTCTTCTGTGCTGAATATTTATTTTTTTCAGACTTAATGCATTTGTATTTTGAAGTTATTGCTGGGTTTGTATTTTGCTCCCACTGTCTGATTCTCACCACCCCGACCCACTCTCCACCCGCTGTGTATTTTTGCTCAGTGCACAGGAGTTTGTGAATGCAGTGATCAGAGAACGGGCTTAATGCGTTTTTATTTTTGAAGTTATTGCTTTGATACCCAGCCTTACCTGCCTTCAGCTGCTTGAATAGATCCCTCAGAGCACAGCACTGACCCTCTCTCATCCCGATACCCACTGTCCTCAAGAAGAACCCTGCCTCTCGAGCTTTCGGAAGGATGCAGGACTTTGGGTTTGTGCTGCTGAAAGCTAGTCAATTGACCTGTCCTCCTGATTTTGGAAAATCCAGTGCTTTGCCATGATGCACATGATTGCCCAAGCACTAGTTTGCCTCTTCCAGCACGTTGAGATCGCTGTGCTTAACCTCACATTAGTAATCTGTTGAAGATGCACCTGAAAGCAACAGGGCCTCACCATGAGATCTATGCTGTACTGTGGACTTTCAAATTCGTCCAACAGGAGTTGGGGCCATGAGGCGCTATAAAGCAAATAACCCCTTTACCTACCCCTTGCCAGCTTTGAGATTAAAAACCGTATTTCACTGACTTGGATGGAACGAGAGACACTGATTGTAAAACATATACAGCAGCTACAGTTGCTGGAAGAAGTGCTTTTGACAACAGTCCTTAGAGTACAATTGCTCCCATTCTGGATGCATATGGCCTGATGTCTTCATACATATGGGCCCATCACATTTGAAGGTTGATTGGGTTTGAACCCGGTTTTTACGTTTTTGTATTTTTTGGGTAAGTTGTCCTTTTAAGATAATGGAAAAAAACTATTTCCTTTCAGCAAATGCTCCACATTGACAGGTATGGATATGTTAGGCATTGCGCTGGTGTTGTATACTGTATCTCATGCCCCACCGCCTGCTGTTCTTTGTCCTTCTCCTCTGACATCGCTGCCAAGGAGAAAGAATGAAGCAGAGAATGCAGGATGGCCCCGATCAATTGATTGCAAGGCAGCTTACACAATATCCAGTGCCATCTTTGATACTTACTAGTTCTCTCAGCACTACCATGACTAGCAGCCCAGACCCAAACTACAACACCCGTACCTAAAAACAAAAGTGCCTTTAACTAGGGCAACAACACACAAGCTCAACAAAAGGGCTTCCAGACTAGGTACTTCCAAACCAGATTCTGTGCTGAATATTGCACAGAGAGTGAGTCCAGGCTGCCTTCCTTTAGAGCCTCCGTTGCTGCTAAAAAAAGGCTGCCCTGCTACCCAGCACCTCACACCTCACACTCTGTGTGAGACCTGGAAGTGACCCGGATGTAGGTAGAGAGCACGTGCAGTACTCCAACAGCGATGCTCTAATACACCTTGAATGTGTGATTTCTGGCTGAGTTTTTGTCATATGGATCAGTAAAATACTGTGAGGCAGATAATGTTAATTCCCCAGGACGCAAACACCTAAGCAGGCGGGGTATACTGCTGCCGCCTGTTACTGTATTTTATTTGTTTTATTGAAATGTTTTCGTTTTACATTAGGAACATTTCAGTGTTAATATTTTGAGGTGCCCCGGACATGTCAGGAGCAGGGTCGCTGACACCTATTCTGTTTGTTTAATCCCAGCCCGGCCCGGCCCCCAGTCCCAATGCCATGATAAATCTGGTGATTGCAAATGCAATTTTCAAAAATACAAACAACATTAGTGACTCACGTGCGGGCGGCGGACGGCAGACAGTCGACAGCAGGGAGGGACAGGCAGGCAGGTGCTAGGAAAAATTAGAGTATGGGGTGCCTGGGCCTCACTCAGTCTCTGGCTCAGTTGTTCTGGAATGCTCCTCTCGACCTGGCCTCACGTCACGGGTCACACAAACTTTATAGTGTGTGAACTCCAATGCGCATGTCACCCCCACCAGCCGCCCCTCCCTAAGGTGGGTGAACTGAGATCTTGCAGACAGAAGCGGCGGCAGAGACATGTGCGCGCTGCGCGCAACCCACCCCCTAAGCACAGACATGCTCGCAATACATGTTACAGATGATAAATGATAATGATTGAGAAAGAGAATTCCGAGATTGTGCTTTGTTTTGCTTCTGCATGGAGCGCGGAGCGAGTTAACGTCTCAGATTTATTTTATCTGACTAACGCCAGACCAAAAATCTCCCCGAGGCCGAGCAACAAAAACGGCCCCCTGCCAATAAAACCGGCCCCCACCCCTGGCAGCCTACCGGGGGATTGCCCGGTGCCCGGCATTGCCAGTCCGGGCCTGGAGGCCAGGCATCCTTAGTGTTGTGGGGGCCGTTGTGGAGATTAAGCAAGCTATTGCCCAGAGTTGCAGAGTGGGACTCCATGATTGGAATAGGCACCGAGGCGAGAATTATCAGGTCCGTGGAATTTTGAGCCCAAGACCCGCCGAGGTGTGGAATTGAACCCTGGTCCCGGGCCAGACCTCTGCATCAGGATCTGCCGCTCTAACCATTGAGCCACACTTCTCCGCTTTAAGGGCAGGGCAGGGTTGGTTTTAGGGTTCAGGTCAGGGTGAGGTAGAAGGATAGGATTTTAGAGTTAGGGCGGGGAGGAGGGGTTGGGGTAGTGGTAATTTACCACGCATATCCCTTTAGCAAACATGCCTTACAACAAAATTTGTTATAGAGTCATGAGTGGTAAAGGCATGTGTGGTAAAGCAGTGCATGGTTAAGACGCATTCGTTGTTTGGACTGCGTTGTAGGGGCACACCATGCGTGCTTTTGACGTACAGCCCAAAAAAAGTATAATTCAAAGTAGGAAATTAATATTTTGACAGCAGGTCTTCTTTCAAAGTATCAAAAAATTAAAAATGTTGCACATTTTTTGCACCTTCACCAGAAGGGTGATATTGGGCTGCACAATTATACACAATCGCGCATTTAACTTGTTAAAACATTCCATCTACAGGAATTTCTTTTTAGTTAAAGAGAAGTCGCGTATGATTAAGTTATTTTGTAAAATGGCAAGTGATAGTCTGAAGATAAAAAACAGCCTGTGGTCGTCTACGTAGCAATTGGTTAGTATCCAACAGCAGGCTGAGGTAGATTACCATCTAGTAGAGCGTAAGTGCCAGAGTTACAATATTTATGGTTCTTAAAGTAGACAGGCAGGGAGGCAGTCTGTAGAACACGCCATTTACTATGCATAGGCACTAAAACATGAATGAAACACTCACAACCAATAAATGTGTTATTCATACTAGTTAAGTGACTGAGAACTTTCAAGTCTAATATCCAGTCCCAATCCAGATAACAGAAGGCGCCCCTTTATCGGTTTGGGGTATTTTTGCATTTTAGATCAAATTGGCTTTAATGGAAAACAATTGGACGTGGTACCTTGGGACTGAGTAGAAGCTCTCGTTTCTCAATGGTGGTAAAGTACTCCATGAAATCTAACAGTTTCTGTGGAGTCAATATTTTCTTTTCCTTCCAGTCAGTAAATGAGGAGCTGAACTCTCAGTTTTATTCTTTTTTTTGATTTATAAAAGTTTTTATTGAAAAATATAAGTGGAATATACATTGGCAGTTGTATACAGTACATTTGTGTTAGTTATATTTCTTGGCTTGTCGAGGAGAGAGAAGAGAGATAAGAAAGAAAAGGAAAGGAGGGGGGTGGGGGGGGCTATTGCGTTGTCTTTAAGTGTTCGTCGAGTGGGCCCCACATGAGCCCCTTGGGGGTGTGCTCTTTTGAGAAGTTGCCTGTTATGTTGTCTGCTCCTCTCAGGAAGGTGACCCAGTTGATCCATGTTTTGAAGTTTGCTTTCGCCGTATTTTTCCAGTTGGTTAGGATTATCTTTAGGGCCGCTGTGAGTAGCAGGTCTAGTAGGGCTCTCTCTTCTCTGTTGTTTAGGTTCGCTGTTAGGTGCCCTGTCGCCAGGCTTGCATAGCTGATTATTAAGTCTGTTTTGAGCATATCGTTTATGAATGCGTTAATCTGCGCCCAGAGCTTCTTGACTTTCACGCATCCGAAGATAAGATGTTCGAGGGTGCCCTCCTCCTTCTGACAGTTCCAGCAGTTGCTTGATTCTGAGATGCCGACTTTGTGGAGCCTGGATGGGGTCCAGTAGGCTCTGTGGAGGAGCCAGTATTTTGTTTGCGCCAGTTGTGGGGTTATTTTGTTCGTTGTAGCTGAGCTCCACATTTGTGCCTGTTCTTTTTCATTTAGCTGTCTGCCTAGAAGTGTTTCCCATGAGTTTGTCGTTTTTTTGTTTAGCGACAGGGTGGAGGGGCTCAGTAGTTTATAGATCTTTGTGGTTTGGTGGCCTGCCGAGTTTAGGTTTTCTACGTATTTGACGATGCCCGGTTCTTCTCTGTGTAGATTAGCTCTCGTTATGGCAGTTCTGATCTTTAGAAAGGTGTATAGCTCTTTGTTGGGGAGGTCGTTTATTTGTTGTATGTTTGAAAATGTCAGCTGTTTCCCCTTGGTTTCCATCTGTTTGGGGAGGCTGATTCCTCTCTTGATCCATGTGTCATTGTTCTTTGTTGCCCTTTGATATGTTATTTTTGTGTTGAACCAGATGGATTCCCATGTTGTACCTCTCAGCTTCTGTATCATTCGCCTGTCAATTTTCATCAGCGCTTCTCTGGTGTGTTTCAGTATTGTGTTCGACCGTAGGGGGTGTTTGTTTGCCATTAGTATAGCTATCGGGTGCAGACCTCCCAGGAGATCTTTCTCCAGCTCTAGCCAGACTGGTTTGTACTGTTGCGTTTCGTCGATCCATGCCATCCCTTGTTTCGCCAGGCACGCTGTTTGGTAGACTTTAAAGTTTGCCAGGTTGAGGCCTCCGAGTTCTTTCGCTAGTCTCAGTTTGGGTAGACCGATTCTGGGTCTTTTGTTTCTCCATAGGAAGGTGTTGATCATGCTGTCCAATCTTTTGTGGAAGCTTTCTGTCATTGGGATCGGTAGCATGTTTAGCGTGTAGTTTATTGCGGGTGTTATCATCATTTTTATCGTTTCTATCCTTCCCCACCAGCTGATATATTTTGGCGACCACAGTTCTAGTCTTTCTTTTACTTTTTTTAGCAATGAGTCCTCGTTGTGTTGTATTGTGGATGTTAGGTCTCTTCCAAACTGTAGCCCTAGGTACTTGAGTGGTTTTGTTTGCCAGGCTAGGCCTGAGTTCCCGAGTACTGATCTTGTGTTACGGATGTTCATTGGTTTGCATTCCGATTTGTCTTTGTTGAGTTTGTACCCTGATGCCTCTGCGTACTCTCCTATTGTGTCCATGAGCGCTGTGATTGACGTTGATGGGTTTGTGGTTGTGATGAGGATGTCGTCTGCGTATGCTGCCAGTTTGACTGTTTTCTCTTTGATCTTAACAGCCGTAATCTTCTCATTGTCTCTTATTTTTGCTAGTAGGGGTTCTAGTGCCAGTAGGAAGAGGCCCGGTGACAGTGGGCATCCTTGCCTAGTTCCTCTTCCTAGTGTGCTTCCATTCACCACTATTTTTGCTCTGGGTTTGTTGTATAGGGCCATTACCATTGCTATGTATTTCTCCCCTAGGCCGAACTTTGCCATGCAGTTCCTGAGGAAGGGCCACGAGACTCTGTCAAAAGCCTTCTCAGCATCCAGCGCTATCATGACTGCCTGCTCGTTACTTTGTGTTGTGTGGTTGATTAGGTGGCATAGCAGCCTTGTGTTGTCTTGCGATAGTCTGTGTTTGATATATCCCACTTGTGAGTTGTGGATGATGTCCGGTAGGACTCTGTTTAATCTATTTGCCAGCAATTTCGCATAGATTTTGCAGTCGACATTTATGAGCGAGATGGGTCTGTAGTTCTGCGGGTATTGAGGGTCTTTCCCTTCCTTGGGGATTATTGTAATGTTGGCTTCACTCATGGTGTTTGTCATCTTGCCGTTGTGTATACAGGCGGAGTATGTTTCCGATAGTATTCTTTTGATTTTTTGGCAGAAAGTTTTGTAGAACACGGTGGTGTATCCGTCGGGTCCTGGCGCTTTGTTCCGTTTTAGTTGGCCGATTGCTGCTTCAATTTCTTCTTCTGTTATGTCTGCTTCGAGGGGTGCTCTATCCTCCTCTTTGAGTTTTGGCAGGTTGATGTCTTTTAGGAGAGCGCAGCCTCCATCTCTGCTCAGGTTCTTATCTTCGGAATATAGCTCTTGGTAGAACTGTCTGAAGACTTCTAGTATTCCTTTGTTTGTTGTTTGCGATTTTTTTGGTTTGTCTGTTATTGCTGCTATTGTGTGTTGCCTTTGCTTCGCTTTGAGGTAGGACGCCAGCTGTTTCCCTGCTTTGTTGGCCCTGCACAGATTCACGGATTTGAATTTTGTTAGCCACGAACCTGCTCGTTCGCTCAGGATTTTGTTCAGTTCGTATTTTTTTTTGTGAGCGTGATGAGTGTGTTCTTGTCTGCTAGGTTTGCGCAGTGGCCTCTTTCCAGTGCTGCTATTTCGCCTTCTATCTCTGAGATTTTCTTGTTCCTGCTTCTGTTCATTCTTGATTTGATGTTTATCAGTTTGCCTCTTAGTGTTGCTTTCAGTGCGTCCCAGATGGTGCTTTTTCCTACCTCGCCGTTGTCGTTGTGTTTAAGGTAGTCCTTTAGTGCCTCCTCTATTTCTTTTACATTCTCTTTGTTCTGTAGGATGTCGTCGTTCAGTCTACATCTTCTCGTCGGGTTGTCGTTGTGTTTGCCTTTCAGGGCGAGGGATATGTGCGCATGGTCGGAGATGGTTATTGGGGCTATCCCCGTGTTGTCGATTAGATGTGTGTGGTTGTTGGACATCAGTATATAATCGATCCTGCTGTATGAATTGTGCGGGTGCGAGTAGAAGGTGTACTCGCGCGCTGTTGGGTGCTGTAGCCTCCATGGGTCTGCTAGGTGGTGTTTGATGCATAGGTCTTTAAGGGTGTTGCGGCTTGGGGAGTTGTGGCTTGGTCTGGTCGGGTGTCTATCCGTAGCCTGGTCCATCGTCTTGTTCATGTCACCTGCTGCGATCAGAAGGTCCTCCTGCGGTAGGTCGCTGAGCTTGCTGTCCACCATTTGCCAGAAATCTCTGTCTTCTGAATTTGGCCCATAGATGTTGGCCACGTGTATCCGATCATTTCCTCTCTGGATACTTGCTATCAGCAGGCGACCATCTTCATCCGTGTTTGTCTTTTGGATGGTGAGGTTGGCTTTCTTGCTTAGGATAGTTATTACGCCTCGTTTCTTTCCCCTTGCTGGCGAGCATAGGACGTCTCCTATCCATCTTGCCTTGAGTAGCTTTGTTTCTTCCTCTGAGAGTTTGGTTTCTTGTAGCGTGTATATATCCACTTTAAGTTTTGCCAGATGGTCTAGTATTTTCCTGCGTTTGATTGGATGGTTCAGGCCTTTAACGTTCATGGACACCACCTTTAGGTTCGTGGCTAGGCTGGCTCTTGTTTGGTCTGTCATGGGGGTTCCGTGTTTTCGCTAGTGTTTCTGTCTTCTTCCTGCCCTGATTCCGAGATGCCAGTCTTTGTTCCATTGTGAGCCCTGAGTGCCCCCCCCTGGGGTTTTAGTGAGTGGGAAGGGGTTGTAGTTAAGGAATGGATATACCAAAGAAGAAAAAGGAATTATATGTTGCACAAATGCCTGTTGTCTCGTAAGCCTTCATGTCCATCTGTCCCGCCCGCCCCCTCTGACCTCCCCCCACCCCCCACCCCCCACCCCCCCTCCCCCCTTCCCCCGCCTGTAGAAAAACGGGTGTGCGACAGCAAGGGTCCTCACACTCCCCCCCCCCCCAAGTCTTTACATAGTCCTTACATAGTCTCTTCCGCCGGTGCGAAGTGATAGTTCCCACGCCTGGGGTGTGAAGGGAGAAATAAGCATGTACAACCCATTGCGGAAACAGAAAAAAGGATATGCCTGTTGTTTGGTCCATCTTTCTCGCTTCCTGTCGTTCCCGACTTGAGGTAGGTGCGTTGTTGTGTGTGTGCATGTTCGAGGTAGGTATGGTCGTTTGAGTTCAAAGTTCAGGGGTTACTAGATGCGTGCTCTCTGTCCTTATCATATGTCCTCTTCTTCTGCCCCGTCTGTGGAAGCTCTCCTCTTTGCTCCTGGGCTTGGTGCTCCATTTCTTCTGGGGCCGGCCCCTGCAGGTACCTGTGCAGCTCGTTGGGGTCTTCGAAGGTTTTGCTCCCATATCTGTCTATGATTCTAAGTTTTGAGGGTCCTGCGAAGGAGAAAGTAATGTTGTTTTTAAGCAGGGTCTCCCGCTGGGCTAGGAAGCCTTTCCTCACCTCCACCGTTAGCCTAGA
The DNA here is from genome assembly GCF_964263255.1 of Lissotriton vulgaris. Taxonomy (NCBI): domain Eukaryota; kingdom Metazoa; phylum Chordata; class Amphibia; order Caudata; family Salamandridae; genus Lissotriton; species Lissotriton vulgaris. The sequence goes on from NC_141695.1 coordinate 529,509,500, forward strand.
GAAGTCCTGGGTGATTGTTACCTTTTTTCCATTTATCACCATTGGCTTGCCCTTCCTGGCCACTGCGAATATTGCATCTGTGTGATTGTCTCGTAGTGGTTTGCATATTATTGGTCTGGGGGTGTTGCTGTTTTTTTGTTTCTTTGCTGGTATGCGGTATGCTTTGACGAGTTCGAGCGGTTTGTCGAAAGTGAGACCGGTCAACTTGGGGATTATGCTTTCCAGCATCAGGGCGCATGCTCCCGGGATATCCTCTTCGTCCTCGGGTATACCCAGTAGTCTTATGTTCCCTTTGCGGCTTCTGTCTTCTTGCTCTGCCATGGATCTCTGTAGTGCTGTTGTTCTCTTTATGACTAGGCCTAGGTCCTTGTGTGTTACATTGGCGCGGTCCTCTAGCTGGCTTATCCTTTTCTCTGCCTCATCTATTCTGCCGTTGGCTTTGCTTTGCTCGGCTCTAATTGCTGTTAGTTCCATTTGGATGTTGTCCACTATTTTTTTTGTGGCTTTTGCTAGGTCATTACCCTCTGTTATCTTCCTTAGTAGTGTGTCCAGAGTGGTTGTTTTGTTGCCTTGCTCTCCTCGTTCTTTCGCGGGTGAGGCAGTTAGATCGCTTTTGTTCTTCTTTTGGACATTTGTGATCTGGTTGCTATCTTTCCCTGCCATTGCGTCGAAGCCCCTTCTGACCTGATGTGTCTGAGGTCTCACTTCTGTTGGTTGGTGTTTTGTGGGTCCTTTTTTTTGTCTTCTGTCCTCTTTGTTGCTTGGGATGGACGCTGCGGTTAGGTTACAGTCCCTGAATCTGGGTGGCCACTTGACCACTCTGGTCTTGATCCTGGACTCCGCCAGCCTCCTGCGGTGTCTCCCTTTTTATTCCTTATGCTCTTGAGCCACTGAAGGTGTCCGTCTGCTTCGCCTTGGGTTTGCTGGCGGATGGTCCGCTCTTCTGGCCACGCAGGTCGGCGCGGACTCTTGCCCAGTCTGGTTGCCTCTTACTACGGTGCTGTGGCGCCTCGTCCTTGAGGTACCCGCTTGTTTACTTTGTGCCTCAGTTAAGATGGCCGCCCCTTCCGCGTGCCTGCCTGTGTCGCGTAGCGGTGGTCGCGGTGTGTGCGTGTTCTGTCTCAAATCTGGCTTGTATGGCTTGTTTCCATCCGCTACAGCTTTGGCGTATGTGAGCTTGCTGCGATTGTTACTTTTACGCTCGCTGTCTTACGATACACTCTGTCCTCCAACTCCCGGATTCCTTCTCGCTCTGGTCTGGCCTGCTTCCCCAGTTGAGGCGGGCGCTGCCTGCTGTTGTGCGCGTCTCTCTGTGGCTTTTTCGCGCTGGTCGGCGTTTCGCTCCTTCCGCCTGTTCCAAAATGGCCGCCCGCGTCTTCAGTCCTAACCAATATGGCCGCTTCCTGTTGTTCGCGTTATGCCCCCTCTTCCCCCTGCGCTTGCGTTGCGGTCGGTTAGGCGGTCTTCTAGCACTTCGCATAGGGGGGGGGTAGCAGGCGCTTGGAAAGAAATTGCGTGCGGCTTGTTTCCGGAGTCTGCCCTGAGTCGCTCTTACTTGAAGGCCGGCGATCCGTTGTGGTCTCGGGTCGTCTCTCAGGTGCTTGCCGCCATCTTGCGCTTCCTTATTCTCTCGTCTTGACAAATTTTCCCTCGCCTCGATCTGCCTTCCCGGCGGACGTTGCAGGTTACAGATACTTGTGGCGGGTGCCCCTTTTGTTCATACACCTCTCCTTGTGTTTTTTGTTGTGCTTGTTGGCGTTTCGCTTCTCCTGCTCGCCGTTCGTTTGACTTGGGGGTCAGGAGCTCCGGACTTAGGTCTGCTGCCTCCTTGCCATCCAAGCCACGCCCCTTCAACTCTCAGTTTTATTCAATTACAAGTATTACCGGGCGAGATTACGCGTCAGGTACTACAGGGTGTGGAATCATGCCAGGTAATTCCAAGTGATAATACTGGGTGCTGTATTACCATGTGTGAAAACGGAAACCCCATTATAAATACCAATGTTGCCTCACACAGGGAAATTGTGTCAAAATGTTCCTCAAATTCAGAGTGGATGGTAAATCACTGAAATTGACCAGAATGTCACTTGAGTTGCCATTAGTGATGCAATCAATGATGTCATAGAACATGTCATGAGTGATGCAATATGTGAGGTCATAAGAAGTGCATGGCAGGAGTGCAAGTTATAGCTAGCTCTACTAACTATAACTGGTGATTTTCTGTGTTGTTTATTTTTTAGTTCTCATTGACATATTCACCTAACTATTATGTTACAAACATATATTTTACTCAGATCCGGTCACTATTGTGTAGTTATAGTTAGGTCAGCATTTTAATAGAAAATGGCTTTTTTGTTTTGCTAATAACTTTGGCGCCGTTTGATGAATCTTCACACAACTTTCCAAAAGAGTGTTGCTTCTAGTCTAGTTTGTGCATGGAAAGATTTGGGGTGGTCCGTCAAGCAGGGTCCAAGAAAAAAGGGAGGGTCCCAAAGCACAAAATTCTAATGCACTTTCCATAGACTTTTTTAAGAAGCATTACCACAAAAACTGCTCAATGGAACTACACCGAATTTCGCAGACAGCTAGATCTTGAACTGGAAAGTAAGCTTTTGTGATTTGGTGGAAATACGTTCAGTAGTTTTGGAGATATAAAGCTCCAAACATATTTGTATATCTGGACGATTGGGTTCAAGGGACCCTTGCTAGAGTCCTTCAAACTAAGTTTGAAAAAATAAAACCTTCAGGGGCCGCATTACACATGCGGCTCATTTTCCTTCATTGCACCGGGTGCACCTTTAAAAAGGTGCGTCCGGTGGAATGAAGGAAAATGTGCTGCATTATGGGGATGTGCTGCCCCAAGGGCGGCCGTGAACTCATGCAGACCTGGGGGCAATGCATTCACTTGAAATATGGAGCAGCTGCTTTAAATCTGTTCTGTGTTTCACAGTGCAGGCGGCAACCTGCCTGCACTTTTAAAGGGGAGTAGAGATCGCACAGCAGGAGGGTGCAGTCAGTGACTGTGCCCGCCTCCAAGGGCATGTCTGAGGGGTCCATAGAACCTCTTTTACCCCCATGCAAAGGGCTGTTCTCAGGTGGCGCACTGATAGTGTGCCTCCTGAGGGCTTCTTTGCCTCTGTGCCCACGTCGGTAATACGGAGGCCAAGCAATTCCCTCATTTGCATGGGGCACGCCACCATGCAAATGAGGGAACACTGCCTTGAAGATAGCGCTGATGCTTTATGTGCACCAGCACTATTGGTATTACAGAAGGGGCTGCACCAGCATCTGCGGCCCTTATGTAATACCAAAGTGCCCCCGGGGCACACAAAGTTGGCACAAACGCCCATTCCGGCCTGGGCACTTTATGTAATACAGCCCGTTTGGCCCAGGGGGCTTTTTTACCTTTGGGCCAACTTGTCTCCCATGGTAGCATGACGCTTATTAGCTGCCAGCAACATGAAGAAAAATGCTACTGCCAGCCATTACAGGACCCGGGGACTTTTTTTTTTTAAAAGGCATATAAAGGTGGATTAACTGCCCCCATAGCCCTTGTTAGGCTCAAAAAAGTAAAATAAAAACGGGCCTATTTGCCACAATCGCACTGAAGGTCTCACAGGACTCCTGCAGGATTGAGGAAAAAGGGAAAAGAAAATGGTGGCCCACAATTTTTTAAACCAATATCTGGAGAAGGGGCTGAGTTGCCTCCTTGAGCCCATATTGGGCGGGCCAACTTTTTTTTAAAGTTGAGGGGCTGCATGGCCGTCCTCCAGGGCCATAAACTTAATTTTAAAGGAGGGGCACAATCCCCACCCCAAGCTCAGTTAGGCCCTTTGGTCCCCTTCGTCGGGGAATAGAAATAAATAGAGTGGAGTAGGGTGTGTGGCCCAACCTCCCCAAGTGTTACAAGGCCCAGGGACTCCCATCCCCCAGACCTGGCTCTTTAACAGTGTCTCGGGGAGCCCACCCACCCATCGGGAGCAAGCAAAAGCAGCTACTTCCACCGGAAGTTATATTAAGGCACGAGATATAGTTACTTGAGATAACTATAACTAGTGAATTTCAGTGTTTTTTTTTGTTTAAGACATTTAATTGAAACTAGCGGGAGACAACACCAAGTGGGCAGAACACATCGTGGCATGGCGTCGATATATCGACGACTTTTTTCTAGAGTGGAGGGGCTCCTCCGCACTGGCTGAAGTATTTTTTAGTGACTTGAATAGAAATAATCTAAATTTGAAATTTACAGCTGACATCAGTACCACGGAGGTACACTACCTAGACTTGAGGGTCTTCGTGAACGGGGAGAGGTTGGAGACGGCCTTATATAGAAAACCGACGGCCGGGAATAGCATACTTCATGCTAAAAGCAGCCACCCTCCAAGTCTGATCCGGAGTATACCTTACGGTGAACTTCTCAGGTTGAGACACAATTGCTCGCAAGACTCTGATTTTGCAAAGGCAGCAGAAGAATGCGTCATGAGATTTCGCGTAAGGGGGTACGACCAGGCAGAGTTAGAGAAGACCCGCATGAAGGTAGCTAGGATACCCAGAAAACAATTACTAGAGAGCAAGAGTAAGAAAGACCAATCATCTGAGATTAGCAATAAGTTTCGTATGATTACGACTTTCTCAGATCAAGCTAACATCTTAAGAAATGTACTCTCAAAAAACTGGCATATCCTCCGCACTGATCCAGTGATTGGGAATGATGTCCCCCAGAAACCCTTAATAACCTTCAGAAAATTAAGATCTATCAAAGATAAAATCGTCCATAGCCATCTTGCACCAGTAAAACCAAAAGTGAGTGGGACAGTTAAGGACATGAAGGGATTCTTTCCATGTGGGAAATGCCGTGCTTGCGAAAACAGCAAGCGGGTACTCTCATATAAGATTCCAGGAATGGTCCAACTGAAGCCCATTAAGGAGTTTATTACATGCACAACACCCTATGTTGTATATTGTCTTGTCTGTCCTTGTGGACACAAATATATCGGGAGCACTATCAAAAATGTGAAAATGCGTATCCTAGAACACCAGGGAGCTATTATGAACAAAGATATTGCATATCTGGTAGCTCGACATTTTGCCAAAGTACATCAAAGTAACAGGGAGCTGCTACAATACTTTGGCCTGGATCACATACAATGCAAAAAAACAGTTAGAAGAAGGGTCCAAGGGTAAGTTTAACGACCCAAACTAGATACATACCCCAAAATAACATACTCAAAATGCAATTAGTATCTAGGGGTCAACATGCCAAGTCAGTCACTGTCAGTCTAAACCTCAACACAATACAAACAGAGTAGCGAAAACCCAAAATGTAACAAAATGTAACATGTGATTGCTAGGTGTAAGCTCTAGGGTATGGGTAAATATTCCCATCAGTAGCCGTCCTGTACCAACCCTTTTAACATCATTTGGGTTCTCCTTGCCCAGGAGCTCGGACGACTGTGCGGAGACACCGACGGACAGAGCGGTGCTCCTCTTAACCTGAGCTGCTGCCAGGTGGGGTGAAGCGCTATCATCACTACAAATGGTATGTGGTGGAGTATGATACCTGAAAATAGCAGGTGATATTGATTTTAACCTTTCACTTTATAAGCAGTAGTTATCATCTGGTCCCGAAGAAAGCATTTAGAACTATTCTTCTTTTATGCTGAAACATGTCGACCTATTGCTCACATATATTTTGTTAAATATGTATTTTCACACCTTATATCTATTTTTTTAGATTTGGACAACTGGGAGACACCATTAAATCTTATAATCTACTCAGTTGATCCAATTTTAATTCTACTCACTTTATTCACTAGTATTGTTTACACTGCTTATTCAGTAGCCATAAAATTCCTCTATATTGACACTACTACCACTCTTCCTTGACAACACAGACCTTTGAGAACTACACATAGTCTTAAGAACACCAGTAGGCTATGTTGTGTTGTCATCGATATGCAGACAAAGCACCCACTGGGTCTTAACAGTGGGGAAGAACTTACTGCCCATTTAGGGAGGTAGAATCAGCATACATTAAGGGGAATATATACTTCAAACAATGTATTCATGTCCGATCTAGCTTAACTTATGTCCGGCTGATGGTTCCTGTCGATTTGGTATGGTGTGGAAGGTTACGACCTGCAGTGGATTTCAGACTTTGAATAAATTGTATGATGTCATAACTTATGAAAATAATCATGTTAACCCTCTTTTTCCTCTCCAGCCCTGTACGGAGTGGTGATTAGAATTTCTAGGAATTTTAATGTTTTGTAATTATGATTAAGATGAAGGCACTGTGGCATGTTTTGCTTAAAAAGCCGATACACAGCATTATTTTCTCTTTTCTGGCTGAGTGGCATCAAGTCAACAGCGCATAACCAAAAGCAAATGCACTGTGACTATGATTTAGAGAATATCCCTAGCCTTTGAATGCCTGCTGCTGTTGCATATACACATGCTTAATCATTTGTGTGGGTGCTCACTAAACTGACTGTATTTATTAATGGGCTAATTAATGATGTGCGTGTATTATGCCGGTGACATGCCGATACACGGCAATATCTATAAATATGCACCGGCAATGGCGGCTCTCATATACGATATGGTATGAAAGGAACTGTGAAATAGTTATTGTTAACCATTTAGAAATGGCCACCATACTTACATGTACTATTGTATTAGTCCGTTGTCAGTTACATTCCGATGACGTATATATAATGCTGTCAGGCGGTTAAAACTGTAAACACTGATGAAGGACTTTGGCCCGAAACACGTTTGTTACACTTTGTTTGTGGGCTAAATAAATCTTTGCCGCTTATACCCCTGGAGTGCATGTAACGTTTCTCATAAACGGAAGCGAGTTGGAGCTACGATTTTCACCGCGAGTATCAGAGCGGGAATCTGCACCCGCCTGGGAGTACCCCACGATTGCTGATGCGAACCTGGAGCCTGGATATATATATATATATATATATATATATATATATATATATATATATATATATATATATATATATATATATACATATATATTCATACTTCACCAAAAGAGCTTTTCCAGCAAGCAGATGAACACGCGGACCCAAAAGTTATTTGTGCCAATTTATTTTCAAACACCCTGCATCAAAGCCGCCATGGCGCGTTTCGGTCCCACCTGGACCTTGATCTCATGACGCGTTACGTTAGATGAAACACCCTTTTAAAGTGCTAATGTTATTACAAACAGCTGTGTCATGTCAAGCATAGTGATAGAAGACAGACTATACACATTGAATCTCGGCAAAAAGTGCATAATAAAAAATACATTCGATTCTTTCTTTTCGACATGGTATAGCAGCATAAATAAATATTTGCCAACAATTTGATATTTATAATAAATAACCACGGTAAATGGATATAAATTCAATTTAATAGAAATATTTATAAAATTAATAAATAAACACACATTGATTCCACCATTGAGAGGCGGTAAGGCTAGGCGAAATGTGGCATATAAACCTCAAATCTGTATATCTAGGTGTCAGAGAGGTCTCAATGCCTGAGACGTCCATCGTTAATGGCGTCTTTCAACAAATCCCCATTTACTCACTTTATACCATGGTTATAATGTTATCAGGTGTAAGGGTGTAGATATATTTATACATATACATATGTATGTGTATATATACATACACACACACATATATGTATGTAAACACACACACACTCATATATATGTATATATATTACATATCACACATATATGCATACATATATACACACAGATATGTACAGTGAGACCTTTTTTCTGTGCAGCACGTGCAGACCGCCTGACCAGTTGACAGGGTAGACCAGCTAGGAGAAGTAGGAGGATGAGGAGCTGAATGGATGGGTAGAATGGCTGGTGATGCGTTGATACATTTCAAACCTCAAACAGAGCATGTGACATCAGTTACATTAAACAGATTAGGAGTTAGGCAAATGCCAAAATATTGGTTTATATACTGGTAGTATATTTCCCTTTAAGGGTCTATAAACAGCACTGCAAGGAGATGTGTTCCTAAAAACTGTAAGAAACACCATGAAGCACTAACAGGGAGTACAGGACAAAAATATCCGTCTCGCAGGCTGGTCTTCCCCTATATATCGAAAAGTATTAAGAACCTTTAAAGCAAAGGTCGTCTTGTGCTGTGATATTACCAAATGCACTAATTTACACTGGTTGCAATCAGGCACTGTTTTTTGATATGGTGGAGCAAAGGGCACACTTCAATAACAGCAAGAAACCAAAAGATTCAACAATATTTATTTGTGGGCAATACTTGTTAGCAAGCAAAAGTAGCGGTGGTTCAAATAAATGTGCAAATACATAACATCAATGCAGAAATCAAACGAATAATATCAGTGATAAAATATGAGAAAAAAAGTTGTTTCGGTCTCCCAACACTCTGTTGTTCATTTCGTCTGCGAGACCTGCACTAAATGAATTTGGGAACAGCCACGGGACGCTGATGGCCGTCAGGCAATGCAATGCACATCACAACATGTTGAGTGCTTTCTTGAGTTAAGTCTCCAACAAAAGCACATGAAGTGCTCTTTGAGAGAAGCAAGCTGGCATTGGTCTACTCTAAAGCTTTCCTGTTGGAGAATCTTATAGTCCTTTGCTGGCATGAGTAAATGTAGGTGTTTCACTCAGACAAGTGTGACTGGCTGTAGCCTCTTCCTAGGACTACATCAGTAGTGTAAAGGCAGGCCTGTTTTAGCTTCATGCCCTGAAAAATATCAACCAACCCAGTGCACTGCCTAGAAGCCTCCTCTCCTGGGGCACCTTACTCCTGTTCCCTCTGCAGCCCTTTTCTCATTCATGAGCTACAATAATAACTCCTTCAAGTGCTGTTAAGTATTTATGATCTAAACTTCATGTGTTCTTTAGAGATGGGTTCCGAAGAATTAATTAACCTAAGCATAAATCTAGTGTTAACCCCTTCTCCGGGAAGCTACCTCTACTTGAAGGAGCGATCTTAACATGTAGTACTACAGACAATAATAAATATTAACGGCACAAGTCACTGAGATGGGCCTATCTAGTTCTATCCCATTATCTCTCCACAGCGCCTAGCCATTGTACTTGAATGTCTGTATTGTGGGATTTACTGTAAGAACGTGGAGTAAAGGACTAGCCTGCATGCCATGTTCCTGATGACTTGAAGGCATTCCAGTGAAGTCAGTTGCTTGTGTGCTGGCTGAGGGACGGCTGCGCTCTTATTGTAGGAAGAAACCTTGGAAGAATGAAATACTTCAGCTCACTTGCTTGTTTGCCATCATTCAGGGGTGCAAGAACTGGTGATGAGCTTGCCAGCCACGACCCTACAACATTTGTGAGGCAGCAGGGAACCCATTCTATCGGTGCATCGCTGTTGGCAGTGCGGGGACTAACCTCTGAGGAGGGTGGACTGCAACTCCACCACTGCTACTGCCACAGGACCTGCGATTGTCATTTTGACCGAAATTGTTGCACAAGTGCAAGGGAAGTCGTTTATTGTGAGCGAGACTGTGAGCGGGACAGTGCTCGTATGCTCACGCCCGGGATGGAGGAAATCTTGGAAGAAATAAATACTTCAACTAACCGTGTTTGTTGTGTCATCATTCATGAGTACAAGATTAACTGGGGCCAGTGGTTGCAGGTATGGCCCAACCACACTTAGGTTTCCTTATAAGATTCTGACTCTTAGAAAAAGAGTGAAAAACACAGAGGGATGAAAGAACGAGGAAGAAAAGATTGGAAAATATCACATAGGAAGAAAGCAGAAATCTGCAACAGAGAGATAAAAGGGAATGTCTTGTGGGAGTGTCTTGTGGTGCATTAAAGAGGCAAGACAAGGCCGCCTTGGTATTTGGCAGATCAACATACAATTACCCCGCCACAGGCTTCTGAGCAAAACTTTGGGCCATGGCAGTAATTATTTTACAAATTAAGCTCTGCCGTCTCATGATGCTGAGTCCTCAACTCTTTGTCTACTTCAACTCTGATCGGCTGCCTTATACTAAAAAAAAACTTTTACTCTGTTAAGTGAGGTGCATCTACGAGACTTACGCTTCTAATCCCAAAAGCAATACAATCAGGGTCTGGCAATCACTCACTCAATCATTCATTTTTATTGGAAATGTTCTGCCAAAAAATAAAGGAATTTTTTATCGCACATGTTGATCCCATTTTCTATATAAGTTGTCAACACGTTTCACTGTATAAGAGGAGTTTTCTGTAGATTCATCAGCAGCAACATCACTGATAAGGACTCATCTGTACTCAGATATACTGTGTGCCCGTTGTCAGAGCAAATAGTTTTTGTTGCCTACATTTTAAAACTACGACTTCATTTATGTGGTAAACAGTGACCAGGGATGGGGTGTCATATGTGAGGATGCCAAAGCGAATGTTCAGGGCCGCGATCCCTCGAATAATCACTGCATCTTTATAACAAAGTTCCACAGTTGGCAACTGAAATATGGCGTGCAAATATGGTAAAGGAAAATGTTGATGACTAATGTGTCCAAACGGGCCACTTTTTAAGAAAAAAAACGTGACACAGAGTTTGTCACCAGCACCATACAGTCTACACATGAGCACTAAAGTAAATAGTGCTGAATGTTACCAGGATAATAGTATCAATGCAGAGATATGGCATGAGAGTGAGCCTTACGGCCTCTGTGGTCGTCAAGTGTCAGCTCACTCCCCAGGTGATGCAGGGTTCCATGCTTCAGCAGGTGCAGGAGGGAGGCCTGGTTCAACGTCATCCCCCATCCCAGAGTTTGAGGCCCGTGGCCCATGCCCCACAGAGGCTTCAACCAATATGGACCCCTCCCTCCCGGATTGTCCTTGCAAAAAAGGTGGTCCTCTAGTGATGTGCCTTACTGGGCTGCAGATTTTGCAGAGTTGGCAGAGGCTGGAGTACGTAAAGCAGCGGCAGCTGGTGCAAGGGTGGCGTTGGTGGCTGCAGCAATTGCAGGAGCAGTGATGGTGTGTGCAGTGGTCGCAGCAACAGCAGGATAAGTGATGGTGGGTGCAACAGTAGTAGTAGTGACAGCGGAGGTTAATAGTGGTGCAAGAGTGATAGGTGAGATAGTGTGAATCAGATGATATCACCCTCTTGCACGTGGATATCTCCCTCTTCATGCAGCCCACCACTTCTTGAACGTGCTCACCTGTTAGGTGAGGTATTGGGAAGTACAATGTCACGGTGCATTCATGGGCCACACCTAATATTACACCGTGCAGCGATGTGGGTGTGTGTGGGGAGTTCATATTTCCTCCTATGTTTCATTAAAATTGAAACACCTGGAGTGCACAGAGACGACATGATCCTTATATTACCTGCCATCCCATTTGAGCTAATTTAGTGTCAAGAGCCATATGACAATGTGGATTAGCGAGTGATTGTGCCAGCGGTCTCGCGAACGATTGTGCTGATGGCAGTACTGTGTATATTTCACAAACTGCCCATCTCCTGGCAACCTTCGAGGGTCTCCTAGAAGTGCAGTGTTCCACCCAGTGCATGGTATCCAATCATAGTACCATTTTATACCTGTATTCGTTCTAATTTGGCACCCAGGGAGTATGCAGCCTGGGAAGGAGCAGTTATGGTGCATGTTCACACCATTCACCTACTAATGGCTCATGTCGAAGGCGGGGACCTCCCCTATCCATTGCAGTTCTTCGAGAAACCTTCACATGGCACCTATTTGCCACCGATGTGCTGGACGTCTTGCACTCTAGCTGACCTCTCATTGTCAGGGTTGAACCTTTGGTAGAGGATTGGTGGAAGTGTGCATGGTGCCCTCACTCACCTGGCTCTTCAGCGGCTCCCCCCTCTGCATCTGTAGCAAAGCCCACAATGCAAGACAGGGCGGTCATTGTCTGGGCTTTTTCCTCCCCTGTCCCTTACCCTAGTTCGGGATCTGGGCTCCTCCAGTGGTCATTCTCTTCCTCCAGTGTTTGGACAGAAGATCCCGCATTTTTCTGCTGAGGACTTCTCAATGGTCGTGAGCTGTATGAAAACTCCACTCACTTCGCTGTTCATACATTGGCACATTTTGTTTCTTTTTAGGTCTCGTTTTCACCGTCAGGCAGTGCTTAATTTGTGTTCGAAAAAATTAGGGCAATTTTTTTTTAAGGAGGTCACTGTCTATTTCCACCACTAGTTCCCAGGCCAGGGAGGCATTTGTTGGGCATATATTGGTGAAGATCTCAAAAATCCTGTGACCAGAGGTGTAGTTTCATGGGTGGGGGGGGGGGGGAGGGGGGGGGTTGTTACACCCCTCTGAAAAATGTATTCTATAGTAAATAGTTGGATACAAGTATGTAGTATCCTGGATTGTTATGGTTCATAATATGCCAGTGGAATGCTGCCTGAATGATGCAAGATGGAATGTTGGGAGTGGGAACTTACAGTTGGAGAAGGGCTGAGCGCCTGGCTGGCTGCTCCTGGTGGGGCTGAATACTACTGTACTACTTATCTGTAACCAACTTAATTAAATAATCTTGAAACCTCACAATCTGCCTGGACTTGATTACTACATTTTATTGGCGACGAGGATGGGATTCGAACTCATGCGTGCAAAGCACAATTGATTTCACCCTCGATTTTTACATGCCCACACTGACAAAACACACCCACACGTGTCTCTGCCTTAAAACTTGGTTAGTTTGAACCCCTAACAATCTGCACCCCTCTCTCTCTTTCTACTGCCTCTTCAGCCCCCCCTCGTGTCCTACTTCTCATAATGTATTTTGACATATATGCCTGCGTGATTGTTGAGATATCTGAAGCTTACACCCCCCAGTCTTACTGGCCAAGCTACCAAGCTTTGCCCCTGCTGATGACTGTAAGACTAGTCTTCCGAGCATGTGCGTGCACACCAACCTTCACCCCATGGACTCCTGCTGTGTGTGTGCGCCGCTCTCCGCTGCTCTCGGCCTTCTGTTGTTTTAAGGTCTGACTCAGACTCATTGGTAGCGTCAGACAAAATGTGCTTCCGGTGCTCCGTGTCCACCAGAGAGCAGAGTTGTATTGGTGAATGACACCCATGATAGTCACCTAAGATTTTTACAAAGAAGAACGCTGGTGTGAAAGAAAAGACAATACCCTGATACTAAGCCTCCTTTGAAGAACGAACATGGACAGAAAACTATAGGTTAATAATTGGGATTGGGCTTGATCCGATCCCCAGTAGCAAGTGACACCGGCACAAATTAACCACTGCCATCAGGTGACGCGTAGTTCTAGGTTCTTCCCTGACTACCTTGCCAGTCACACATGTGGCTCCTACTGTTTCATCAGGTGCTTAGAGGCCATGGCGTCAAGTATCGGGGGCTGTTTTTGGGTGTCGGTTGCCTTAGGCACTGGATGCTAAGCAATTGACTTCTCAACTTATTCAAGGCCCAAGGAAGTCGACTCCCCCCAAGCCCCGACTTGCAACCAATCTGTTTTTTAAATATCAATCAAGTGACCTCTGTCATACTGATGGATGCACACTTTGGTCAAGAAAATTAAATGATATGCCGTACTGGGGCTCTTTCTCTCCGCTGTGACCCCTCCAACGCACCTCCCACCCTGTTGGTCGGACGTCAGAATAATCCATCCTTGCCTATTATGGGTCTAGTGCATCACAAATTACCCAGGCATAAGCATTTATATTTAACGTAGCTCCAAAATGTGCCCAGGGTGCAGGTGCCGCAGTGACGTGAAGCAGGCGCGCATACTTGAACTGTGGGCCAAATTCAACAGTGCATCAAGCCAACACTAAGACCACATGGGTGAGAAAATATCATAATTTTCTCGCCTCTGAAGCCGGACGAAGTTGTGCTTATGGTGTGCTGCGGGGTTACTCGCGTGACATTAGAAAAATAGCGCTTGGCGCATGTTGCTCAGCGCTTTCTGAACAGTCTGTTTTGAGAAACACAAGCAGAGATCTCGGACGATCTGTACAATCAGCTCTCTCCTCGCAGGGAAGCCAACAGTGCACACGACGGTCCTGCAAAACCTGTGAAGAAAATGCATATGACCCCTCTGGAACCCATTACGAGTACCCACCGGGGCAGATCCACGCTGGTAAAAAATACGGCGGAATTACAGAGGCTGCGGGTAGAGGTACAGCCTGACCCTACCCACCCGCAGAGCACCGCCAGGGCAGTCGACGATATACCCTTTAGACTAGAGTCGCAGCCTCCCACCCTCCGCCCTCATGTGAACAACACTTCCCTTCCCAGCCCTGACACCCTGCACTTATTTACCACCTGCTCAGAGCAGATGGTAAATCTCTGCATTCAACTTTTTGGAATAGGAGAACACCTAAGCATAGATTTAGTCATTTTCATAATTCCACATCCACCTACCTTGACGACATAGTTGCAGTTTAACATTGACATAAAAAGTATGAAAAGTTATATTCTGTCTGAGGTCTCGAACACCTCTGAGCAGTTGCTGTCCTTTTTTTTTATTTCAAAAGATTTTATTAGAGAAAATTTTACATATACGGTACAGTACAGAGATAGTGAAGGCAATACGGACTCGATATAGCTCCGTCGGCGTTGCAGTTGGCATACAGATATGATGAGACACTTATTTGTTGGGTATGCATTCACGAACTATGACGTTTGCTGCCTTTGCCGATCTTATGTATTACCTTCGCGAGAAGGAAACCAAAAGAAAGTGGGAAATGAAAGAAAAGAAAAGAGGGGACATGAAGATCAGTGTGATGGTTAGCAGCCATGAATCCAGAGCTTGCGCTGGGAGACGGGTGGGTACCGAGACGCTTGGGCTGCTTAAGGTGGTTTGTGGGAGGCCAGGTAGTTGTCTAAGGAGTGCCACATCTCGCCCTTTGAGTGGAAGCTGGGTGAGTGTTTCAGCGTTATGTTGTCCGCCACTCTTAGGAAAATGATGCAGTTGAGCCAGCTTCTGAAGGATGCTTTCCCTGTGTCTTTCCAATTTGAAAGGATAGTTTTAACAGCTGCTGAGAGCAGGAGGTCAAGAAGCTCGGTATTGTTTTTTGACTGGATTTCTGGGGTCATGAAAGCAGTGACTGTCCTTAAGAGCATGACTTACCATACTGATCGCATCTTTTAAAAGGACTATCCACTGGCTTCTGTAGTCCCTCCAGGGCTGTTTTTAGTTTTTAGTGTATAGGGACGAAATAGCTATGAGAAAATCCTATGGTATTCTTTCAGTAGTCTGAAATTCTGTACTGGCCTGATGGTAGGACATCAGAACCCAGTAGCAATCCTCCCAGGTCCGCTGCCGGGACACCAGACCCTGCTTAGATTAGAACAGCAAGGACTGGACAGAGAGGGGGCGAAGACATTGTTATATAGGACATCATAGGGACAGCATGGTGCTAGACAGGCTCCTGTAGAAGCAGAGGGACATGCTGTTTCTGCTGGCAGATGAGTCCATGAGACGAAATGCCAATATTGATCAGGAAAAAAGGCAGTGAGCCATTTCTGGCATATCAAAGGCACTGCCATATGTTCCTGGAGTGAAGTCTGGCGGCTCTCTTTCACTACCTAAGAACTGGGATGCAGACTTTGATATTAGCCAAAGCATGGGTATCCTGTGACAGAAACCAGATTTACCTGCCCTTTGTCTTTTCCTCTCTTTAAAGAGGATAGCTTGCTTGTCCAATTTCATTCCGAGCTGGTCCAACAATATCTTTTTAAATAAGTAAAGGACATATATAATTAAATAAAACACGTTCTAAAAATGAACCAGGACTGCATTTTGACAATATTTTAAAAAGAATCGACATAGGTAAAGTACATTTCAGTGATTCGTAACTGTGCGAAGGGGCTTATGTTGTGTTTTGGCACAACTGTACAGTAGAAGCAGCAAATTGTGTGAGGGGAAATTGAGTTGGTTGTGTAGGGAAGACAGAGCAGCACAGGTACCTAAGTAGAGTTCTGTACTCCCAAAAGCAGTTATATGAGCAAAGAGGCGTTCTAGAACAGTCGCTCAGTGTTGTCGCGGTAAAGCGGCTATTCAAAAACTTGCTATGATTAATTTATTTCACGTGTTCAAAATTGCCCCATATCTTAATACGTTTTTCAGGCCTTCAAAAATCCTCCTAAGTTACAGGAACATTCACTCCACTCAAAAAACCACGCGTGTTTCAACACGTTCTCCTCAGTGCTTAGTGATATTGTATTAAGCCTGTGTATCCGGGACCACAGCGATCACACTGGGTTTGCTGGTGCTTTCGGATCCCGTTGCTTCTGTGTACACACCAAGAATGTATTGAAATGGGTTTCACTGATAGTCTCTTCTGCAGAAAATACCTTGCCCAGTTGGCGGCCTATACTTGGACTGTATCCTGCCCAAATGTTGCCTTGTTTGCTTCCCAAACAAACCATTTGCATATTAATCTGAGGGAGTGAAGTTCTCCTTTGGGGCCTTTCATGCAGCTCATAAGGGCTCCATTGAGCGAAAAGGTCTCGGGACAGAGAATCGGAGGGACATTGCTCTCGCTTACATCAGCCTGGCTTGCCCTGCAGTCTACTGGAAACGCAGTCCAGAGCTCCCAGTTTACAGAGGCGGACACAGAGCTACTGTTAGGCATCTGTGTGTGTTCCACATCGTGTGATGACTGTAACAGATTTGTACAGTTCGTCTTCTTCATATAATGTAGTGATTGTACCAAAGGAAGTAACTCCGAAACATCCAAATGAGGAAAGGAAATCCTAATCGTTCAAAACTTCATGCTGAATGTCCCTGAGAAAAACATCGAAGGTGAGGTGAAGAAGGCCCGCCAGACCAGTGCAGTCTGCCTTTATTTCTTTGTATGTAGCAACCAGCAGACCATCAACTTTGCCAGTTTCCTATCATGTCGGGATCTCCAGACCCAACCAGTAGGGACGGCTAGGTCCACCCTTCCTGCCCATTCCTCAGCCTCTATAAATGTTACGCTTAAATCTCAGTCCAGTCTCATTTTGTGCCCTCACGATCTTGGAGTTTTCTTTCATAGTAAATGCTGTTTTTTTACGGCGTTCACTTCTAACAGGGTGCTGAAAGGCTCTGTAATATCCCATCCATGTATCCTTTTCATCAATGAGTATAAACTGATTCCTGTTTTAAAGGGTTTTAGTTAGTCTTAATCAGGCACTATTCTGGTAGCACACCTTCGATCTTTTCAGAGATATGCCTTTATCAGGTATAATTCAGAAGACATTCTCCGCATTTGCCGAAGGATAACACATATTATTGCCTGGGCTGCTCGACAATAAACGCCATTGTATTTGATCACAGATCAAAAGCATTCAAGCCCTAGTTTTGAAACCTATGTGCAAATATTTCTTCAACTAAAATGTTAAAAGAAATATGAACGGAAAAAGGAGGAGAAAGGAATTAGTCATTGATACTTTAAACGTATGGCTCCCGTTTGTATGTATGTATACCATATACATAGATTTGTGAAGGAGTACCTTTTGCTTCTGTCGTGACCTAAGTGTGGGGCACTAGGACCCCGTGGGTAGCAGGGGACAGGTCACCAGACCGGACATCCGGTCATCTGGGGGGGCGGGGACAAGCAGAGGATGGGGATGACCAAGGGGAGTGAGGACGCCATCCCAGGGGTCTGCTGCAACTAGGATATACAGCTGTACCTATGACAATAAAGGAATCTAAGCAACTGACCTGCGTGATGCGTCGTGCATGTACCACTCCAGCACAAGACACGACAACTGGCGGCGAAGGACGGTGACGACCCCACACGCATGAGGATCGCGTCGTGTGAAAGAAGAGATCGCCGACAACAAGGAGCTACACGGGAGCCCACCCCGATCAGCGTCCACCTATGAAAACGACACAGCGCGGTAAGGAGCACCGGGAAGAAGCGCCAATGCAGGACAAGAAGCGTGAAGCTCTCGCGTTTGAAACTTGAAGAGCGAAGTCTCGCGAGAGGCGAAAATCTTGGTGGCCATTTTAGGGACAGGCAAATGCAGCCAATAGGAACGACAGGGCAACGCGGCGGCCATCTTAGAGTCAGGAGAAGCGAGATTTCGATCGCGAAATCTCGCGGGAACAAGGGCGGCCATTTTAAGTGGGACATTAAAAGAAAACAGCAATAGGAGCCACAGGACAACCATTTTAAGGGCAGGCAAAACGTAAAACACAGCAAACAAAGAGAAATAAAGAAATAAAAAGGGACACGGACAGAGAAAGATCCCCACAACAAGAAATACAACAAAATAAAGAATGAAATAAGAAAAGAGAACAACAAGAACATCACAAAACAAACTGAGACAAAAGAAATATAGAGGCAACAAACACAATTGCCGGAAGCAAAGAGAAAGGACACAAAGAAAATAAAAGGAAAACAAGGAGGTACAACGGACACAAAAGAACCGGAAGGGGACCCTAAAGGATGTCTAAGAAGGATAAAAGGAAGTCAAGGGAACAAGCACGGATGACAAAGAGAAAATAAAGAGCAAAGAAGAGAAGACAAAGAAATAATACAAGTGCACACAAAAGTAAATAAAAGGAAAATAAAAGGAAAAGGACTAAGAAAGCCCAGAAGAGGCGAAATAAAATACAAGGAAAAAGGACTAAGAAAGCCCAGAAGAGGCGAAATAAAGTAAAACAAAGGAAGGAAAAGGGACAAAAGATCACAAAGAGAAAAGGAGAATATAAGGAAAAAGGACTAAGAAAGCCCAGAAGAGGCGAAATAAAATACAAGGAAAAAGGACTAAGAAAGCCCAGAAGAGGCGAAATAAAGTAAAACAAAGGAAGGAAAAGGGACAAAAGATCACAAAGAGAAAAGGAGAATATAAGGAAAAAGGACTAAGAAAGCCCAGAAGAGGCGAAATAAAATATAAGGAAAAAGGACTAAGAAAGCCCAGAAGAGGCGAAATAAAGTAAAACAAAGGAAGAAAATAAGGGCCAAAAAAGAGCAAAAGGACAAAGATAAATGACAGAAAGTGCGAAGAGTCAGTGAACAAGCACTAGAAATAGAAAAGAAGAACATAAAAGGAAAGGAGCAGAGGAAAGCAACATGGGTGAAACGAGACCAAGTACACAATACCACAGACAAAAAGACAATCAAAAAACAGAGTCCGTGACCATAGAGGCGGGGCCCCACAAAGCGAGGCTCGTGCTCGACAGCGGCGCCACAAACATCTCAAGAGAATATCAGAAACAAATAAGAGGACTAGGAAAGCTGAAGGGGAGGAAATCACTACTGAGTCAAGAAATCATCGAGCCGGTAGACGGACCGACAGCCCGGGAACACCAATGGTAGATCACCTAGAGTACTTGGATCCAACACTAGGCACGAAGACCACAGCAGATGCCGGCCCAGTAGGATTAGCGATAATGACCCAATACAAAGCAGAAAAGGAATCACCAAGATCGCCAATAGTGACGGACCACCAAGCACTAAAAATGATTTATGACAACCAAAAAACAAATGTACCACCAAGGACAGAAAGGTGGGGAAGAACGTTGATGGACTACGAATTGAAAATAATTAACAAGCATGAAAGAGAACAAAATCTAGCTGACTACATGTCCAGACATCCACGGCCATACAAAAAAGACGCAAGAATAAGGGCAGAAGATCACCTAAACCACATCCTAGAGAACAACGCACCGATACCAGCAACAATGTCAGAACTAGAACAAGAGACAAAAAGAGACACCACCATGATAGCGATCGAGAAAGTGTCGAGGCAACAAAGATGGAAACACACAAACAATAACAGCCTCACGGATCAAGGAGTCAGCAGAGAAGAACTATCAACGCTCGAGACAATAAGTGAAGAACTGTTAGAAGCAGAGAAAGGCATCTTGATGGAGGAGGCACGGAGAGTAACACCGTACAGACTGAGCAAGACGAGAAACAGCTCACACTTAGAGGAGCTGAAGACTGAAAAAAGAAGAAACATCAACGGAGCCCGCAACAAGCATAACGGAGGAGATAGAGGACAACGAAAGGAAGATGAAGAAGGCTGAGAAGAACATGCAAGAAACTACAGAGACAATTTGTTTGAAGAGAGACAAAGTGAGCAGGTTTCTCTCTCTCTCTCTCTCTCTCTCTCTCTCTCTCTCTCTCTCTCTCTCTCTCTCTCTATCTCTCTATCTCTCTCTTCATCTATATCTTCACTTCTGGCAAATGATCACTATCAACGCTGGCTAGCAGTGACTGCAGAAATGTGTCATGAACATTTGTTTGTAACAAAGGGGGAGATGTCGTGACCTAAGTGTGGGGCACTAGGACCCCGTGGGTCGAGTAGCAGGGGACAGGTCACCAGACCGGACATCCGGTCATCTGGGGGGGCGGGGACAAGCAGAGGATGGGGATGACCAAGGGGAGTGAGGACGCCATCCCAGGGGTCTGCTGCAACTAGGATATACAGCTGTACCTATGACAATAAAGGAATCTAAGCAACTGACCTGCGTGATGCGTCGTGCATGTACCGCTCCAGCACAAAGACACGACAGCTTCTAGTGTATATCTCTTGATAACTAAGTGAGAAAGTCAGGAAGAATGGAGAACTATGAAATGACAGGCACAGAAAGAGTCGATAGCAGACAAACTGTTCTCAAACCTCTCTCCATGCAAATTTTTGATCCCTCAACTATTGTGGCGCCTCAGCTACCATGCACCTGAGCGGGCCCATAGAAGGTAGAAAGACTTTCTCACATGCTGTGGTCATTATGAGACTAGGAAGGTGAAAGAGAGCTACTTACACAACAGGTTCTCCCTTACATTAACCTGTCCAGATGTGAATTTCACTCAACCATGGCAGAGGCAAATGGGGTATTCACAAGTCAGAGGACGGGCTTGGTGTGTGAGTCTTTAGGTTTTGAATTAGGATTGTTTTCCAAAGGATCTTTAATCCAAGATTGTAAGCACCGTATATATCTACTACGAGTATAGTGTCATAGTGAAGTGTGGTTTTGATTTCAGAGCAAGCTCCTTCCTAGGAATCTCCAATGCAGAAGGTGTATACCAGCCATCTGGACATTACTACCATACATTCAGAAACATGGAGTGCGTCCACCAGGTAGTATTGTGGTTCCATATTAAGAGAACACACAAATATGTCTAATCTTCATGCTTTGACGTGGACAATCAGAACAAGCTTCTGCAAATACATATTTTCTTTTGTGCGCTCATCATAACCATTCTCCTGGAATATTGAACAGGAAGGGGATGCCTCACATTGTTGAAAATGGACATCTTGGTATTGTTGTGCACCATAGAGCTGTCATCTGGCACCATTTGCATTGTAGATTTTGCAGGTCCTACCCCACTTGCATTCCTCATTCTCCAGCCATACACAGATACCTCTATAGTTATCCGTACACTACAGTAGGTATGTGGATCTACATTTTACCTCACTCACATTTTTACCTACTCAGCACACTTCCTTGCAACAGTCATTTACTCAGAGGCGCCTTCACATACATCTGACGAGCACTCCACTGCCCTTTACTAACCATAAATCATATAATCCTCCCCTATAGAAGAAGTGCTCCACAAGAAGGAAACTGCTTACCTGTGTCTTTACCTCATCCCTTTTCTGTATTTCTCCAGTCACACAGGGAGTTACAGATCCTAGCAGGCACCAGGGTCTGTGAATGTGTTGCTTTTCACTGCTCAGTAAGCAGATCTGTTCATGTAATTGACAAGAGGCACACTGGATCATCAGCATTGCCCTTCCTGTTCTTCTCTGGAGGCGTGAAAGAAGAAAAGCCTTGGATCCCACAGGGGTCCACATTCCATGATTTACTCTCCCCCCCGTTTGTGCAGAGGGACAAGAACTAGAAGTTTAAAGCCGGTTAGATTTCCAGGGATGAACCGTGAGTGGAGAGGGTGTCCAAAGCCTGGTGCCATCCTGCCCTACAGCGAGGATGCAAGCTGTGAACAGATCATGACAGCGCCCACTAACATTTCGTTGTGTTGTCACCCTTGTCCATGTCCGTGGGGCTCTTGAAGGTTGGGGATTCGGGGTTCTGGAAGTGAGAGTTGACTCGGGGAGTGATGTGCCGGTGGTCGCAGTATTTTGCAACTAGTTTGGAAATAGACGGTGTATGGCTCCTACCTTGTCTGGCCTCTGATCTTCCTTTCATGTGTGCTTGGAGTGGTGGAGGAGGTATAGTTCAGCAGTCAGAGAAACAGTCGAAACATAAAGTCGGACTCATTTGGGCAAGCAAGGCTTTTGTAGCCATGCTTTAAACTTGGAACATATAGAAACAGCGCCAGGTTGACACCCTAGCGGCCTTTAATGAGAGTAATTAAGCACAATCTGGCATTGATCACTTATCTGAAGATCCTGACCAGAAGAGATGATGGGACACCACAAAACACTCCAGGAAAAACATGAGTGTTCCATCTCTACTTGTAAGCAATCCCACAGTAAAAGGGATATTGACAAATGGTCAGTAAGCAAGTGCGTCCTGCACTGTGCTACACTACTACAAGGGATGTATGTCACTACCACGCGCGCGGTACAACGAAGTACCATTACAACGCGGTTGTAACAACGCAAGTCGTTACAACGACTTGCGTTGGGGGGGCGCAAATTTAAAAAATATAATTTACTATTCCAACACCAGTCCCCGTGGATAGTAGGGAAGGTGTTGGGATAGTAAATTAAAGGATTTATTATCCTTGAGCGCCAGCCAGCGCAATTCGTTGTAACAACTTTCGTTGTTATAACTGCGTGGTAATGGTACTTCGTTGTACCGCGCGCGTTGTAAACGTTGTATACCTACTACAAGCAGTAGTCAAGATTTTATCAGTGGTGGATGGAAAAAGAGTTGATCTTCATGACCTTATTCCTGCCTCTTCAGCTTTGCCGCTCCCTTTCTTCCTAATCCTCCTCTCTGTCACCATGGGTTTCCTGTGAAGTATCCCATGGTAAAGTAGAGACTAATCTACATAGAAAATACATTCAAAGAAGTAACTTATCAGTGTAGCTCTTTTGCAATAATGTCAGTTGCACTTCAATCTTAAATTGCCATTTAATCTAACAGCATAGGTCCTTCTCTTAAGTGAGGGAAAAATCCAGAAAAGGCCTTTCAGAACCATTGAATGGTTCAGAAATTCCAAACCTTAAAGCAAGGCCTAATGATAATTAGGTGCAAATTTAATTTGTGTTAAATGAAATTTCAAACCCAGAAGCTGATCTTGTAGGTAAAACGGTAGAAAGTGCCTGGGACCTCCTTAAAAGCAATGAATCACCAGAGAGACACACTATATTATTATCATCTTTCTTTTATTTTCAAGAGATAATGAGGGTCAGATACTGCTGCACCTTGCACCATGGGCAGTAATTCCAATAATATCTATTGGTGTCTCTTGAGTAGTTCATTTATTCTCCTTTCGATTTCCCTGAGGGGTTTAATGACCATTTTGGTTCAAGAATTCAAGGAGAACATGTTCCTTCCACTCCGTCCACCAGGTTAAGGCCTACCAGGAGAGTGTCATATATCACCAGCACCCTGAAGAAGAGAAGAGGAAGAACATCTCTTGTGATTCTTTCTGCAGCTCGCAGACTGCCTGCAGGAGGGAGTTTGTAAAGTAGAGACTATGGTCTGTCTCCTGTTCGTTCCCTCTGCCCTTCATGACTGTTGAGCATAAAGGAGAATGGGTAGGCCCTTCTGCCAGCTTCCCCCTCCCTATGGAAGATGTAAAAATAGGGGAGGAGAGTGAATAGGTGGATGAGATCTTCCCCCTCAAAAAGAACGTCCCATCCTTACCACTTTTGGCGTTCTTCCAGGATTGTCTTGAGGTCATTTTTGCTCAAGTGGCAAGGTCGGATTAGTCCTTGGGATAGTTCCACCCCCTAAGAATTCCCAGTGGATGTGAGTATGGAGAACCCTGAGAAAAGGCAGTGTGTTGCCCTCCTTGTCCTTTCATATTTACCACCACCCATGCCGTGTGAGGAGAGCAGTCCACCATATATACTCTGTACTGTTAGCAGGCTGCTTCTCTTGCGGTGCTGAGAGTTAAGATCTCTCGACCACAAGTACTGCAAAACAGCTCACATTACCGTGCTCACAACAATCGTTTGTACATATCTCTGATGTTGCCTCCTGACAGCACTTTAACAAGCATTTGCAATGCAATAGGTCTCGCAGTTGCGAGAGTTTAAGCTATTGGCAAAGTAAATGACAATGCCTTTTATTTATCTGTTTTGATAATTAACACATAAATAAAAGGCAATGACATTTACAATGCCAATAGTTCAAACTCTTGTAAATGTGAGACCTATTTCAATTCAAAGAAGCGGCCGCCACTGTCCCAGGCTGCTTGGAAAGTGAAAGTGTGACTTGAGCGCTGAATGTTGCGGGAAAGCATGTCTTGCCTGCAGTAGGGGAAATGCATTAAAGAAGAAAGGGCCAGTCCTCATGGGAGGTTACAAATTTAGACAAGGCGGTACTAAGGAGGGACTAACAAGCCTATTAACGAATCAGAAGCCAGCATTTACAAAGAACAATGACATAAACCAATGGAAATTGTGGGCAGAGTTTCAAGTCCACACTCGAATACAGCATGCCTTGCAGAGCAGCGCATACGGTGCTCAGGCTCGACCTAAAAAGGGATAACACAGGAGTCATCATTCTATGATGCCAGGTATACATGCTTTTTACATGTTCAGAGGGTTGAAAAAAGATTTTAAATCCCCTGCTTAGTTGTTCAGGAAGTTTTGTACTGCACACATTTATAAGCAAGTATGGAAGAGCAACTGAAGTGCAAGTCAGACATTGCCTTTGTTCAAGTGTTTTTGTTGTTGTTTTTTTTCAAACAATGACGGTCACAATTGCCCAACAATCCTTGGACTCGGTCAATACAACAAACACATTATAGCCGTTCAAACAATGACAACCATTATAAAGTATAAAGTCCCTACAAAGTCTTTGAACATTTAGAACAAATTATCCATTCACTGATCAGCAAAAGACAGATAATCATCGATTATCGTAACTGAAGTGGTAACATAATATCTAAATGATAGATAAATAATACACTTAATTTCCACCGTCAGTATAACATGTTCACAGTCATCATTAATTATTCACTATCGAACAGTGTTGAGACAGACTTGTAAGAGACTCCCCAGGTAGCCTCAAAGCTCCCAATGATTGAGTGTATGGATTGTCTTTTTGTAGATGCCATCTGGTTTGTGTCCTTAAACCAGGAGTCAAATTAGGCGTCTTCCAGAGCCGAAGGATTCCCAATGTGGCTACGGCTAGGGAATTTGAAATAATGTTTGATGGTGAGATGTAGCTGTAGGGAGAGTAGTTGTTTTTGAAGTACGGCTATTTCTTCTCCCAACTCTCCTAAAAAGAACCTACTTCTGTCATTATTCTTTACCAATTTTGCATCTAGTAGAGGCGCAAATTGAGGCATTCCCAAAATATCAGAGGTATGTCGCTCCCAGAGCGAAAACCTCTTACAAGGAGATGATATAGATATCTTTGTTGTAAAAAATGTTTGAGGTGATCGATTTCATCTTTGTTGCAACCTAAAACATTGCCGCTTGAATCTGGCTTTCCTGAATTTGTTGTCATGGAAAGCCAAGATGACATCCCAAACCCCTTTGGAGGTCTGCATTTATAGCCTGCGTTCCCACCAACGTTTTCCTGTGTCAAGCAATGGTAGGGATAATTTGGACTCAATAAGCAGTCTCTATAGAGGGGAGACAAAACCTGTGAATGTTCTTCAGGCATTCAGATAGTGCAAATGTTGTAAGTTTTTAGCTGTACATTGATGGAGCCAAACTTGCTCCATGGACAGTACTTTGGCTGGCAGTGAGTGGGTGGGAGGATATATTGTTATAAATGTTTTGTACGTAGCATCTGGCAGCATGTCACCAATCACCTCAAGAACTTTGTGTTTCCATGATGGCGACAATATCATGGAGTAAGCTGTGGTTATTTCCTCATGACCCCAGAGTGGTGCATTAGCTTGATTTTACTGTTCACAATCAAATAAGAGCTAGCCCTTCTCCAGGCATGTGTTAAAGAGTTGATGATGAGAGGCGATTTGGAGGCAACACGTAATCCAGATAGATTGCTATCAGATTTCAGTGGTGCTTTTCCACTCTGACCCATAACGGTACGTCTGTGCGAGTAGGGATCATATATTTGTCTTGATCCAACTGGAAGGCTACTAAATATTCTTCCATTTCAGTGAGACTGAGTCCACCAGATTCTGTTGATGCATGCAGTTTAATTAGATTAAGCCTCACTTAAGCAAAATTCCAAAAGACATTAAGGTCTGCATTGCACAGACAAAATATTACTGGAGATATGGCTAGGGAGACCACAGCAAAGACTTCGGGAAATGTTCCAGCAATATCCATTTTCACTTTTTGGACCCTGCCCCACAAGGAGAGCTGCAGGCTGGACCATCTCTGTATGTCGGTTGGCAAGATGGGAAATAAATTGTCTCTCATCATGTTGTGTGATCGTCTATTCATCAGAATACCCAAGGATTTCATATATGTCACCTTTCTTCTAAAAGGGAGAATGTTGTTTAGTGCTATCTTTGTAGTGCCTCATGTTAACACTAGAGCTTTATCGCAGTTTTCTAGTATCCAGAGAAACAGGAAAATATTGAGATCCCTGAGGCAAGACCTTCAAGGGGCATCTGAGATTTTTACATCATGAGCAGGCTTCATATGTGGATAAAAGTATTTTGGTTTTCCAACTAGCATACTTTTGATGTCTTTCCTCAGTATAGCTAATGGTTCTAATGCTAAAAGAAAGAGCAGTGGGGAAAGGGGGTATCCCTGTATCGTACCTAGAGTTATAGTAAAAGGGGAAGACAAAAAGCTGTTGCACTTAGCCACCACTGTGGAGTCTGGATATAACCATTTCAACTTTTGAATGCACTCATTGCCCATTTCTATTCTCTCCATATTATTAAAAAAACACTGTTAACTGCTTCTCCACATCGATGGATATGGCCACTTTTTCATATGAGGTCTCTGACGTGACAATGCACATGGCACACATTCCTCACATGAGCAGTAGAGGACTTTTGTGTGAGACAAACCCCATTTGGGAGGGATGCAATGGGCAATGTCAATCTTTATTTGGGTGTATAGGTAATACTCTAGCCAGGATTTCCATGTCTATTTTAAGCAGTGAGATTGGTTGATAACTAGCACGTTCCTTGGATTGGTTTGAGAATTAGGGATATTTTTGCTTTGATATATTCTGACCGGAAGCTTCACTTTTCTCTTGCCTTCTTAAATTCCTTACACGATAGTGGGACCATTTTTTCTTTATTGAATTTATGAATCACTATGGGAAACCCATCACTTCTGGGAGCCTTTCCTGCTTTTATACTGCCTATTGCCTTAGACGCTTCATTTTAGACTTTAGCCCACTGATGTGGACTATACCGGCTGTTAAAGGCCTTGAAACCAAGTAATAGGTCTGAGATGCAGGCGAGGGCCTGTAACGAAGGACTGGGCCTTTGACAGCTGGTATAGCCAGAGGTAGAAGATACGGCTATTAGAACATTCCACCCACTAAAGGTAGAATGTTCTAAATTAAAGAGGGAGAAAGAAGACGACAAGCATTAAAATATTCGAGCTTATACCAGTCATTAGAAGCCTGGAGCTACTCCAATGTTTTCAATGGAGCACTCAACATTCCAATGTTCAAATATCAGATATATCACCTTCTAAGTAAGATCGCAACTCAGGCATAAAAGTGGGGATAGTAAGAAAAGCTCAGAAAGTTTCTTCTTCATAAATATGAGATCAGTATGTATGGAACTGCACAGGGTTCTATAAACTGTGTGTGATCTTGAGTGGATTTTTCAATAACCAGCTCTGTTTGTCTCTAATTACTGGCTCGTTGTGTCTTAGTTGTGCTAGCTATCTGCCTGCTTTCCCCCCTTGTTCATAGTTTTTTGCTTGATCCTTGCAAGAGTTGTCTCAGCTTTAGTGGCTTTATTTTCACTATATAGTATATAGTGAGATAATCCCTTCACATTAAGAGATAGTATAGAAAGGTCTCCTGTGCATGCATTTATCACTTTTTGCCAAACAACAGAGCTGTATTGAGACCGGGAATGTCATATTCAGGTCTAAGTAACTACTCAAGTGTGGCTACCATCAGTACAGTGCCTTGTAGAGTAGGACATCTTTCAGCTTGATTTTCGAGAGCCAGCCTAAGACATAAGACAAGGGGAAACATCATTTTTTACCTCTCCCCAGCTCCAGAGTAAGCTTTAACAGCTTTCTTCACTGTGCTAGCTACCTTATCCAAGTTGACAGGTGTGGCCATCCATTTCAACGTCTTCCAGTGTGAAACGAAGTTCCTGTCTCTCTAGTTTTGTAGCAAAAGGGGGTTAGGGGGTGGTCCATCCAGGGTGACATGAGTTTTGGAGGCGGCCCCCTCCCCCATGTACCTGTGGCTGTTGCGGAACAGCAAACAAATGCAGGATCCGCCAGCACCCCTGCTCTTAACCCACGGCCTCCAGACGACAAAAGCAGGGGCAGCCATGGGTAGCAAAGTGTCTAGCTACACCACAGTGTCTCTCTCCTTGCACCACTTATCATCTTTACAGTTGCCATCAGCCAGTGGTGGAGGAAAATATCAGAGCCTCATTCCTTCAAAGGTTGACGTTTCTATCAAAACAGCTGACATCATTCAACTGGAAGGAATTAGCAATACTATAGAGTGCACTACAAGTGTTTATTATGTTTGATCAACTATAATCCGATTTCAACAGTAATAATGGAACAGTGTTGCAGCCATTGCTCATCCGAGCATTTTAGATCAGTTCCTGGGTGGAAAATTAATCTTTGTCATTGTTGGCAGGTCAAAATGGCAAGGTGGGTAGATAGGACAAAAGTAGAAAAAGGCAACAGGATATCCCTGTCCGTAAACAATTTCTATGAAGCCAAATGGAGATGCAGTGCGCGCAATGTAAGTAGTTTTATTTATTTATTTATTTACTTAACTCCGTTCGGCCATATGCAGGAGTTTACTACTCACTGCCCAACTCCCTTCCCGCCCACCGCCCCGCAGCACTCCCTCGAGAAGCTGCCACTGTTCATGTTAAGAACAATCCCATGTGGAGAATCCAGAGGAGGTCTCACGAGAGACAGGACTCATACGGATCAACACTTGCCTGCCATTCCCCATTTCTCTGTAATGCACAGTATAGTTGCTGGATTGAAACGCAAATATGACTGTGGTAGTGCTTGTCTGATGCACATAATAATCTTTAGTTTACTGCAGCGTCTGGCAGTGGGAACAGAGTTACCAGGTGTTCCTTGTGCTCTTCAAAGCACTGTCCTATTGACTCACTATTGCCAACAATGGAGACTGTCAATGTTGAGCTTGCATGAACACAGCACCAGTAGTTAATTATTTCATGGAGCTTGATGCTATTAGTTTTGGAACCTTACAGAGGCTGCATTATGAAGGTATATGTCCATCATTGGATTATCTTTCAACTTTGGTGCATAAAGGTGGTTTGTTGGGCAAGTTTAGCGTTTCAATCACAACAAGAACTGGGGCTAAGAGGAGCCAATCATAAAGGTCAACAGGTAGCAAGCCAGGCCCTCTGAGATCCTCACTGTGGGTTATGTGCTTGCAGTTTTTTCTAAGTCGTGGGTATCATCTCCATCATCCACTGGCTAGATGTCTGGGTCTGGCTTGGTAATTTTCAATGGTTCTGGCATCTCTAGACATAATCCTCTAAGTGAAATGTGGCCAGAGGATTATGTCCCATTTCTTCCACTTGAGGTATTATTTTTGGATGACAAAACTCCAACCTAGCTGGATTTGTGAGCATTACAATACAAGTCTCATGATATTCAATGAGACATTAGGGCTTTGCCTAATTTTTATTTTTATTTTTAAAGGAAGTATTGCTCACCTCAACACTATGTGCAAAAGAATGTCCTGCCCTCCTTTTTTCTCCAATCCACATCAACTGAGAAAGCCAGGATTCACTGACAAAATGCTGCTAGACCAGTCTGCACCTAATTAAAATAATCAACTGACTACTGAAAGTACTACAAAGCCAGAACACAGTTAATCCCATTTTCACCTCCAGTGACAGAATCCAATTCAGCTACACCGCAGACCCCACCTGGACTGACCACACCATTGTACATTTCACCATCACCAAGCCCCAGCACAACACCCAGAACCTTGCTGCCTGTATCACCACTAGCACTAACAGAGTACTCCCACTGAAAACTACAAAATCTAACAAGACCTCCAAAAATGCCAGATTGTACACCCCAGAACTCAGGACTGCCAAGCGCAACTGCCACCAACTTTAGAAATTATGGCGTGTTACTAAGAACCCTGCCGATGAAGCAGCTTGCAAAACAGCCCTCAACAACTGTCACCGGCACATCAAGGAAGTCCAAAAAGCAGCCATCACCAACTGCATCAACTGTGCGGCCACCCACACAAAGGAACTCTTCAAAATAGTCAAAGAATTCTCCAACCTGACAGCCATAGAGAACACTATCCACCCCTCCCAGGAAATCTGCAATACCCACTCAGTCAACTTCCACAGCAAAATTATGAACATTTACAACAATTTCAACCTTCAACCCACCATCCACAACACCAATGACCTCAACCTCTTGCTTTTGCTAAACTCAACCAACCAGCAAACATCAGCCAAACCATTACCTCCTTGTCTCTACTCAACGCTCTGATCACCTCAGCCATCAATTCTTCCATCCACTCCAGGGCACCCAAAGACCCCTACCCACAACACCTCTACAACCTCACAAACCCAATCAGCATGCAAGACCTCTATCTCCACATCAACCTTCCAGGACCGATGGAAACATACAGATGTCAGACCCCTCCTAAAGAAAGCCTCTACTGACCCCAGCAACATAAAAAATGATTGTCCAATCTCCCTGCTTCCCAACCTGGCCAAAATACATGAGAAAGTCATCAAACAGCAGCTCACCGAATTCCTGGAACAAATCCACCTACTGGATGACTCATAATCAGGATTCTGTACCAACCACAGCACTGAGGCCACACTGATTTCTGTCACAGACATTATCAGAGAACTCCTTGACAGCAGAGAAACTGTGGTCCTGATCCTCCTCAACATCTTTGTGGCGTTCAATACTGTCTCCCACAGCACCCTCATCAACAGACTCTACAACATAGGCATTGGTAATAATACTACCACCACTGAAGATCAACAATCCAATAATTCTACCCGACATTGTGATGGCGCCTCATTGGCTTGGCCACAGGAGGACTCTCATGATAAACGGGGGAATCAAATCGAATAATGGGTACCCCTTGACTTTTCCACCTTTTTTGGTATTTTAACCAGTTTTAAATCCTGTTCTCCTAAGGATACTGTTCCAGCTTCCTTGTTGTATAAACTGGATCTCCCTATACTTAGTACCATCATGGAATTCCTCGACTCATCGCTACGCAAAGCTAGGGTTCCAACTGCCTGGAAACATGCTAAAAAAGGCAAGCTTTGACCCAGAGGTTCTATCCAATTTCCGACCTATCTCCCTACTTCCAGTTTTCTCAAAAAATCTGGAAAAAACATTAACCTTCAGCTGACAAAGTTTGTTGCTCCACAGAATATTTTACATCCTTCCTAATCGGGTTTTAGAGCTGGCTTTTCTATGGAGTCCACGTTTTTGGGAGAGACTGAGACTATTCGCCAGCATGTCAAGAGGGGAGACACTGTGGCACTCATTTTACTGGACTTGAGTGCTGCGTTCGACACTGTAGACTATACGTATCTTTTACAAATTCTACAGTCAAAGGGCATTGTCGGCTCAGCACTCAAGTGGTTGTCCAGTTTCTTGTCCAACAAGACCTTCCAGGTCTTCTCCTCAATTGCTGCCTCTCAGATTCATGGCGCCCCATATGGAGTCCCTCAGGGTTCCATACTTAGCCCACTGCCTTTCAACATTTATGGCAGCCCCTTGGCTGATATAGCAGAAGAAGCGGGCTGGCAATATATTCTTATGCGGATGATACCCAGCTTATTTTCTCTTTATCCTCCAAAGAGACTGCTAAGGGATCATCTCTTCAGCTGGGGCTAAAAAAGATAGCCGACTAGATGTACTCTAACAAACTGAAACTGATTGATGATAACAAAACCCTTTGGGCCCCCAACACTGGCCACCTCAAATGGGTAATCTCCCCCTTCCCACATAATCAGCTCGCAACCTTGGCATTATCATTGACGACCAGCTGTCTATGAAGCCACAAGTGGTCAAAGTTGCCTCTACCTGTTTTACTATTCTAAAGTGGCTTAGGAAAATTCTCTGGATGCTTCCGCCTTCCACACAAAAAAAGTCATCCAGGCCCTGGTCGTGTCCAGACTGGAGTACAAAAATGTGTTAGATCTGGACGCAAGTAAGGAAGATCTTCGTAAGCTGCAAGTGGTCCAAAATTCGGCAGCCAGACTACTGTGCCAGCTACCCAGAATGGCCTCCACCACTGGTCCTCTCCGTGAACTTCACTGGCTGAGAATTGACAATTGTGCTAAATTGAAGGCCCTTTGCGACATGCATAGGATAAATATGGGCTTAGCACCCCACTATCTAGGCACCTTGGTGCATCCCTACCTCCCCTCAAGCCTTCTACTGTACTCTAACCAGTTGAAGTTCCAAGTTCCAAGGATTAAATGAGCCAGATTGGGCAGCCGCTTTTTGCCTACCTAGCTCCCTCTCTGTGGAACTCACTTCCACTCCAATTACGTCAAGAAATGAGTTATCTTAAATTCCGGAAAGATTTAAAAACATGGTTATTTAATCAGTAGAGCTTGGCCCCTCTCTCCATAATGCGTGTCCGTAGGCGCCAGGAAACCTCTGGGTAGCTGTGCGCCATACAAACTTAAAATAATAATAATAATAGAGCAAGACGCCCTCAAGTGGATTGCCTCCTTCCTTACAGGACTCACACAGAGCATCCAACTGCCGCCCTTCACCTCTGCACTCACAGACATCATATGCAGCACACCACAAGGATCATCTCTCACCGCCACCCTGTTCAACATCTACATGACGCCCCTCGCAGTTGTCTTCAGATCCTAGGGAACTCAATATAATCTCCTATGCAGTCGACACCCAACTGATACTATCAATCACCGAGGACCCCTCTAATGCCGAAACCAACTCCTGCAGCACCATGACCAAAGTAGCCAAATTGATGAGAGACAATTGCCTCCAAGTCTACTCTGACAAAACTCAAATACTGATCTTCAGGAAGAACACCTGCGCATGGGACCAGAGCTGGTGACCTGCAGTACTCGGGCCGTCACCCACACCAACTGACCATGCAAGCAAACTCAGCATCATCCTCGACAGCTAACTGACCATAAAATGAAAAGTCTACAAAGTTGCTTCCTCTTGCTACCCCACACTTTGCTTGCTGCTCAGAATCTCCAGATAGATTCCAACCAACCCCAGAAAGACCATCACTAAGGCCCTCTTCTCCAGATGCTTGACTACGGCAATGCCTTCTATGCCAGCATCGTCACCAAGCTTCTCAGAAGAAACCAGACCATACAGAATGCTGCAGCTAGTCCCATCCTGGATCCCCCAAAGTAACTCACACTGCCCCTCACCTAAGAGACCCTCACTTGGTCCCCATACAGAAGAGATGCCAGCTAAAGATCCTCATGCATGCCTACAAAGCCCTCCATGGCCTAGGACCTGCCTACATCAACCATTGACTGAACGTCCACCAACCTGCTAGACACCTGCACTCCTCTTCACTTGCCCTCGCACAGACCCCCTGCATCTGTCACAGCCGCAGCTGTGGCCCGCTCCATCTCCTACATCGCTTCCAAGCCCTTGAACGACATTCTCCTCCAGCTACGTACAGCCTTCTCGCTGCAGACTTCAGAAAGAGACTCAAGACCTGGCTCTTCGACAGTGTTGTGCTTTACAAATGTTGTTGATTGATTTATTGACAATCTATTTGTGAATTTTGGAACAAGGAGGCAGGGTTGATAGTTTTATCTTCCTTCATGACCTAAGACATGATGAGCTTCCCAGTGCCTGCGCAGAGAAGACCCATCTGCAATATGGCCTCTTCTTGTTAAGTGTAAGGGGGTGCATTCCCTTCAAATAATTACAGACTCGTCACCGAGTGGTTCCTCTTCCATTTACTTCACATTCAGTGTCTGTATATGGGTGAGAAGCGGGCGTTGGAGCTCTGTTAGAGGGTACTCTATGCAGTCTTTCAGGAGTAAATTGTTCAAAATATGTATGTGCATTAAAATAGATGTGTTCGCATGCACCCACGTTGTCTGGACATTTATTGTTGGATCTACTGGATCTTGACAAAGGAATCCCATGTTTGTACACCCTTCATCTTAACTGCTAGGACATGGATGGTCTATTAATGCTTGCATACTTAAAAGTAATCCTGTGTGATTTGTTGTTCCTTCCTAATCACAATCCTTGCGACCATCTCCACCTTAGGGTGCTTCGTCCACGGCTTATCGAAGAGAAGGAAAGGGTAAATGTTCACTCTTTTGTGTGACTGCCTGAATACTGGAGGGGCAGCCAGATAAGGAGACTTGGGATTTCATTGTTATGGTTGGCTAAGCACAACAGAACCCCTGTCTGATAAAGGTGGAGTCACCTCTCAGGCAAGGTCTGTGACAAAGGGTAATCAAAGTACAGAAGATTACCAGTATGAAATTCCAGCATTTATTCTCAAAGCGCAGGTACAATTTGTTAACTGTTGCTGGGTGGCGATTTGTGTAAGAAACAAATTCTTCAGGTATGATGTGAGGCATTCATTTGATCCTGGACGTCCTGTGAGTGGCAGACCTCAGAGCTCCCAACAAGAGCCCTGTGTTCAGGAGAAGCCAGATCAGTGAGACCTGATAGTGGACGCAGAGCACGGTAACCTCATTTTCGCAGGCGCGGTTAGATAACGGGAGCACCAGATAACACAGATCAGGTTTGCTATGTCTGAAGCAACTCGATCCTTCTAAATAAAAGTGGGAGATTTCCATAAAACATTCAATATCAGCTGTGACATGTAACCGGAGAATCTCTGCTGTCGGATCCTCTTTCTGCAGTTCATCGTCACTACTACCGAGCAAAGAAACTCAACATGTTGCTAGCAGTGAAGCCAGCAATGTTAAAGCACGATCTTCCTCTAGTTACCTGAACTAATCCCTCATTTGATAAGAACACATTTTGTTGGCTGCATTTAATGCTAGAAAGAAAATGTTAAATTGCTCTTGACCAGCACTGGGAATTGTTTTTAAAATATTTTTTGGGTTTTATAAACTGTTTTTATTATATTGTGCAGTAAGAGTTTACAATGTAATGCACTGCACTTTTATGATTTAAATATGAAATCGAAAAAAGTATTGAAACTGTTAAGAACTGTGGATTTCATTGACTCTCTTTAGAAAGAATAGGAAATAT
The DNA here is from genome assembly GCF_964263255.1 of Lissotriton vulgaris. NCBI lineage: Eukaryota > Metazoa > Chordata > Amphibia > Caudata > Salamandridae > Lissotriton > Lissotriton vulgaris. The sequence continues at coordinate 529,544,913 of NC_141695.1, forward strand.
GAATTGGCTTCTGCAACTCTTTGTGTGATATTATGTGAACTACATGCAATTAATAGTGTTCTCCTTCCCAATAAAATGTGTGCCAAATTTTTAATAACCCCATGCAATGAAAATGCTGACGTCAGAATTTCATTCAGTTGCTGAGATTCCAGGCTGAAACGAGGTCTCCTGAAATGCCTTTAGTGGTTTATTTTTGGGTTTCGTTATTTGATTCGTTTTGCGTCATAATACACGAAGCAGTTCATGTGTACTACTAAATAATCTAGCCTAGATGCATGAAGCACAATCCATTGGTGCATGAGGATCATTCAGGTTTTGGATTAATTGATTCCACGGAAAAGCCCAGGCCCTGCAACTTTAAATGTGACTTTGTCAGCCCAAGGACGACTCTTCTGTTGGCAGTTTTTCCACTGGCAATGTATATTTCAGTTTGTGTATGAAAGTAGACACACGTTTACCATTTATTTCACTAGAATGATTTCTAAAATAAAGCACAATAGATCTTCATGAATGCGAAGGTTTCACTGTTACTGGATGGCAGACAGATTTATATGGGGGAATTTTCTCTACCTATGAAGGGCGCCAGATGTTACATTGTGGTCCCATGATCATCTTGGGGATCGGGGCTCCCATCCTCCAGGCGCCGCAGCGGCATCCAACAGGAGGAGAGAACCCCAATTGCCTGCAGCTTGTCCCCTTGTGAATTGTGCACTTGCAGAACAACAACAGAGCTTAGGGCCCCATTATACACAACAGAGAAAGGGTATTAAGTATACGGGAAGTATAGGCGCTCAGACAATATTAGCGTGAATGTTATTGTAAATGCAAAGGTAACTGGTGCTGGCAGGGAGGGGGGACCCCAAGAACCCCTCAATTTAAATGTGAAAATGCACATCTAAGACTTGAAACACAAAGTCCCGTGTACTCAGATTCAATATAACAAGTAGAGTGCTACTATATGTGATTGACAAAGACAAATGTCCAACGTTAGTTCCTGGAGTTTTGATGTATATCTCCTTTTATTAGATCATCACACCAATGGTAATTTACAGCCAGCCGACACGTGTTTCGTTATAGGTCTGTACAAACACAGATGCTATAACTCTTCAGGGCTAAAGGGCTGGATCCTTATTTATTAGGGCCCACGTCCGGTGATAATTCCAACCCGGCATGGTGACCTTATAGTTAGAAGGTGGCGATGTATTTTATTCCGATATTTTCGTCTTTGTAGAAGACGCCAGTCTTACGCACCTCTGTGCCACAAGTATTTAACGGTCCAAATCCAAAAGACGTAAGAGTTTCTTCACAGAACACCACATGGGTACGTGTGGTGTATGGGCTCCAGGGTCGAATCACCCTCGCTACACTGGCGTCCCGGACCCGGAAGACCCCATTATGATGGCGGGCAGATCGCCACCGCTGGGCCGGCGGAGCTCACCGCCAGAGCGATCCGCCCGCCAAATGTCCGATGTAACCCCCCTCCAGATTAGTATGGCGGGGGGCACCGCGGCAGACGGAAAGACTGTCCTCCACTTTTCTGCCGGTCGACTTGTCGATCGGGCAGAAAAGGGCCTCAATATGGTGGCGCCATGGCCATCCATATTAGGATGTGCCAGTTTCAATGCCTTTCTGTGGTGGGATGCCACCGCCACGGTGGCGGTGGTATCCTAATTGCCTTTGCGGGACTGCCTCACCTCTTGCGGGTGGTCCCGTTTGCCGTTACGGTGGCGGGCGGACAAAGTCTGCCCGCCATCGTAATGATGCCCTTAGTTTTTAGGTCGATTTTGTCTCACCCAAGGAGTTTTGCCTCTTTACCTTTGCTTTGATTGGCTGATATCTCTGCTTCCACTGTTTGATTTTCAAGTACTAATTTTTTGGTTGCTAAGACCTCCAGGAGAATGCATGTGTTTTTGAGCTCTCGAGTTCATGTCCTTCTTTCCTTCGCTCCATGTTGTTCTCTGTAGCTCAAGTGCTTTTACTCAGACCCCTCCCCATTGCACTCACCCAAGTGCTTTTCTCTGTTGCCTTCCTGCACCCTCCGTATTGCTTCATTGCACTGTGCCCAGTGTGTGGCTTTCCTCTACCTCCCGCTCTCCCCCATATTTCTTTGGCTTACCCTTGCCCTCCCATGTGTTTCTTTGCACCCACTGTCTCCATGTTCTTTTGGCTCCTCCCTCCCATTGCTTCCATTTCAATCCAACACGGATCGATAACTAAAAAAGTGCCTGCCTAATTTTGTAGGAATGCATCCGTGGTGCATGTTCCTACAAAGTGACATGGCACTTGCATTAAAGGCTTTTTGTAATGTTTACACTTTAGCCATGCTGCACAGCATCCAGGATCCTTGAGCCCGCAGGTGCGTCAGAGGGGGATCATATCCCTGCAATGGTGATGGTGCCTACCAGACACCACGGTAGGGATTTTGATGTCCCTTCCCGCCTGCCTATCATGGCGGTTAATCTGCCATGAAAAGGCAGGCAGAAAGGGACTTTGGGGACCCAGAACGGGCCTCCCCTCCCCCCTGGCCCTCCAATATTTGCACTGGGGGCACCAATGGTGCCCCCCTAGATGTCCATGCACCATGTGGCAGGTACCGCATGGTGGCTGCCACATAGTGCAGGGGTATGTGAAGTGTCCCTATTTTGCATTGTGGTGGGTGCTGCAGGCAGCAGCATCCGCTGCAATGCAACCTATAGGCATAGCAACTGCTGTGATGGCTGTCGCATCATAATGCCTATGTCGGGACCGCCGACAGCCTGTTGGGCAGTTCCGATTCCTGATAGGGTGACAGGGGACGTGAGTCCGCCCGCCCGCCATCCTAATCAACCCCAAAGTGTCCTTACATGGCCCTTGCTGTGATCAGAAAATAAGAAAATTAAATATCGTCAGAAAAAAATATTGAGTCTGAAATATCGTCACACAGAAATATCGTGTGCAATAATATCGTTGTCCAGAATATCAGTTCTTAAGTAATATCGATTTTTACAATATCAAAATCATTATTTATAGTTTACTAAAACATTAGAATATCTATTATTAATTATATTTATGCATTTTAGCTTGTATTTTAAATGTACATGTTATAAAATGTATGTTTACTTGTTTTTTAATATAGTTTTTAATTTGTTAGTAGTTTTGAAATTTAATGTTACATTTATTTTTTCACCCCACAACCCAGCGTGTTGTGGGGTTTATAGGAGTACTAGCAGCCCGTCCCGACGTTGTCCGGGAGCATTTAGGCTTCAGGCCCCCCGCCGCCCCGACGTTGTCCGTGGGTCCCCCGGAGCCTTCTTCCATATATTGCTGTATTATACCTCTATGTTTACTTTGTATGCTTTTGTAACCTGCACACGTCTCTTTTTCCTCCTGTAATTCGCTGTTTGCTACGCTCACTATTGTCACTTTTGTAATGCACCGTTTGCTAGCTCTTGTATTTTTTTTCGGCTTACGATTGTCATTTTTGCTTTTGCTTCATTTAATGTAACGTTTGCTTTTGTTTTTTGCTCACTTGTAATGTTCTCATCCGCCGCTCCCCGCTCCTTAATAAATAAATAAATAACCTACCTCATCCGCTTGCTTCATTTAATGTAACAATTGCTTTTGTTTTTTGCTCATCCGCCGCTCCCAGCTCCTTAATAAATCTATGCTACTATTAGCTGACTCTGCCACACCCACGCTGACTCTGCCACACCCGCACTGACTCTACCCCAATTAAATAAATAACCAACCTCATCCGCCGTTCACCGCTCCTCCCCGCCGCTCCTCACCGCCTGTCCGTCGCTCCTCACCGCTCCTCCCCGCCTGTCCTCCGCTCCTCACCACTCCTTCCAGCCTGTCCGCCGCTCCTCCCCACGCTGATGTCCGCCGTCGCTCCTCTTCCGCTCCTGCATGCCGCTCCTCCCCGTGCTCCTGATGTCACCACGCAGGTCGCGGCCGGCGCTACTTGCAAGGGACTACATTTTTTTTTATCCTCAATTTTTTAAATAACGTATATTTTTTTTATTTATGTAGCCTATGTCCATCTGCACACCCTGACCATTACAATGATGTATCGGGTGTGTGGATTGGAGCTGTGGTTCCCGAGTTTACCCGCCTCAAAGGTCCAAAGTTCTTGCTTTATAATAGTAGTATGGTATAGATATAGATTCTAAAGTCGTGCTAGTTAGCAGCAGTTAAAAGTAAGCAATTTAATTAACAGGTATGATGCTCGTTTTAAAAATGACATTGTTTTTTTTTCCAGCGCTTCTACTGTGTTCCTATGTTGATAAGATTTGTTATTCTGCGCAGCACCGTTGATATAAAATTGTAGTCCTTCGATTTATGCAAAATGTCCGGGTTTTGGGTTCTCAAGGTCTGGTCACCCTACCCTTGGAGCAGTTTAGCTCTGAATAACAGGTGTTTATTGTTACCCAGCTATATGGTGCCCATGTTATCGACCGTCGAAGGATGAAGGGCTGAGTGCACCTATCAGGATTTCTACTTGAGACCATAAGGTCAAACACTGATCCCTTCGGTGGATTAATTAGTCACTGGGCCAAGAGGCCCGGACCTAGGTGCATATGCACACCGCGCATGCAGGCTAGAAGTGATCTGTCTCCGTGCCCTCTACGTTTCTTACGGAGACTAACTATGTTCAGATGCTTGGGGCGTGCAAGTTTAGGTTGCGCCCACTCTCAACGTAAAGTGCAATATGTGTAAACATTCGCTATATGCATGCCTGCATTCCTCCTTTTCGAGACAGCCTGACTGATGCACCTGCAACCTGTATTTCGAGTTCATTTGCATGAAAATCAATGTGTTTGTTAAAAAAGGTTTTGCTACTGCATGTAAGAGGTTTGGCGGCGCTCGCACGACGCCTGCAGTCACCCCCCGTGCGTCGGGAACTGGCCGTTCTGCCAGGATCCGCCATCTGTAGGTTCCCTCCTCCTCACTTCCGCTCAGCAGCTCAGTTCATCTTCTCTGCCCTACACTGTGCGCTAACTTTATTCCCTGACATTCCCATGAATTTGGGGCTCACCTCACTGTGTTCTTTGAGCACGAGTCTGTGCATTTAGCAGATTTTAACACCGCGTGAAACAGGTGCTCGGGGTATCTGCATACACTTGTGGTGGGACCTGAAAATCCGCAAACCCAGAACCAGTGGACTTTTGCTTTCATAAACTGGAATACACAAGCCTGCTGCTGGCGAGAGACAGTTGCCAAGTGGCTTGCCTTAGTTACTTGAACAAAAACGTTGTGATGTCCACCGCTCCTCTTCCGCTCCTGGACGCCGCTCCTCCCCGCGCTCCTGGTGTCACCACGCAGGTCACGGCCGGCGCTACTTGCAAGGGACTACTTTTTTTTTGTCGTCAATTTTTTAAGTAACGTATATTTTTTTTATTTATATAGCCTATGTCCATCTGCACACCCTGACCATTACAATGATGTATCGGGTGTGTGGATTGGCGCTGTGGTTCCCGAGTTTACCCACCTCAAAGGTCCAAAGTTCTAGCTTTATAATAGTAGTATAGATATGGGGGGAGGTAAATTAATTATAATTAATTAAACATTTATTTTTAATTAATATATTTTATTTCATTGATAATCATTTGTTAATTGTATAATTAATTTCATTTTTGTAATTAACTTTGAGGTGCGGGTTGTGTGTTTTTGTAGGAGTAAAACGTGCAAAGTAAATTAATTATAATGAATTCATAAATATTTGTAAATTAATATTAATTATTTAATTGATAATTAATTATGTTAATTGTATAATTAATTTGTTTAAATTACGTTTCTGGTGCAGGTTTTGTGTTACATAGGGGTATAAGGTGAGAAGTAAATTAAATAAAATGAATTAATAATTAATTGTTAATTACTATTAATAATTAGTTTTTTTAGTAATAGTTAGTAATAGTTTCTTATTATTGATAATTTGATAAATATTTAATTATATAACATATAAACTAATACTATTTACAGATTAAATTTTAAATATGTGTTGTGTATTTTGCTGAGAAATTCACGTCCCTCTGCTCAGGAACCAGATCCCTTCTTGTGGTCCCCGAGTCAGGAAAGCCAGGCTGGGTGGGAAGGCATTCTCTCACCATGGACCTCTTTATTGAAATCAGCAGCTATTCATTTGAGACATTGCCCTGACATCTCCAATTCAGAAAGCACCTTAAGACGATCCTATTCTGATTCTGATTCTGCTCCCATTTATCAGTTTTTAGCTTTTCGGGGTTCGATTCAGGAGCTTTATAAATAAATAAATAAAGAAATGAATAGAAATCTAGGATAGAAAGTTGTTTAAGAAAAATTACATTTAAAAATAGTTAAGTAATCTTTTATAAATATGTTATTTATTATTGCATGTGCTATTTGTGTTGTGCTTTTTAAATGTAAATAGCATTGAAATGTATTTAATTTTATTTAAAAAATTGTTTATTTTTATTTTTACATATTTACAATTTTTTGTTATTTGGTATGTATTTGAAATCATTTTATTTTGTTCAATTTAATTAGTCTGTTTCTAATGCTGCACTGACTGGAGTGGGAATAGTACATTTTAACCCCTCCGCTATCGAACACTTTTCCTACTGTTGCGCTGACTGAAGTGGGAATAGTGAAATATATCCCTCCGCTATTCAAAACTTTCCCTACAGTTTAACTGACTGTAATGGGAATAGTAAATGTTACCCCTCCACAATACAACACTTTCCCTACTGTTGCACTGACTGGAGTGGGAATAGTACATTTTACCCCTCCGCTATCCAACACTTTTCCTACTGTTGCACTGACTGGAGTGGGAATAGTAAATTTTACCCCTCCGCTATCCAACTCTTTCCCTACTGTTGCACTGACTGGAGTGGAAATAGTAAACTTTAACCCCTCCACAATCCAACACTTTCCCTACTGTTGCACTGACTGGAGTGGAAATAGTAAATTGTGCCTCTCTGCAATCCAACACGTTCCCTACTGTTACACTGACTGGTGTGGGAATAGTAAATGTTAACTCTCCGTTATCCAACACTTTCCCTACTGTTGCACTGACTGGCGTGGCAATAGTAAATCTCACCCCTCCGGAGTATAATGCTTTGCCTACTTTTGTATAAATTGTAGTTGGAATAGTGTATTCATTGTAAAATTGTATAGGCTAGTTTATATTGTTTACATTTATATCATTATGTTTATTCAAAATAATGTTATTTAATATTTATTAATGTTTTTCTATGTAATATATTTTTAGTAAATTGCAATTTCTTATTTTGTTCAATTTTTTATTTGTAATTAATATGGTTTATTTATTTAATATTTATGTTATTGAATATATGTATGTATGTATGTATATATATATATATCTTTTTATATTGTTGCATGTAAAAAAACTAGTACATGATAATATAAATGAAATTGTTTGGTTTCATAATATTTATTACTTAGAAATTTGTAAATAAATATATGCATATATATATATTAATATATATGTGTGTTTTACTTTTGAAAAATAATTATAATTGTTAGATTAAAAAAAAAAACATTACATATATTTAATTTGATTACATTTGTGTTAATATTTCATACATTTAGGCCCTCATTACAATGTCGGTTGGAAAGTATTCCTATGTATGAAAGTGTTCCGTGCGCAAAAATGGTAATCGTACATTTAGCGATTAGCAAGTTTGCGAGGCATTGAATCTGTGAATGATTTAGCAAACTCGCAATCAGCGACACGTCATTTGCAAAATTCGCTAAAAACGTGCTTGCAAATTGTGAATTCACAAAATGAGATGCATGAAAAATTTGCAATTCGCGATTTTGCGAAATTTGCTATTTTACACATCGCAATTACCACCAACTCTGAGCAGGTGGTAACCAGGTGCAACCTATTTAAAGAGGCCCACAATGCCACAGTGATTTTCCACAATGGCTGGGCTGTATGTGATAGCCAGGAGGCTGCAAATCAGAGTTGCTGCATAGAGAAGGAGACGCCAGAAATGGATCTTCAGAGCACACATCACCCTGTTCCAGCGGACTGTGGAGGAGATCCATGTGAATAACAGGCTGGACGAAGACAGCATCCTGGACTTAAAAGAGGAGCTCAAACCAATACTAGAACACGCCACACACATGACACACACCATTCCCTCCCATATACAGGTCCTGTACTCACTGCACGCACTGGCATCAGGGAGTTTTCAGGAAATGATAGCCACAGCAGGAGGGGTCTCTCAGAATGCACTGTTGCGCTTCTATTACGCTTTCCTTGATGCAATTGTACAGATTCTGCATCAACACATCCAATTCCCCAGCACACAAGAGGCACTAGATCAGAACAAGCAGTTCTACCAGATAGCCCAATTCCCCCACGTAATTGGCTGCATAGGTGGGGCCCATGTCGCTATCTCCACCCCCTCACAGAATAAGTATGTGTTCCGGAACCGCAAGTCCTTTCATTCCCTGAACATACAGGTAGTGTGCAATGCCAAACATGTCATCACTGATATTGTAGCTAAATACCCGGGCAGCACACACGACTCAATCATTTTTCGCCACTGTGGAATTCACCGATGACTCACAGATGGAGAGTTTGGTGAGGGATACCTGCTAGCTAAATGTATGAATATCAAAGACACAATCAGTAAAGCTCAGAAGTGGCAGGACAGTGTTAAACCTGATTCTTTTCACCCTGCAGGTGACAGTGCATATGCTGTACGTGACTATATCCTGACGCAGCGGCACCCTGATTGGAGGGCTATGCTTTTGGCAGACTGTCACTGTTTTCTTATTAATGCTTACGAGCACACACACGTTCTCATTGTGGGAAAGTGTTTTTAAAGCATCTTGTGTTCTTTTTAAATCTGATTTGCGCCATCCTATTCTTGTTTTAAAATACATCAGTGTCAATCACACTTACACTCGCTTGCCTCAGACCCCGGTCTGTCACGGCTTGTGCCGCTTGAACGGAGGGTCGGCCCAGGCATCAACTCACTTCCGGCTGTACGAGCGGAAGGGACAGCAGCGGTCTAGTTGCCTTCCCCCTTTCTCTACATATTCGGGAGGAAGGCGCGGATGCGTGCAGGGGAACCTGATTTAAGGGCTACGCTGTTGGCAGACTGTCGCTGTTTTATTATTAATGCTTGCAAGCAATCGAACGTTCTCAATGTGGGAAAGTGTTTTTAAAGCATCTTGTGTTCTTTTTAAATCGGATTTGCACCATAATATTCTTGTTTTAAAATACATCAGTGTCAATCTCACTTACCCTCGCTTGCCTCAGACCCCGGTCCGTCACGGCTTGTGCCGCTTGAACGGAGGGTCGGCCCAGGCATAAACTCACTTCCGGCTGTACGAGCGGAAGGGACAGCAGCGCTCTAGTTACCTTCCCCCTTTCTCTACATATTCGGGAGGAAGGCGCGGACGCGCGCAGCAGCACCCTGATTGGAGGGCTGCGCTGTTGGCAGACTGTCGCTGTTTTCTTATTATTGCTTGCGAGCACACGAACGTTCTCATTGTGGGAAAGTGTTTTTAAAGCATCTTGTGTTCTTTTTAAATCTGATTTGTGCCATACTATTCTAGTTATAAAATACATCAGTGTCAATCTACCTTACCCTCGCTTGCCTCAGACCCCGGTCCATCACGGCTTGTGCCGCTTGAACGGAGGGTCGGCCCAGGCATCAACTCACTTCCGGCTGTACGAGCGGAAGGGACAGCAGCGCTCTAGTTGCCTTCCCCTTTCTCTACATATTCAGGAGGAAGGCGCGGATGCGCGCAGCGGCGCGCCAAAGGCAAGTGCGTCCGCGGCAGACGGCTGCCAGCTACCAGGAGACTCTCGTCCCTGCCAGGTACCCCCAATTTGTGTTTTATGCTTATTAATATGTCTAGCCTCAGATACTCTAGTAAAGAACTCAAAGATTTAAATCTCCCCAAGGTCTCAATTTCTGACACCTTATCAGCTGATATTCAAAGGTTTCCACATATTTTTCCTCAGTCCGGTCCTCTGATCAGATCGTGAATACAGTCCCTTCATGTCTCAACTCACCCAATGAAGCTAAGGATCTTACTCCGATCTACTTCAATGCCCGTTCCATTCCCAAACATACATTGGAAATATGGAGCCTTCTTGACTCTGAAGCCCCGGACTTATGTTTCGTGTCCAAGACCTGGTTACACGAGAACGCCACTCAGGATCTTCACATAGCCTTCCCTCCGAACTATAAAATAATGCGACATGACAGGAAGGACTCCAGGGGGGGTGGACTACTGTTCTCTGCAACTCACAATATAGACATCGGCTGCATAGAGAGCCTTGTGTTCGACCGCACCGAAATTATCGTGTTTAAAATCATTGGGGTTTCAAATGAGGTCTGGAAGGGGGCCCTGCTCTATCGGCCACCCGGAACTAAGGGAGAATTTGCTAACTCTCTGCAAGAGATTATTGCCCCTCATGTCCTGACTTCGGATACATTTCTTTTGATTGGCAATTTTAACTATCATGCGGATGAACAACTAGATGCAGAGACTGAAAAACTAATCTCCAATATGGGCACCCTCAACCTCAGTCAGAATATTGCCGGCCCGACCCATCGGGCAGGCCATACCCTTGACCTCCTCTTCACCAACTCCCCTGATATTATCGCCCGCCTTCCCATCTCATTGCTCTGGACGGACCATTACCTAATGAAATTTACCATCCCCACTCCTACGATTGAACTAGTCCCTACAGAGGAAGCCACATTTCGCAGGCCCCTGAAAAAAATTACACTTTCCTCTTTCTCTAAGCATTTCCAGTCCGAGTCGATAAATCTTATCAAAGGAGTTAGTGCTGCTGCCCAGCATCTTGAGGTAACCATAGAAAAGGTATTGGACAAAATTGCCCTCGGCGTAGGGTCAAGTGTAAGTCTAGGTCTGCCCCATGGTTCACGGAACAGCTAAAAAGTGCTAAATTTTTAACAGGAACTGCTGAGAAAAAATGGCGGAAAAACAAAAATCCAGTAGACCGCAATGCTTATAAAACCACGCATACTAACTATATGCGGGATATAAGGTCGGCGAAGCAAACTTATTTAACGGAGCGCATAAACAAAGCAGAAAATTCCTCTAAAGAATTGTACCAAATCTTAAGAGAATTTACCACCCCCAATAATCCATCGTCCACTACCAATTCTAGAGAATGGACTGAAGCTCTCTCGAAATTCTTTGAGGATAAAATAATCACTATACACGAGTCCTTTTCTCCTTGTCAAATTTTAAGGCAGTCTGAAGGGCCACCATTCACCCCTGACGATCCATCTCAAATCTGGAATGAATTTGAAATGTTTGATAAGGATAAGACTCTGTCAGTTGGGTTAAAAATTAAGTCAGGCTCCCCCACGGATCAGGTTTCCCCCAAACTGTTCACAACACTGGCCCCTGCCCTGGTAGAATGCCTAACCAGCCTCCTTAATAAATCTCTTCTAGAGGCAGACTTTCCCACTATATGGAAGGCAGCCAGAATCAGGCCAATACTGAAGAAACCCGGAGCATAGCCTAACATTCTGCTAAATTATCGACCAATCTCTTTGTTGCCGTACTTTGGAAAGATACTGGAATCTGTTGTCAATAGACAGTGGGTGAGCCATCTTGAGAATAAGGGGCTGCTAGATCCCTCCTAGTCAGGCTTTCGTGCTGCTCACAGCACCGAGACAGCACTGGTCGAGGTCGCAGATAATATCAGGCTGGCCCTGGATAAACATCAATCAATAATCCTAGTCCTACTTGATTTGTCTGCGGCCTTCGACACCATCTCCCACCGCATTCCTATTCAACGGCTGTGGGAGATGGGTGTCAGAGGGAAGGTTCTGGAATGGTTTTCCAGCTATCTCTCCAACCGCACAACTACCGTCCAAGACGGCCGGAACACAGCAGTCACTCGGCCTATTAATATGGGTGTTCCGCTGGGCTCCATCTTGAGCCCTACACTCTTTAATGTCTATGTGACACCCTTGGCCAAAGTAATTAGGGCGTTCGGCTTTGAGGTTCTATCCTACGCCGATGATACCCAGGTTCTGGTCACCCTAGGCCCCGACCTCAATGAGACAAAGCTCCGATTTAAAAAGTGTATGGTCGAGGTCCAGAACTGGATGGGTATCAACCACCTGCAGCTTAACGGCAATAAAACAGAGATCATGCTGTTTGGCAAGGCTGCTGATCATTGGACGCAGGACTGGTGGCCAGCACAGCTTGGCGACTGTCCGACCCCCAAGGAATCAGTGCGGAACCTGGGATTCCACATGATAATAAGCTATCCATGAAGACCCAAACCAACCACATTGTTGGAACCTATTTTGGACTTATGCGCAGTCTGCTCAAAGTCTTCAAGTGGATTCCAGCAGAGGCGCGGAAACCCTTAGTGCAGGGTCTAATTTTAAATCGGTTAGACTATGGGAATTCGCTCCTACTAGCGATAAATGAGCACCACCTGAAGAGATTACAGGTTCTTCAGAATACTACAGCGCGGTTGGTCTTAGACCTTTCCTGAAGATCGCCGTCTGCTCCATGCCTCAAAAGCCTTCATTGGCTACCTGTGACGAAGCAAATTATGTTTAAAACATTATGTCTCGTTCACAAACATATGTATGGGAACGGCCCTAAATATTGGTCCCACAAACTTACTTGGTATGTTCCCAGAAGGCAACTGAAATCTAGCACTGAATCACTGCTTGCCCCGCTGAGAATACAAACCGCCAGAAATGGGGGTCGTGCTTTTTCCTTTCTTGCCCCTTCCTTCTGGAATAAGATGCCCCTGAACCTGCGCACGACCTCAGAACACACCTGCTTTCGCAAGAGGCTGGAGACCTGGCTGTTTGGAAACTAGCTGTCCTCATCCTGTCAGAGCCGTCTGCAAGCGCCATGAGACTCTTTGGATGTGATATGTGCGCGTTACAAATGCCTTTGACTTGACTTGACTTGACGCCGTACCGAAATCCAGCCACTGCTGGGGAGTGGAGGTATAACAGCACCCACAGAGCGACCCGCTGTGCCATTGAGAGAACATTTGGAACCCTTAAGAGCCGTTTCCGCTGCCTACATAGGAGTGGAGAAGCTCTACAGTACAGCCCGAGACATGCTGCAAAATCGTGGTCACATGTGCCATGCTACACAACATCGCCACCAGGAACTGCACCCCAGTGGAGTTCACAGATTCAGACTCATCAGATGAGGAGGGGGCAGCTCCACGATGCAGACCAGCCGGTGGTGGTGGTGCGGCTGCCGGCCACCAGAGACGAGATGAGATCCCACAGAACTATTTCTAGGTGAGTAATGATGACACAATGCTACAGATTGGCGCAAAACTGTGTTTTTATTTCCTTGAGTGCAAGAGCATATCCGTCACACAGCCTGACATGCACACAATGTGAGTTCAAATTGCTTGCACATGATAAACACACAGTACAGGTCTGTTGCTCAAACATGAGTCAAGATGCAATGGGATGCCTCACCAATGGCCATGTGCCACTCATGACACTTCATGTTCTGCAGGCACGGCTTGTGCCCCTCGCTCAGGGTGCCCACTGCCCTACCCAGAGCCAGCGGCAGTTCTCCCCTGCTGTGCACTCCAATGTTTGTCCTGGTGAATGAGTGGAGTGATGCTGCTCCCCCTGGATTGGTCGTCACTCTCCAGTGAGCTGAGGGGCCCAGTGCCACCTGTGGCTGCTGGCTGCAGCTAGTCCACGGCATGTGTGACCTGCACCAGGCCCTTGGCTACATCCTGGCAGCAGTGTGCCATCTCATGCTGCATGCTGACACAGCGACGTGCCAGCAGTGATGTGGCAGTGGACAGGCGGTTCACAGCCTTGGTGTTGATGCAGCACTGCTCTTAAACAAACCTCCAAACCATCACTATATATCCAATGAGCTATCACACTTTACTCGTCGGTGGGGCCCATAACACCGCGAGTCACTCATTCATACAAATCACCCTGCTTCCAAGATCAGTGAAAACCAGAGGATGAGCTGCTGGAATAGCAGAGTGTCCTACTTCATCTAGTTAATATAAATTCTATACATTATATATACATCTGCAGTTTATAAGATCTTACCATGGTTTTAATTCTGGAGAAAACATTAAAGACACCCCACTGTTTGGTCAATGGATCAGCTAGTAAAAGTTAAGTAATGGACAACAAGACAGGCTTAATTCTCCATTTATTTAATTTGTATTAAAATGTTACTAGATCTCCTAGCATGACTTTATCTTATTAAGACCTTAGTTCAATTTCAATTTAAAATTTTATTTATTCACCTAAAGAAAGATAAAATTTAAATTCAACCAGTTTACATTTATTTAGCAGAATAGTTCAGAAAAATATGTCAGAGACATATTACCAATCTTCTTCGGCAATGGAAATCAGTATTAAAGCAGAAGAGTTCCCAAAAACAGCCTCTCTATTCTTTCTCGATGTTCACCACCCATCAGGACTCCGTCCCCATCAAAAGTTAAAGTCAGGAAATTTCATTGCCATTGCACCAAGGAAAATCGATCAGTCCGATAGCATGTCGTGGTGCGAAAAATAATTCAAATGCAAGCTTCTTCTTTCTTCCAAACGACCTCTTTTATACCCTTTTCCCTAACTATTTAAGTAAAATTTGAATCTTTTAGGGTCCGCATTCAATTCTCATTGGTATATTCAAAGGGTGGAGGAGGATAACTCAGTTGTTTTCTATAAGATCATATATTGGTTACACTGCGCAAATAATATTTATATGGCCATAAGATTGTTTTTCATGTAAATTTGTAAACAGTAGGCGGTACAAAATGTGATGAATTGTTTAATTGAGATCACAATATCTGAAGATATCAGCACATCACTATGCAGTTTTTCATTTTTGCATCCACCGGTCAAATTATCCTATTAATATTCACAATGAGCGCTATGTTTTGTCTTATTTCATTTTATTTCAATTGTCCATCTTATAACTTAATTACAAATTGAGCGGTGATCACCTCGCGTTCAGCGCGTCCATCTAATAGGCAGTAGTATCTCCAAACTGTCTATTGTCATGTCGCGCCACGTGACCGGAATTGAGAAAGTGAAGCGTTCAAATTTTGTGAGAATCGGAGAACTATGCACACGGAAATTCCGAAACAAAGAGCATTTCTATCGGCGTGACCGCACGGGAGACTTCAATACACCGAGTTTTCACTGCCACACCGGTAAGAGACGCTGAAGCACGTTCAGCTTTAGATGGGTGGCAACACGGATAAAAAACGCCGTATAACCGCCGTGTATCTTTTTCTTTTTCTAAACAGAAATCTGGTCACTTGCATAATTCGATACTTCCCTTTACCTTGTGGATAGCAGGTAGATTTTTTCGAGATACACTCACATTTACGTTCACTCAGGTTTTGTGTTCACTCATTGTAAAACGGAAGCACCGGTCGGGCGCTTTTATGCAGATCGGGTTATAAGGATGGTTTTAAAGTACGATCACAGTTTTGATTGCGTTCAGATAATTACTAGTGCACTACATACCACTATATATGAAGACATGATGAAATGGCATGTATTAGGTTGTTTGTGATAGATAATTTAGGACTGTTCTTTTGTGTTCGCTTTTTACAAATGTGATATTATTAATGTTTGAGGTGGTGCTTAGAAAAGTCACACCTTATAGGCTTTCAGCAGTCAAGTCCCCTGAAGAAGGGCCCCAGCCCAAAAAGCATGGGGCGGAAAATAAGTGAAATTGAATTGTTAAATGAGACACTATTGAGTCAATAGTACAAAGATGATGAAAGAATAAAAAACACTACAAAATGAAAAAAAGATTTTGGAGAATTTTATTGACAATATATGAAATCACAAGAAGGAGTGCCTAATTGGAGATGTCACTCCTAAGGGAAATTACGCTTGTTTCTACATAGTGGATGAGGATAACCTCATCTCCTCATTGTCCATATTTCCGCCTAGTCATAGCTCCAAACACAATAAGGTTGTGATTGTTCATTATTACATTCTTTCACCCTTGTCCTTTAACTTGTCACTTTCATATACTTTCCCAGGCTCACGACACGGACATCTTAACTTGGCACCATTTTGCTCTTCAGGCCACGCTGACCTTGACACCAGCCACACAGGCACAGGCTCCTTGCACATTTCTCGAGCACAGTCGCTCAAGATGTTCTTTTGGAGTCTGACAAACCCTCCATGTTTTACTAGGCTGCATGGGCCATAACGGGAACTATCATAGAAACAAACACAATTAAACGTTAGGTTTCAAAATATAAACCTTCTGCTACCTTCCCCCCCATTCTATGTTTACCCTGTTAGTGGTTACCTAGCTTCAGGCCACACATATGTGTTGTTTTCTTACCATTCTCCATCATTTCTGCCACAATTCTACATTTAAAAAGAATTCATGCATAGCTTTTCATTGGACTATAGCATTTCCGCACCATATTAGTAAGACAGTTTCACATAATTAATGGATTACGGTTTGCAACACAATCATATTAGTATCCCACGTGTATTTGTCTTCAAGCCCTGCAAACACTGTGTCTTCGGCTACGGCAGCTGTGATGGTGGACGGCCGTGGCCTGCACATAGAAGGGATTCCTGAATTAGGATGGACAGGGATTATGCTGTGTGCTATGCTGCACGCTGGTCCTGGACTGGTTGTTCTTCTCCACTTGTGTCCAGTGGACCTGCCTCCAGTGGTGGGAGTGGTGGTACTATGAGGCGCCGTCTGCGTGTCACAGGGATTACTGGGCTGCCTTCCTGATTCCTGTGTTTCAGGTGGTGCTGTGAAAGTAAGTTCACACATTAATTTGGTGTTCTCCCTCGCATTGGTTATGCAATAAATTTGCCAGATTTCGAGTTACATGGGTACTATCTGTCTGTTTTCTGCCTTTCCTGAATTACTCATTCTGATTCTACCTTGCTGGGTCTCACTGCTCCACTGTTTGGTGCATGTGACTACATCTCCCATAATGCATTGCTGGGTGTGCTTATTGACATGCACTGGCGTTGCATTCATGTTTAGTGCCTGGGTCTTTCCTGAGTGTGTGAGTGATGTGGTGATGTATCAGGGGAGTAATAGCATGCTTCTTACCTTGTCTGATCTTTGGGGGTTCGGAGCTGTCCAGGTCAGCCACGCCACTGACACTCTCCGGCTGCAGGGTGCCCTCCACCAACTCCTCAAGAGGAGTAGAGTCAGTTGCAGTGGACGTCCCACCACCGGTCTTCTTTGCCTCTGCCAGCCTTGTTACCACCTTTTCTTTTGATCTTTGACGCATATCGTATCACCTTTTGAGGATGTCCTCTACGGTGCGGTGGGTCACTCCGATGGCATTCACCTTCTCGTGTATATCAGCCCAGATTTTAATTTTGCGTGCCTCTGGTACACGTAGGGATTGCTTCCCACACAGGAGCTCATGGCTGACTGCCATTTCCTATATGAGCAACTCCATCTCCCTTTCACTGGACTTTTGCTTCCTTTTTCTGCCACTCTCCCCGTGCTGCTTCTCCTTTGCCTGTGTATCCATTTCCCCTTCTCTCAGTTGCAGTGCACAAGTGTCTCAGCTCTCCTCCCAGCCTCTCACTCAGCTTCTGGCAATCAGGTGCAGCATGGGCAGTCACACTTCCTGGTTGTGATGTCATCATGCTGCACCTGAATTGCAGATTCTCAGATTTGCAATTCCTCATTTGCAAATTTGCGAATTCGCAAATAAGAAATCGCTGAATAGGTGTTCGCATCAATATTCTGGGAATTTTGGGTATCGCTAAAATGTTGCGAACTTTTATTTACATCGAATCGCAAATTCCGATTTTGATACATATGGCCCTTGCTCTCGTAGTTGAAGGTCTTTTCTTAGCTGAGTATTACAGTTTTCTAAGAAAAAAGGCCTTTCCCACATGTTCTTGGTCTCACATATGTAATCTTTGCTTGGTAATAGGGTGTTGCTGCCCAGGAAACGAAGGTGACTCTCTCACCAGAAATATGTAATAATGTTGTATCAGAGATGCTCAGTCTTCCCAAAACTTTTGTCATTCGTCGGTGTGGTTGGGGCCTGTTATCCAGCTGATGGAATTATTCATATTCAGACTTATTTAAAGCAGTCTGTGCTGCCTTTCAGTTGACCCCGGCATCGTAATAAGGTCATAAGGGCCTTATTAGAATGTCATTCGGGCGGGCGTCCAACCAACATCATTTTGGAATTGAACTAATCAGGTGGTTCCATCCAACAAATTAGAATGCAACCCCCCTCATGATGTGGTCGGAAACATCCATTTTACCATTGCGACTTGTGTTGCGGCTGGATAAGGCTGCATTGGAAATATTGATGTTTCCGGCGTTCCCACGTGGAATAATTTGATTTATTCCACGCGGGAACGCCGGATGAGGGTGGTCACTTGGAGGTAGCCGAATACAGTGCTTCTGACAATTCAATAATCGAAACGGAGGTGTGCAAAGCCAATAAAGCGCATTCCTATTGATGGATTAGGAATCTATACAGAAACGTTGTGATATTGAATACGAGATATTGGACACAAATAATTTACAGAAAGAAGAATAAACGACTGACGTTGTGTTTAGCAATCTGCCCTACCCGTAATAGGCTGGGACGGAATTACAACCAGCCCGGAGGGAGTCTTTTCAGCATTGAAAATATTCCGTCCTGATGATGGTCTATATGACGACTGCCCTCTAGACCGAAACGTCGACACTTCATCATCTCCTGAAATGTTGCTTTGGCACAAACTTACAACCATTTTCTATTAATTAATTTAGGTTGTCTGTCTAATCCATGAGGAGTTGATGTTTTCAGTTGTGAGCTGTAGATATAAAAAATTGCTTGTCTCTGTTCATGACTTTTGCTCCAATTTATTTGTCTGTGTTTATCTCCCCAATTTTTTGTTAGTAAATATAAATTTGCCAAATATATTTATTTCTCTGTGTGTTCTCTCTTTACCTTCCATTAATTTATTTTGATTGTGTACTAAGACTGTTATCCTGTGGTTACAAATGAGTGTGTTACACTTGTACAACTCATAAATCACACTGACTATTTTCTAAATAAGTCCCTTGTAGCATACTCTGACCTTAATCATATAGTGCCCAAGCCTACAAGGGTTTATTGGGTTTTCCCCTGCCTATAATGCGATGAGATGGAGGCACAGCTATGGGCCTTGTCGGTGGCAGGCCACCGGCATTGTAATAAGGTCCTAAATTATTTTACAATAGAGTGGGACAATATAGGAAGGGATTAAGGTCTGCTGCAGCAGTCTGTTGTTGATGTCCACATTTCCTGTGAATATTCCATGCGGACCAGTGTTATTGCAATAGCCAAAGACAACTACAAGCACTCTTAATCAGTCTTCGGGAAACTCATTACCAGCTTACGCCAATTATATCAATCAGTTTAAAGACTGACAAAAAAGGTACCATTGACTTTTTAGCAAAACAGTACTTCCAAATATTTTCATTGAAAACACTGATGCTCATTACTTTAGTTGCTGGTTTTGGAGAATGAGTTCTACCATCTCTTCAAGCCATATAAGTGAGGTCTGCAGACTTGCCCTCAAACACGTGGTGTGTAGTTGGTGGTACAGCAGGCCTGTGTCCTAGTAGAATGGGATTAGGCTATTAGCCTTACTGAGGATGCCTTTATAACAAAGCTTATTGGTTTTGGAGCTTAAGTGGCATTAGCCCAACTGTCAACTTGAGTTGTTTGCTACCAGAAGTCATGTAGGTTTAAAAGCTTCCACAATTGTCAAGAACAAGGGCTGAACCCTTCAGATCCTGTTCACACTTCTGGCAGATTTCCAATATACCCTTTTAGACACACGAATCAAAAGATAAGAACTGTTGTATTATCAATCCATGGCTAGGGCATATAACTCTCCGTAACTACCACATGGGAATACCTCAAGTCTACCATCAGCCAGCCGGGGATAGCTGTTCTCCTATTATTGGACTTCTCTTCTCCCTCTAACAAGTTACAAGTACAGAGTGATTTATAAATGGAAGGTACTTCTCTGGATTGGATCACATCACATAATGATTTCCCTCTCTCCATTGACGATGTCCCACTTTGGTAACAACCACCACAAGGAGAGCTAGAGAAGTTATAGGCTGTTGCATGACTTACCTTTCAAATTCATATATCAGAAAGAATGCAATAAAGAGTCCAAAAATGACTGTAGCATGCCAATAGTTTTCCCATAGGTTTCATCAGTTACAGGTCGGGACACCTCACCCACATTTCGGTGGCATGCTTCATCAATGGTGTCTTTCTACCATGCTGGTAGGTAAATACCACTAGGATGGACTCAGTTTTAGTTTGAGGAAGTCTAGCGTAAGAAAAACTGGATAGATTCAGATATAATCAAAGTATCTCAGAGTGTATTCAGAAGATAATTCTTTAATAAATGGGTACTCCATGCAAGGTTAAAAATAAAATCATACACAATCTGTATATATAAAGACAGATATTTTAGACATAAGTGAAGTCTGACTATATGTCACATTCTGGGGCGGATTATGATGCGGTTTGGAAGGCCTCCTAAAGGCATTTGCTCTGTCCAAATCTTATTGGGAACGTTTCTTTCCGACTGAATTGGAAAGGTTTCCGACCAACTGATTATGATGCGGGTTAGGTGTTAGGAATATCCTAACCTGAATCTGGCATCATTCGAAATGACGAGCCATACAGAGCAGACTCGTATGTCTCTGGGGGCCGCGTTTCCAAATGACCCATTACAATGCTGGATTCAGACACAGCCTTTCATGCCGTCTGACTCAAATCGACAGTCAGAATCAGACTTTGGGGGCCTGTAGTGGCCCCCCTGCACCCAGACCCTTCCCAATTGGGCCTGTGTGGGTACCCATGTGTCCACCCTTACCAGCCATGCAGCCAGGGGGTGCCCGCCATAGGGTGCCTGATTTTTCCCTAGCCACCCCTTTCTTCAATGGGAGCCTATGCATTCGGTCAGAATATAGGCTCCAATTGAAGTCAATGGGAGTCCTACCGAATCGTATCTGGAAGCATCCGGATGCATCGTAATCGGTCGGTCGGCAGTTCAGCGCCTGGACGCCTTAGGGCAACTGTAGCGCTTTATAAATCCCATTTTCATTTCATTTCATTTCATTCATTTCATTTCATTTCATTTCTCTCAATCCGAGTTGGTCGGAAACCATTCCCAAACCGATTCGGTTGGAAAGATTTCCGAACTGTATCTTAATCTGGCTATGTGTGTGATAAATACCATTTGTTAACAACACAGATGTTCTTCAAGGCTCCAGCATTGCACCACATGTATTCAAAGCATACCTCTGCCCCTTCCAACCATCAACAGTTCATTCAACCTAACCTGCCATTGATGACATCAAGATCACTACATTGATGACATCCAGATCACTATTCAAATGAAAAATTCCTTGGGCATGTTATACTGCCTCCTAATAGTGCACCAATGGATGAAGTGCATCCACCTATAAATCAACTCTTCTAAAACATGTTGAAACTGGTTTCTTGCACAACCCTTTGGCCTTTGGCTATAGCCACGAGAAACAGAGGGGCATATTTGCAAACAAATGTTGGAGTGTGGAGCTGCGCCACGCTCTGACTGCAAATGCAGCCTACATAGAAAGAGCTAATAATGAGGAGAAATTAATGATTTCTCCTTGTATTGTCATTCTAACACCTGGCAATCCATGGCGTTAGAATGGTGCTGGGGCAGGGTCAAAAAGCAAAGGGTGCTGTGGTGAAACGCCCACCGTAACACCAACTGCACGCTCCTTTCTCACAGAGGACAGCGGTGGAAATGGGCATATTTACACGGTGGCATTAGGCCACGTTAAGTGGCTTAGCGCCACCTTTTAAATATGGGAAATTGAGCTGCGCTACCTGAGCGTCAAAAAAGTGATGCTCCGGTGGCAATTGAGCTTGTAAATATGCTCCAGAATCTCTGTCACAAAGTTAGGAAAATCCTTGTTAGCAACGTCAGGAATCCGGGGTGATCATGAACTCTAAACTCTTCTATTTTTCCCATATAAGCTAGGGTACACCTCCTCCTTCACCTGAAAAAGGGTGTGATTACATTTTTAACATATTGGTTTTCCTCTCAAATGACAGTCGATTTATATACTGCCAATGGACTATAACTAGGGAAACTTATCCTTGTACTCTGCAGCAGTATTTAATTTGTAAAAATAATAAATGCCAAGAGTCTAGTCTGGAGGCCATAGTAACTTATACCCCCTCCAATGCCCCTCTCAGTGTTGCCAATAACAGTACAAACATGACTTCTAAAAATTCAGACTATACCAGGCCCTATAAGAATTACTTGGGTGGGCAGGTTTTAGTAATTTTTTATGTCTACTGAATTATTAAACGATTGTTATTGTTTTTATCTCTAAATCAGACAAACAGTGCCACCTTGTGGCAGACTGTCATAAGTGCCAGTGTTGACAATTAAGTACCGGTGCCGAGCACTGGAAACCACCAGCTCAAATTAAGCACTTCTCTGCAGACTCAGGTGCAACCAGAAGAAGGCTGCTAGACAGTATCTACATCTTAGCATCAATGATTACCTCACCCATCCTTTAAGCAATTCAATAACTTCAAGGTGGAAGCCTTATTGCCTTCAAAACACTCATCATTGTTCATAGCACTGGAGCAATCTTTTCGAACCTAGGCCATGTGGCTCACTTTCCATAGCCACTCTTTTATGCATCAACATACCAACCCTGTCCCTACCCCCTGCATTCTTCTTCTCCATTCCAATCGCATGGTACATTTTCCCATTGAAAACGCAGCTATCAGCATATGTATGTGTTAGTGAATTTAACCGAATGCTGAATACATCACAATGGGGTCCAGGATGGGTCTCTGGTCACTGCAAGTGTAACAATTTTATCAGCATTGTCCTTCGTCAGTATATATCACACAAAAAGACTCCTGGACTTTAGCGAAATACAATTTAGTGAAAACTTCACATCGAACTAATGATCAGCGTTATACTTATATTATCATGTCTAATTCGCTCACACTATCTGCTGATAATTGTAGCAGAAACAGCGAAACCTGATGACGTGTCCTAAGGGGTAATAAACCCAGATATTCCAATATGTCAGGTGTAAGTAATTTCTATCTTCTTTATATATTTTCAGTCTGATATTAGTACATTTAATGAAATCTTCCATTATAAATGGAGAATTGTCCGAAAGCAAAATTTTTAAAAACCCAAAAAAAACGGGAATGGTGGAGTAGTGACTGACACCTAAAAGGGAACAACACTAGAACTCACTAAAGAAACGTTTTGGGTCCTGTTTACAAGAATTACAGGTACACTTTGAGAGCCTATTTGCAGTCGCCCTTGTTCATTCGTTGTTGATTCTAGCTTGTAGCACTTTACTCATCTTGATGGAGAAAAAACAAATAACATTTAACATTAGCAGGGATTTTGCCTATCTAACAAGCGGCCATTGTCTTAGAATTGGAACTGACACTGTTCCTAAGTTTAAAAAGTGAATACGTTTTACTTTTTGATTTAGGATCTGATTTAAAACTTGCTGATAAAGGGCAATGCACCAATTTCTGTAGGAAATGTTACATCAGGAGTAGACTTTACTGGTGGAGTGGAGGAAATTGTCCATATGTTTTCTTCAAATTTAGCAGTCAGTCCAGAAAACTCATTACCACCAAATCTAATTCATGTCCGTAGTGTTGCTGTTTCTTTTTTGTGGGAGCAAACACAGTTCTTATATAAAGAATGTTGTTAAATTTGTAATAGACAAGAAACAACAAAAAAGAAAAAATGCAAATTATACAGGTCATGCACCACAAAGAACAGTGATGTGTGAGCAGTTTAGACAGCGATATCATTTAATCTCGGTATCCACGAGGACAGGGGAAAGGGAGAAACACGCATCCCATCAAAAAGGCACACACTCACCATAAGGTACCAATGACAAATATTTAGCACAGGTTCACTGACATTTATGGTAGTTGGGTTCCAGTTTTAATGATACAATGATAAGTGACTACCTCTAGATGTTTGGTCCTCTGCTCCTTCCAAGACGATACTCACTATCAACACTTTGTTCTTTCTTGTTTTGGCTCCAGTTAGATGAAAGCAGAACCACTAAGCACTCAATAAATCAAATGAAATCATGCAAAACACCAAACGTCCTGCACAGCAAACCTCTCATGTTGCACGATCCTCACCAGTGAGGTATAGCTCTGTACTGCTACTGCTGTAGAGGAAACCGAGCACTAGACCATTCTAACCACTGAGAAGGACACCTTGAGACAGACACTAAAGTCATTGTGGATCGATTCACAAGTTCTGCAGCACAGTCAACTACCTCAACTCTGCAAGGGATCCGCAACCTAAACCGGGTACCCAAGTCTGTTGAGACCCTCTCCTGTTGCAGGCTTAGTGCCCAGGAATGAGAGATAAAGGGAGATCGACAAAAATACAGGTGGAAAGGATGTATGACGTTACAACGCATGCTTTTACCACGCATGCCTTTACAACGCGGTTTTTACAACGCATGCCTTTACAACGCATAGTGCTTTGGGGCGCTGGATAGTGAATAGTTTGATTTACTATTCCAACTCCAGTCCCCGTGGATAGTAGGGAAGGTGTTGGATAGTAAATTAAACCTATTCCCTATCCTAGAGCGCCCCCCAGCGCAATGTGTTGTAATGGTTTGCGTTGTAAAAGTTGCATCGTAAAGGCACTGCATGGTAAAAGTTGCGTTGTAAAGGATGTTTCCCGGTGGAAATAAAGAGAGGTCAGGCTCTCCACCCCAAAGGAACGGCACTGCCCCTGTAAAAAGGAACAAGAATACCCAACAGGTAGCTTAACAATCAATGTGTAGAGAACATACCCCGCTGTCACGTTAAACATTTAATATGCTGTCAACCATTTACACCCCCTGTCTTCATGGTTGTGTGTACAACTCTGAATCAAAACTGAAAAGGAAAAGGAACCGACCCTGCTGTTTTGTCTGCATCAGGTCGCACCAACAATATACAGAGTATTTGGAGGGTCCGAGGGGAAATGGTTTATAGACAGAATAGGTACCTAGTCCCCCAACTTATATAGCGAAAAAACACAGGAGGTACTCTCAGTCTGGGTAAGGGAAATGGACCCAAATGGTGTCCAAAAATGCATGCAGACCACTCAGTTGATCTTACGAGAAGACAATATTATGTCAGAGAGAAGATGAAAAGGAGAAGATAGAGAGTCTTTAAGACTAGAAAACAGTACCCATCAGCCCACTCAAAAGCGGAATATCGTCATCTGGGTAGTGGGAGAGAAGGTGTCCTATAGGCTCGTCCTCAGCCGAAGTCTGAGGTTGCCTGATCGTGGACCCTTTAGGTCGAAGCATCCAACCCACAGAAGACAGGTTGTGAGCAGACAGGGCAAAAGGAAAGCTTGCAGTGCAGAAAATAAAGGAAAAGTGCTCCTAGTGGTTAAAAATGCCTAGTTTGATGACATAAGGTAACTTTATTGGGTTTGACCATCAAATTGGCATCATTAAAAGCAGTATGCTGATAGCATGGAAAAAATGTTTTGCTATCTGTCATGAGTGTTACTTGGTCGACATGTTTCAGCCTTTAACGGCTTTCTTCAGGACCATGATGAGCTACCGCAACACATACTTATCGTGAATAACGACCAATGTCCCATGGATTCAAAGGAAAAAGGTGTATCTTCTCCTGTATAAATAATGTGGGAAACAAAAAACAAGACATCATGTTAAGATATATACATAATGTAATTCACATATCATGGTTATGTTGTCAGAGGCTATTATAATTAGCACTCACCCTAAATGAAGGGAGAGAAAACCTCACCTCGCCTGGCAACTGCTCAGGTAGGGAGGAGGCCACGCACTGGAAAAAAGTGCATAAAGAGGAAAATTAGATTTGTCATAAGAGCTTATGAAAAAGCGCGTTCCAGAAAGCAAAACCACAAAGGCAGATAAATAGGACCGGATCCCTAAGAGAGACCAATAAAATCCAACTCTAAGAGAGACACTGGCGTAATTTCTATCTAAACAGAAAGGCCATTATAAACCATAAAGGTTAAAGATGACCGTAACTTTAATGAGCATACTAGCGCTAAAAAAATATATGCCAGGAGAAGTGCTCAGCTAGCTGTGGCTCTGAGAACTTCAAAAAGCGAGAGAAGAGCTCCAAATAACCTACCTCTCCGTCGTTGCCTCGGGTCTGTAGACTGAGCCGAGGGGGAGGTAACGAACTCACGTGGTGTGAGTGTTTTTGGAGAAAAGCGGCGGACCTGGGAGAAGCCTCTCTCCTGAATCCCCGCTATTGGTTAAATGGCGTGAGCCAATCATATTCATTGTCGGCTTGTTAAACAAGAAGCGCGCAAGTATGACGCCTTCAAAATGGTGTTTATACTAATTGGCTGCCAATCAAAACAGAAACGCCGAGTGGCGGACTTGGAAGGAGACGGCACTTTGAAAGAGGCCATTGGTTGACAGGATCAGCCAATGGTCGTGTCTAAATGAGTAAACATCGCATTTCATGTAGTGTGAAATAAACCGAGTAAAAATGCAGGAGCGCATTTGCAAATACATAAAACCCGGTAATTGAAAGAGGCCATTGGTTGACAGAATCAGCCAATGGTCGTGTCTAAATGAGTAAACATCGCATTTCATGTAGTGTGAAATAAACCGAGTAAAAACGCAGGAGCGCATTTGCAAATACATAGAACCCGGTAATTGTTTTCAGCTACAGCGGAAGTCGTTGTAATCATGTATATACACAGTGGAACGCGTCCGAAAATGCAAGGACGAGTGTCATGTACGAGGTCATGGTATACCTTGCCTTGCGTGGTGTTTCAACATATAAGCTTTCGAAACGCAAAGGACCACTGAAAAACGCTCGTGCATCAGAAATAATGCCCTTAAAAAATATAAGTGTGTATGTTATAGTAATGAGGGGTCTTGAATAGCTATCACAGTCATTCACATGTGTCCAGAGTGCGGACATCATCCCGTGATCATGCGCAAAGTATTTTCATCGGAAGGTGTCAACAGAAGGTTACACATTTTCACTGTCTACATCAATTTAAAGATAAACAGGCGTACCACTGGTTTATCCTAGCAAGGAAAAATAACTGAGTGAGCAACCTCGAAAGGTGGAGGTAGTTCACATATGTAAGTGCAATGGAGACATATACAGCTACGTGTCAGTTGTAGTTTAAACCCGTAACTGAAAAGGGCATTGTCCCCGAGGGTGGCATAAATGTATCTGTTGAACGTCCAAACCATATGTGCTAAATGTAATGGTACTGAGGGTCGCCATAAACAGGGGCCACACCTAATGGATAGTTCAAAAAGGTGGACAGATTCACAAAGGTGGAGCAAGGGCCTCAAATCAGTGTTGCTCGAAGAGAGGATGTATGTGCATCTATCAAAAAAAGGGAAGGAAGGAAAGGGCATGACAGGTGTTAAGTCCCTCCCACCTATTTGATGCTCATAGTTGCATCCAAGGGATGTCATCATTCAAACCTTCGCTGTCAGTCCGAAGTTTGAAAACCCACCTTTGTTCTTTCCTGAGGAGGAACAATGAAATGTCGGTTAAGTGGCTGGGTATGTGGGGTTGTTCTAAGATCAACCATCTGAGTTCATCCGGATGATGTTTTCTCTCAAGGAAATGTGTGGTAAGGCGAGTGGCCTGTTTGTTGCGTCTAATAGTGCTTTTGTGCTCTTGGATACGCAATTTGATTTTCCTTGTTGTCATGCCTATATACTTAAGGCCGCATGGACAGGTGATTTGGTAAATGACTTTGTCACTATTACAATTTGTGTGGTGCCTCAGTATCCAAGGGCGGTTGGTACCAATGTCAACCTCGAAGGTCTTCTTTGTTTGGGCACACACTGAGCAGTTTCCGCAGGGATGATGTCCCTGTACTGGAGGGAGATTCCACAAGTTGGGAGTGGATTCAGCTGGAATGTCCCGAGGTCTTGTATGTACAAGAGCATCTCTTAAGTTTGCGCCTCTCTTGAAAGAGAACATTGGTACAGGGATGTGTTCACCTGAGCTGTTGAGAATGCGCCATCTTTGTCTGATAATTTTTTGGATGGTAGACGAAGCGGTGTTGTATGTAGTGACACACACCATTCGATTAATAGGTGGTTTTTCCACTGGTGGTTCTAGTAGGGCCTCACGATGGTTATTGGCTGCACGCTTCAGGCTTTTGCGAACCAATGATTTCGGGTAGTGTCACGCTCTCAACTTCCTGGAGAGATCTCCAGCTTTAGAGCGAAAATCAGCCGTGTCGGAACAGTTCCTCCGAACCCTGAGGAACTGACCAAAAGGGAGGTTCTCCCTCAGGGAGCGGGGATGATGGCTGTCAAACCTAAGCAGTGAATTGCGTGCCATCGGTTTGCGGTATAAAGAGCTTGCCAGATGTCCTTCTTGTGGAAAAATCGTCAGATCAAGAAAAGGGAGTTCGGTTCTACTGAACTCCAAAGTGAACCTGAGATACGGGTTCTGTGCATTCAGCCATTCCTGAAAAAGCTGTAATGATTGTATGTCTCCTTGCCAGACTACTATGATGTCATCAATGTACCGCTTCCACAATTTCAGTTGTTGGAAATGTGGATTGGTGTTGTTCAGTACATGTTGAGTCTCAAAGCTATGGACATAGAGATTCGCTAGACTCGGTGCGAATTTGCTGCCCATAGACGTCCCCGAGATCTGTAAATACAGTGATTCCTCGAAGGCGAAAAAGTTTTCAGTCATGGCAATCCTTGCCAATTCCATGATAAATTGGACGGGAGTAACACTGTCCCTTGGAAAATCTTCTAGGAGGGTTTTAACCGTCTCTAGTGTCTCGATTTGCGGTATACAGGTATACAATGATTCGACATCCAAACTAGCTAGGATATCTGTGTTGGTGTCGAATGCAACATCAGGAAGTTTGCGTAAGATGTCCTTTGTATCCTGGAGGTATGTAGGCATAGTTTTGACAATTGGACTCAGAAAAACATCCACACTTCGGACTGACAGCGAAGGTTTGAATGATGACATCCCTTGGATGCAACTATGAGCATCAAATAGGTGGGAGGGACTTAACACCTGTCATGCCCTTTCCTTCCTTCCCTTTTTTTGATAGATGCACATACATCCTCTCTTCGAGCAACACTGATTTGAGGCCCTTGCTCCACCTTTGTGAATCTGTCCACCTTTTTGAACTATCCATTAGGTGTGGCCCCTGTTTATGGCGACCCTCAGTACCATTACATTTAGCACATATGGTTTGGACGTTCAACAGATACATTTATGCCACCCTCGGGGACAATGCCCTTTTCAGTTACGGGTTTAAACTACAACTGACACGTAGCTGTATATGTCTCCATTGCACTTACATATGTGAACTACCTCCACCTTTCGAGGTTGCTCACTCAGTTATTTTTCCTTGCTAGGATAAACCAGTGGTACGCCTGTTTATCTTTAAATTGATGTAGACAGTGAAAATGTGTAACCTTCTGTTGACACCTTCCGATGAAAATACTTCGCGCATGATCACGGGATGATGTCCGCACTCTGGACACATGTGAATGACTGTGATAGCTATTCAAGACCCCTCATTACTATAACATACACACTTATATTTTTAAGGGCATTATTTCTGATGCACGAGCGTTTTTCAGTGGTCCCTTGCGTTTCGAAAGCTTATATGTTGAAACACCACGCAAGGCAAGGTATACCATGACCTCGTACATAACACTCGTCCTTGCATTTTCGGACGCGTTCCACTGTGTATATACATGATTACAACGACTTCCGCTGTAGCTGAAAACAATTACCGGGTTCTATGTATTTGCAAATGCGCTCCTGCGTTTTTACTCGGTTTATTTCACACTACATGAAATGCGATGTTTACTCATTTAGACACGACCATTGGCTGATTCTGTCAACCAATGGCCTCTTTCAATTACCGGGTTTTATGTATTTGCAAATGCGCTCCTGCATTTTTACTCGGTTTATTTCACACTACATGAAATGCGATGTTTACTCATTTAGACACGACCATTGGCTGATCCTGTCAACCAATGGCCTCTTTCAAAGTGCCGTCTCCTTCCAAGTCCGCCACTCGGCGTTTCTGTTTTGATTGGCAGCCAATTAGTATAAACACCATTTTGAAGGCGTCATACTTGCGCGCTTCTTGTTTAACAAGCCGACAATGAATATGATTGGCTCACGCCATTTAACCAATAGCGGGGATTCTGGAGAGAGGCTTCTCCCAGGTCCGCCGCTTTTCTCCAAAAACACTCACACCACGTGAGTTCGTTACCTCCCCCTCGGCTCAGTCTACAGACCCGAGGCAACGACGGAGAGGTAGGTTATTTGGAGCTCTTCTCTCGCTTTTTGAAGTTCTCAGAGCCACAGCTAGCTGAGCACTTCTCCTGGCATATATTTTTTTAGCGCTAGTATGCTCATTAAAGTTACGGTCATCTTTAACCTTTATGGTTTATAATGGCCTTTCTGTTTAGATAGAAATTACGCCAGTGTCTCTCTTAGAGTTGGATTTTATTGGTCTCTCTTAGGGATCCGGTCCTATTTATCTGCCTTTGTGGTTTTGCTTTCTGGAACGCGCTTTTTCATAAGCTCTTATGACAAATCTAATTTTCCTCTTTATGCACTTTTTTCCAGTGCGTGGCCTCCTCCCTACCTGAGCAGTTGCCAGGCGAGGTGAGGTTTTCTCTCCCTTCATTTAGGGTGAGTGCTAATTATAATAGCCTCTGACAACATAACCATGATATGTGAATTACATTATGTATATATCTTAACATGATGTCTTGTTTTTTGTTTCCCACATTATTTATACAGGAGAAGATACACCTTTTTCCTTTGAATCCATGGGACATTGGTCGTTATTCACGATAAGTATGTGTTGCGGTAGCTCATCATGGTCCTGAAGAAAGCCGTTAAAGGCTGAAACATGTCGACCAAGTAACACTCATGACAGATAGCAAAACATTTTTTCCATGCTATCAGCATACTGCTTTTAATGATGCCAATTTGATGGTCAAACCCAATAAAGTTACCTTATGTCATCAAACTAGGCATTTTTAACCACTAGGAGCACTTTTCCTTTATTTTCTGCACTGCAACCTTTCCTTTTGCCCTGTCTGCTCACAACCTGTCTTCTGTGGGTTGGATGCTTCGACCTAAAGGGTCCACGATCAGGCAACCTCAGACTTCGGCTGAGGACGAGCCTATAGGACACCTTCTCTCCCGCTACCCAGATGACGATATTCCGCTTTTGAGTGGGCTGATGGGTACTGTTTTCTAGTCTTAAAGACTCTCTATCTTCTCCTTTTCATCTTCTCTCTGACATAATATTGTCTTCTCGTAAGATCAACTGAGTGGTCTGCATGCATTTTTGGACACCATTTGGGTCCATTTCCCTTACCCAGACTGAGAGTACCTCCTGTGTTTTTTCGCTTTGCATCAGGTCGCAAACTATCTGTTCCCCCATAAACCCGCAGAGACTACTCATGGATCAGTGAGCGCGTTTATTACAACAGCATGGACCGGCTTCATACCAAGTGTCACATATCATGTATTTATCAAAGTTGCGGCATTGTGGAGCCCCAAACATGTGACCATGTTCCCACTTCAGAGGTGTATTTTGCTGTAGAGTACTGAAATGACTTCAAGTTGTAGTTTTGATATTTCCATCCGATTTCATTCTGATCACTAGTAAGTGGCAGGCCTGTTCCCTCATCTTATAATAATAATAATACAGCATTTTATAGAGCGCGAACAGCTACCTCGCGAGAAGGTGTCCCGGCGCTAGAGAGAACAGGGTTGACCAAGAGGACTGAAGTGATGACGCCTAGCGCGGTTGGGTGAAAAGCCACGTCTTTAACAACCGCTTGAAGCAGATTTCGACAGTGTCGCAACATTAGCCGAGAAAGTTCGACCTCCCAGCCGAGCCCTTTTCACTCGTGGGACGGCAAGCCGAACGCGGCAATTGGAACGGAGCGCACGGGCCTGGGAGTATCTCGGGAGCCGAGTTTTCAAGTAATTAGGGCAGGTGCCAAACAGGGATCTAAAGGCCAACGTGAGTGCCTTGAATTTGATTCTGCTGGTAACTGGTAACCAGTGAAGTGACCGATGATACGGAGAGACTGAGTGCTTAAAAGGGATCCGCATTAGCAGTCTCGCAGCCGCGTTTTGGACCAGCTGAAGTTTTTGAATTAGGTATTTTGGTAAGCTCAGATAGAGGCCGTTGGCGTAATCCAGCCTAGGTGTCACTGTGGCATGGATTACTGTTTTTCGGCAGCTCTCTGGTAGAAGTCTCAGAATCTTACGGAGATTCCTCAGCTTACTCAAACAGCAGCCGACTACTTGCTGGATGTGCGAGGTAAAGGACAAACTGTCATCCCATCGCACTCCCAGATTTTTTGCCGTTTGGCTGGGTGAGGGGGCTTGTCCCATCTCCACTGGCCACCATAGCTCTGAGGGTGGAGGGAGGCCTTTACCAAAAAAGATCACTTCCGTTTTGTTAGCGTTGAGTTTTAATTTGTTCGTATTCATCCAGCAGGCCACATCTTGGAGACAGCCCTTGAAACTCGAGAAGGACTCTTCCAACACCTCTGAATACGGAAATACCAATTGGGTGTCGTCGGCGTATGAAATTGCCTTAACCCCCCAATTGGCAATAAGCGTAAAGAGTGGGGCGAGGTAGATGTTGAACAAGAGGGGGCTGAGTGCCGACCCTTGAGGGATGCCACAGCTGAGGACTTTGGGTGTTGAAGAGACAGTCCCCAGTGCCACCTTCTGTGTTCTCTGGGTCAGATACAAAAGTATCCACCCCAGTGCCTGGTCTTGGATGCCTGTCTCAGCCAGTCACATCAAGAGTTTAGCATGGTCAACCGTGTCGAAGGCGGCCGACAGATCCAGGAGTACCAGCATCGCTGAGCTTCCCGAATCCATCGACCACCTTACTGACTCTGCCACCTCAATTAGTGCTGTCTCCGTGCTGAAGCCGGGTCGAAAGCCTGATTGCGTCTCATGCAGTATCTTGTTGTCTTCAATGAATTTGCTCAGCTGGCGCTGTATTATTTTCTCGAACATTTTGCCCGGTGCTGCTAGCAGAGAGATCAGGCGCAGATTGCTGAGGTCTTTAGGATCCCCATTTGTTTTTTTCTTAAGCGGGAGGAGAGTTGCATGTTTCCAAATGTTCGGGAATACCCCGGAGACGATGGACGTATTCCAGATCTGTTGTAATGTGGGGGCCACAAATTCAGCTATGGTGCTCCAGAGTTATGTAAGAGGGTCTGTTCTTGGGGGTTCCAACAAAGAATCCAGCATAATTCAAGCAGGCGAGATGGATGGTGAGGCACATTCCCTTCTAGACGGAGCGCCGAATATTGGTCTACTCATCCACACAGGGTTGTATTTCAAGTTCAGTTTTCAAGTCTTTCCTGAAAATAAGTTGTAATGCTGTATTTAAGGTTTCTGGGTAGGATCATTGGGGGCTGATGTCTGTTGGTCCAAGACCTTCTCCAACATACCTTATAAGTGATGGACAGCAGTTTAATGTAATTATGTGTTCCTCTGCTAGCCAAAGGAGTGACATCACAGCACAAGTCTGGTGATGCAGTCTTTTCAAGCATATTTTGTTTACCTTGGTTTGAGTCCTTTACCATTTGGGGGTTTGTTGTTTGGAAGGTCCTGTGTAAATGATTCTGCAGTAATCCAAGCTAGATGCATCCATGGGCCAAAGACTCATACAGAGGGAGCAACTTCCTAAGCACGATAATTTGTAAACCCCCCACCACCTTTTGACTGTATTTATCTGCTTGAAGTATGGTAGCTCAGAGTTTTACAACACAACAAGATGTTTACTCACTTGTACTGACATCAATCTTTCTCCAGCAGTCTAGAACCATGAAAGGTTGCTCCTTGCAACAGCAACCACAGCATTTACCACCTATTGGAGAACATTTGAACATTTGAAGTGAATACACGAAGATGTTGATCTCGCTCTGAGGTCAGCACTGTCAGGCGGTGGATCTGGGGGGGTCACCAATTTAAAGTGCTTCCATTCAAATACCTGGGACGGGGGCATATGTACGTCTGGCATGTCAATGAGCTTTCATTGTCATGGGTATCTTTGTAGCACACTGTGAGTTTTCCTATTCATAAAATGTGTTAATTTGGAATCTTTTACTACAGTTTGTAAGGTATAACTGCATCAACCCTAAGGTGAAAACAAACAGCTCTCCCAAGGCCTCAAGTAGGATCCAGTGGTCTTCTCTGTCATGCAATGCATAAACTATGGATGCAGCTAACAGTGGTGCAGCCGGTGCAATGCACCTGGGCTCCTAGGTGGGAAGGGGCCCAACTACAACAGACCCTTGAGCCCTGAGAGGGCACATAATTAACCATGATGTAATTATGAAGGTGAACGAGCAATAAAGAATACTTTAAATTGTGTTTTTATCTTGTCACATTTGGTGTACTTTCAAAGTCAAAGGTCAAATGTCAGCTTAGTTTTCTGATAAATTGCTGCTTATACTTTTAACATTCTCAACCTCACCTCCACACCGCAGATGACCTTACCGCCCACTATGTCTCGGCTAGGACAGATGTTATTGACCAAGTGGCCCCTCTCAAAGTAAAGAGATCTAGAAAAGTCCAATTTAGATCCTGGTTCAATTTAGACCTTAACAAGGAGAGATGACAACTGAGACTGAAAGGATATGGAGACAGAACCACTCACAGACACACCTTTCACTCCTCAGATCTCAATGATTCATAAAAAGAAACACATCTTTAGGGAAAAAGCCACCTTCTTTAATAATGTAATGTAATATAATGTAAAGGGCATTTGCAAAGTGCTCTGTTAATCCAGGGAGTGTCCTGGTGCGGTGCACCACACATGGTAGAGAGACCTAACCATTAAGCCTGATTAAAAAGCCATGTCTTCAATTTCTTCTAAACTGGGAGATGGCTAAAATGTTCTGAAACTCCAAAGGGAGTTGTTCCATGCTGGCAGTCCCTAGAATGAGAGGGACCTGCCACCTGTTCTAGACCGCGTATCTTTGGGACTTTGGCCAGAAAAATGTTAGCTGAGCGAAGGCACCTGGATGGAACATAGAAACACAGATCTTAGCTCTGAGGTACACCGCACCAGTCTGAAGAAGGGCCCTATATACCAATAGCAAGGTCTGAAAAAGGATCCTTTTCTGAATAGAGAGCCAGTGCAACGTCCTTAGATGTGGGGATATATCTGTTCTCAGTGTTAGGCCTTTAAGGGTACGAGCTGCTGAGTTTTGAACTGCCTGCAGTTTGCTAGTGAAATAGTCAGGCTGAGCATTACCGTCGTCAAGCCTTGATGTAATTAAGGCATGTACTACCTGTTTCCAAGCCGAGAAAGAGAGAAAATGCAA
The DNA here is from genome assembly GCF_964263255.1 of Lissotriton vulgaris. Taxonomy (NCBI): domain Eukaryota; kingdom Metazoa; phylum Chordata; class Amphibia; order Caudata; family Salamandridae; genus Lissotriton; species Lissotriton vulgaris. Next base: position 529,580,328 of record NC_141695.1, read on the forward strand.
AACCTTTCTTAGCATACGCAACAGGATTTGGAACTCTCTCCCTAAAGATCTGTGATATAATCCCTCTCTTTCTTGCTCCAAACAATTACTTCAAAACACTCAAACGTTGATCTACATTTCACAAAGGTCCTATCCCTCTCGACAGGATCCCAATGCTGCCACCCATCCCCTTCAGTCTCCAATCTGGCACTATCGACATTACCTCAGGGCTGTATTGTTATATACTCTCTGACTGTTCTACTACCTTAATATTACCTCTCTGACAGTTTAACTTGTGCACACAGCATGTAAAGCATTTTGATACCTTTGGATCTAGCTAGCGCTATATAAAACTAAATAAATAAATGATCATCCAGTCTGGTGTATATTTAAAGTGCTAGGGCCCGATTCACAGAATGAACTTAAGACTCAATCCTAAACTTACTACTATTTTGGTATTCACAGAATGCACTTACTACTTTTGGATTCATAGAATGAACTTACTACTTTTGGTATTCACAAAAGTTAGGATTTTGTCTTAAGTGTGTCTTAAGTGTGTCCTAAGTCTGTCTTAAGTCTGTCTTAAGACAAACTTAAGACAAAATCCTAACTTCTGTGAATACCAAAAGTAGTAAATTCATTCTGTGAATGCCAAAAGTAGTAAGTGCATTCTGTGAATACCAAAATAGTAGTGAGTTTAGGATTGAGTCTTAAGTTCATTTTGTGAATCGGGCCCATAGTGTTTAAACATGAACCTAGAAAGATGCATGTCCCCATCCCCACTCCGACGACAATACCATTAGTGAACTAAAAGGTAACTAATTTGTCATTTGCACCCTATATGTGGGCTATATTCTTATTTTACATGGAGCAACATTATAGTTCATTAAGTCAAACACTAATGAGTATGTTGTGCAGCATCTATCTTCATATATTTCAAGGTTTTCACATTTGCAACAATGAAACGAAGGTGAGGCATTATAAAATAATTTCCTAGGATCAAACAATCTGGTCAGGTCGCCCAGCCGGGATTGATCTCTGGTTTTGTTGCCTCGCATTGCGTAATTCAGCCACTAGATGATAGTCCCTTTCTCACTCCTGTTTGACGTTAAAGTTTAATTCTGTGTTTTTCACTCTCTACATGAGGTTAGAACACAGGTGATATGCAGAAGCCACAAAAAAGCTCCTCTTATTTTGGACTTGAGGGCTCAAAAGGACCTCGAGAAGAACCAGAGCCAAGGATCTGACTCAAGCATTCAGTGGCTCACCCACCTATATACTTTCTATGTGTATTAGGTGCCTGTAATAAACTTAGATGCTACTGACTGTGTGACACCTGTTTTGTATGTGAGGATGTCTCAGCTTGCACGGCTGATGGTCATCTTGTACATGTGCTGAGTGTGAGATGAACACTGTCAGGAAATGCTGCACAATGATCATCTGTGTTTATAAACAGGCTTGTGCTGCTGCAGATGGTGTCCATGGTCTCTGCTTGCGAGGAAAGCTTGCATTGTTTTTGACCACATCAGTATGTGTTTTATGGGTGTGAGAGAAACATATACTCCTGCCTGGTGCTGTACCTGTTTTGTGTGTGGAAATCTTAGTACGCATGTGTGTCAAGTTTGGACTCATACATTCCAGCTCCGTTCCTTACACTTATACCAAATCTGAAATGCTGCTTATTTGTTGCATCTAAAGAGGCTGTAAATGGTGCTGCTCAGTGCCACACTTGTTCCATGTCTTTGAATGCAGCTTGCAGTGGCCCTGCAATAGCACACTTGTTCTATATCTTTCAAGGAAGCTTGCACTGGCTGACCTGCAGTACCACACTTGTTCCATGTGTTTGACGCTAGCTTGTACTAGTCCTGAATGCCACACTTGTTTCTTTGAAAGAAACTTGCACTGGCCATGCAGTAGCATATCTGTTCCAGGTATTTAAAGGGAGTTAGAACCAACTGGCTCTGAAGTAGCATAGTTGTTCCATGACTTTGAGGGGAGCTTGAGCTAGCTGGCACTGCAATACCACACTTGTTCCATGTATCTAAAGGAAATGTACACTGGCATTGCAGTACCACACTTGTTCCATGTCTTTCAGAGAAGATTGTGATGCTTTTGACTGGAGCTGTATATATTATGAGTGAGAGGTCAAGAGCCCCCTTCACTCTTGCTCTATGTGCCCTATTCCAGAGTATTTTAGGTCTGACCAAAAGCCTGTTTCATCTGTTCTACCAATCTCATGTTTTCTCAAACTCAATACATCATCTTGCTTAGAAAAAAATGGGCTTAAAGTAAGCCCACTCCAGTTAATAATCAGACAGTGTCATTCACATATTAGTTCACCCCTTCAGAACAGCATACACTCAATTGGACAGTGGATCAGCACTCTTCAGCCTCTGGATTTCTAGCCAGTGTTTGGCTCCGCCTAGTAGACAAAAGCTGATTTTTAGGGCGTAAAATAATCTGAGTAATAGTATTTTGCCTGCTTACACTGTGTTATTCTGAATCCAGAGAAGTCAGTCCTCAGGAGATTTTGCCTTAAGTTTACTCTCCAGCAGCTCACCTGTAAATGCAGATTAGTGCTAATTGAATAATCAGAGTACCACCACTCTGCTGCCATTGCTACTGAACCACAACTTTCTTATACTGCAAGCTTCAAAGCTATGCTGCCATCTTAAAATGGTATTTTGCATAATCAATATTTTTTTCCAAGATGGCAGACTAGCAGCAAGCTTTAATTCTTAAATTGTTTATTGAAGCATGCCCTCCGAAATTAGTTGGCATATTTTTTTCTTTCATTTTTCTTTCTTTATTTCTTTCTTTATTTTAGCAAATGCTTGCACTACAAAGAAAACCACTACCTTATTTTAGAAGGCAAGTTGAAATGATTTTTGAGACCAAGACTATTCCATGCAAAGGTCCACAAAGATCAGATTCACATAGGCTGCAGCTCTGGTCAAAATATGGCATGTGGGAGATTAGAAAACCCCAGTGGACAATCAGGCTTCAGTGTAGCTTACTTCAAGAGCTTTGAATCATAAGAGGGGAATGATGCACCAGATACTTAACCCTTATCGCTATAAACTCTGCTGTTTCCTAGTGAATGGTGTCCCAGCGTGTGAGCAGTGATATTGTGTGAATGCAGGGCAGCTCCCATGTTTTGTGACTGCATTGTGATGAATGTACCTGCATGAATACAGCATTAACATTTTCTTGTGAGTGCAGGGTAGGTGATCTACAAGGTGAAAGCTGTGCCCATTTGACTGCAAAGTGAGGCATATCCCTGTGTTAGTGCAGCATTGGGGATGTGTTTATACGCGCGCAGCAGGGTGAGTATGAGGTCCCTGCATGTTATATCTTTGTGTTCATGCACTTTACATGGGCCACACAAATTTGCTTTTGTAATGCTTATAAGGGTTATGGTTTTGGCTTGCAGAAATGCAGTAAAGGGATTGGAAATACAATAGTGAGCGTATGAGAATGGTAGTGAGTATTGATATAGCAGATGCAGTCTCTGTGGAAGCAGGTTGAGGCGTGTTAGGGGCAGCTGACAGACTGAGATGTCTCCCTAGTGAGGGGGGCCAGGGCAACCTGGCTCCACCACTGACACAAACAATGTAATAGACCAGTGCTACTTCATAGTCCTCCTTTGAGGAGGCCCTGATGAATGCCTGCCAGCGCGACCCCTGCTAGTGGATTCCGACGCATCCTTCGGATGGCCAGCTCCAAGCAGGAACACTTGCCAGTCGCTCCGGTAACTGGTTGATGGTGATAGTTTCATCCCAGAACAGTCAGATTGGGCTCGGGTTTCCCCAGGCTTGATTGGGGAGCCGGACTAGAATTCAAGGTGCTGTGGAAACCATCTCGGGCTGCCTTTTCTGCTGGGGCTGAGAGGACTTGATAAATCCACAGACCCAAAAATGAACATGTATCAATTAAATCTGAAATATGTATATAAAGGTATACGGAGTTAAAAAACAGACGTGAAATTTCCATGTGATTAATTTAAACTGGTGTTTCTGCCAAGGGGAACTGGAGGCAGCCTGTTAATGCTGCCCCCAGATGACCTGGGAGTTGAACAGATGAGCAGGCGGTTCAACCCTAACATCTGTGCGTAGAGAATGGTTGAAAGTGGCCAGCAGGCATGGATGTGGTGTGTTTCCTTCCTAGTAGACAGGCTGCAGACAGCAACCATTAGGAAGCACTCTAAGTGACTCCACGCCCTCCTTTGAAGCTGACATGTGTAATGGGGTGAGCGGAGCTGGAGATTCCGGACGTGACTCGAGCAGATTTCAAGGGTTTTTCAGTGTTCGCCAAAGTGCCCCAAAGGATTGCGAGGCCGGGAACTCAGAGGAAGAAGCACGGCCTCCGCCCCCTCACTACGTTTGTTCTCCAAAACATAGCTGCGGATGATATGGCATGATCTTAGAACATATTTCACAGGCATATCCAAACACTCAATGGAAACGTCCGTTTTTGTACCCCCTGTTTATTGCTGAAAATTAGCTTGAAACTAATTCCATTTTTTGGTTACTAAGGGAACTGAAGACGGAGTGGGGGAAGGATTTGTCCAAGATCACACAATCAGGCTTTCTGGGAAACCAGTCTACACACTTGACAGTCCTACCAAGAACGAACGAAATTCTTCATTTCTGTACAAGGTGAATAGTTGCCGTTAAACATTAGTGCGTTTTGAGAGAATGAGGAATAACACTTGCCTGAGTGGTCCATCATTACAGATATTACGATTTTCACCTACAGAACTATGGTGGTGTGGCACTCACATTTAGGCCTGGCGCTCCCCACCTTGCCAAAATATATGACCTAAGCCTGGTATGCAGCGCCTATTCAATCCAGAATTAGAAGCTGCAAAGGGTGCTTCCATTTATTCATATTTTCATACACAATTTCAGGCCCAAGAACTTCACATGGTGCACTCAAAACTTCTCGAACCATAAGAAATGCAGGACTAGCACCCACATAACCATAACCAGCAGCGCCCGCAGCCCCGGAACTGACTTAGCCCTCACATCCTTCTTGCAAATATTAACCATGGACCAAAGTTTGCTACATGCCCAAAGTCAGTATCTATCACCCAACTCAATGGCGAGGGCTTAGAGGTTAAGTGGTCAGGATTCGAACCTAGGATCACATAATCCTTTCACCAGCCCTGGCTTAAAAAAAAAATTAAAAAAAATAGTTCCTGCCATTCTACTTCACGGGATTTACCAACCTCGCCAGCTTCCTGTACCTCTTCTTGCTGGCACTCATCTGGAGGAAAATGTACAAGGTAAACATGATTGAGACAGAAACTTCTTGTCTCCATCTTTCCCCGGGCCCGACTTTCTAAAGGAAAAAAAAAGGAATACGACCTATGATCATGTAACTGGTGCTCATGTAAAGCGCTTCAATGCCAACAAAAAGTTAAAGCAGGAGGAGTCTTGACCAACTCACCGAAGTCTGTGAGGAGGTCACCCTACCCACTTAAAGACCCACTGAACTCACCAATGGTCCACCCCAGCCCAAGGACAGCTTGCCTCCTCTCCCCAGCTCTCACCACATCTCTGGACACACTTCACCCAGCTGACTTGGGCCCACTCCAGCCTCCTGTACTGAAAAGCGTTCATCCTAGCCCGACGCTGGTTTTCAGCAGTAAAACAAAGTTTGGAAATCTTCGGGATTTTAGGGGGTGCCGCGTTTCCAGCGGGCCATAGGCTAAGTTAAGCGGGTAGCCATCTTGCCTGAAAGGCTTATGCCCATATGCTCATTTTCCTCAAAGCAGGTATGAACCCACGAGTTTCACGGAAACACCAGCTGTGAAGAATACCATTTCACACTCTCTGGGAGAAACTGGGCACCTTCCCCCTGCCAGGCTGCCCCGTCACATCATTTAGCAACTAAATGGCTTTCTGATTATCTTGTCCCATGGCATCACTTCTACGGCATTGAAATGAAATGCCATTAAAAAGTAATGTTCCCCGGCAGTGGCAGCCATATCAGTAAACACCGCTGCCTGCACAGGTTATATGTCACACCGACCGACACTAATGGCTTTATTAACACGCGCCACTTTGTCACCCGCCCCGTTAATCTAAATATACCATTTTTGCGCCTCTGTGCTTTAGGGAGATAAGGGCTAACGAGGCGGCGATGCCTCTGCCACCGACCTGTGCGCCTTGTCAACATGGCGGGGGACGAGGTGGGAGGGAGGGTGGGTGTGGGATGACGTGGATGACTGGTCCAAGTGTAGAGACTGTTGACTGGTTATATTGGTGGGCACTTCCAAAGTTTGGGAGATGGGGGAGAGCTATATGAAAGGCGGGACGCTGATGACTAATTTGCATAATGTATTTGGCTGAGAGTTGATCTTTGCCCAGCCCTCTCTTTGCATATTTATCTCTGTCATGTATATCTCTTTTGAACAGTAGTCGAAGGGGGGGAAAAAAGTAGGGGAACTGTGGGCGGTGAATCAGAAGGCAGGAATAAGTCAGTGGGCGGAGTCAGAGTTGTGGCAGAAAGAGCAAAATATCAAAATTTTTAGTATTTGTTTTCCCATCACTAACCGCTTATTACGTTATTTAATTCAACCAATGGATACACATATTTGTTTAAGGTTTAATATGAGTTGTTGACATTAAAATACATATACACAAAGTGGAATATGCTTCCAATCACAAAACATTCCAAATATGCTTAAAAGTGGAATCCCTGGTCATTTGCCTCCGAGTGATGGGGTTCTGTCATCAGCACTTCTCCTCCCTTTTTCCACAAGAGCAGTTCAAATATCAATGGCAAAATATCCTAGTCTGAAAATGTTTTCCACATAATTATGGCTATGTGAATAAAATCATTCTGGCCCCTTTGCAGCCGCTCTATCTTGCTTTAGTTATTTATTTTTCATATTTTGAATGTTTTATTTCTCTCCATCTCGAGGCTACAATTTGAAATTGAAAATTTCAGAAAAAGAAGACGTTTCCAGCAAAGTTTTTTCTTTTTTGGATCCATTTCACAAGAGAACCAATAAACGAAAGGAGGAAAGACAGGGTAATACCAGTTTCTTGAAGTCACGGTTTTCAGTGAGTGAGGAGGAGCAAGACAGAAAGAAAGGGGAATACGAGGAAGAAGGGGGGCAGCTGACAGCAGTAGAGCAGAAGTGGACACTGTCTTATTCTTCTCTGAGCAAGAAAGAAAAGAGAGAGTCCATTTACTTCTCTGCCTGCCTCGCCCATCCCGAACGCTGAGCCTTATCTATAGGCCTCGATGATTTCTGGCATCCTGGGACGCAAGTTAAAAATAAAAAAAGTAGGGGAACGGAACCTAATAAATTAAAGTAGTAGGGGCACGCCATGCCCTGCCGATCTCGTCCACAACAACCACTGCTTTTGAAAGGCTTAACCTAAAAGTAAACACACAGGGGAAGGATGGGGCAGCTTAGACGAACCTGAAAAAGCCAAATTAGTATCTGTGCAGTTCATAACCTCAAACAGAAAAGGCAGATGTAATCCTAAATAGTGTTTAGGAGGGGTCACCTTTGCTAGTTGAGGGCCAGGAAACATGAAATCAGGGCTGCCTCCAAAGTTCTTGTCTATAATGTGGTTATGGCCAATGTGAATGTGGAACCCCCAATATTTGACAGAGCTTTTCCTCAACACCCTTACTATCTTCATATCATTCTGCATGCAAGCAACAACAGCAGGCAACCCACGACCTGTCAGGACTTTATAAAGCACATATGGACTCCCCCAAAAACCTACACAGTACTCAGGTACCAGATATGCTTTAGTTGCATCGCAAGAGACACTACACTAACATTCATGGAGCCCTTGACACACTGGATACCCTGAAACCATTGTAAGTCAATAAAGCCTTGCTAATAATATTCTTAATCTGCAGCCAGCAAAGTTGACAAGAACTGGGTAGAACTGACTAGAATGCAGCTAACCAAAGCTACATAACTCTCAGGTCAGTAGACAGCTCTGCTAGTGTAGGAAAAGGTGCTGTAAAGCAGTGCTCAAGACAGAATAAAGCTCATTATTCCACATGTAAATACAGGGGCAGCTATTCTGCTAAGGAAAAGGAGTGTCGGCCCACTGCTCCCAGAACAGGAGAAAGGAAAAATGAGATGATAATAACCCCCTTATTGTCATTTTATTTTTTACTATGGGGCTAGGATAGGGCGGGGCTGGGGCCACAGGGGGAGGAGTGGTGGCACACTCTAAGTGAGCACAACGGTTTGGCTGGCCTTCTTGCACCGGCCAAACAGTCATGCACACTTTGCATGTTCCCCACCAGGCTGCATTACACAGTCTGGTGAGGAACATGCCTAGGGTCCCATTGTCCATCTGAGAGCCGAACCATGGCGCTCAGACCAATCACAACGCTGCATTGCAACATTGTGATTGGTGTAGGGGAGGGAACGTTTGCGCTTCCGCCGAAGCTGAGGGGAAGGTAGCGTGAGAAGGGATCGAAGCTCAGGAGAGACGGCGACACAAGAATTTATGTTGGTGCGGACTATCCGTGATTATGATGCACCCCTACAATTTTCAGAATATCATGACGCTCTATCAGTTCCCCCTTTGATGACTAGTGTCATCACCAAAAATTACAATTCCCTGGAGAAAGAACCAAACTAAACAGAGCTCGTAGCCACTCTTCCCTGTCGGAACTTTTCCAGATTCTTAATATTCTGATAGTGACTGTCCTGCAGTCTAGCCATCCTTATCTCCTGCTCTCTAAGGGATCTTTCAACTTGGTTCACCCTGTACCAGTGATAAGCTCTGGCAAATCCACACAAGCAAACCACACAAACCACAATAATAATGATGGGCTTTAAAATATATCCAAGGATACCTTTCCCCAAATTCGCAAACCAGCTTCCCACCTTTCCAAACCCTTTGCCAACCTTTTCCCAGACTCCCTCCTCGGTCAGATCCTTAAACTCATGATGGATCACAGTGATGTTACTTATATATTTCTCCAGATCTTTGCTGTTATCTGGTATATAAGTACAGCACTCTTGAACATTCAACATTTTACAGACTCCACCCTCTTTTGCCAATAAGACATCTAAAGCAAGACAGTTCTGCATCACCATCGTCCTTATCGACAACATCTCCCCATCAACAAGTATTAACGACTTAGCTGTGTTTGTCGACAATCGGTCCACAACAGTCGCCAATTTTCTTATCTACACATAATTTAAAATCACTCCCAAACTTGGTATTACTGCTCCGAAAATATCTCCAATCACTGTTCCTACACTTGCATCACTCTTTGTTCTAGAATGCTTTTCACCTTCCAACAGTTCTAAATCGTCTGCGTTGCAGATTTTAGAAAAAATCATACCAAAATAACATGTATCATACCAATTCACAGGCAATCTCACGTAAGCCCTCCTTCCGCACTTACCGAAACTTGCAGAAAGTTCTTTGCGGACTTTTCCATAGTGAAAACATGATCACATGAACTTTGTCCCGCTTAGACCTTATCATAATAGGTCTGCACACTATTCAAACACAACCTCCCCTTCTGCACTAAATTCAATGCTATAGGGCCATAGCTTCCCTTTGCTCTGTGAGCTCACTTCTCGTCCCATCTACTGGACTTTCTCCAGTGTGACGTGTTTGTGTTAGCTGTCTATATCTATCCTCTATTTGATCTGCAATTTTTTTTCTACATCTGTTAGTGAGCAGGTCAGGTTATGTCTATGGGCATAAGAGGTGTCTAACGTTGTAGCCGGTATGAAATACTTCCCAATCCTATCCTCCTGTTTGTAGTAATCATACTTGTTCAGGTGTTTGGAAGCTGGCACTTCTGAAAGCACTGCATCATAATTCAAAAAGAAGTACTCATAATGACCTCTCCCATAGAATATACTAAGCAACAGACTACATGAAATTCCATAAGTCAGTGGAAGATAGTGATACTTAATACCGTCATCCACTGAAGCAGGCAACTGCATACACACATAACAATATTTTGCATCCATTGCCTCCACGTACTCGTATAGCAGCTTGGCATATGCGTTGAGCTTAAAATCACCTCTAGACAACTCTGCATGCAGTCTACGATTATTCTGATCTAGCAAAGCTTTTTCATCTCCTATGATGCCCTCTTTCTTGATTGAAATACTAGGTGTAGGCGTTCCCTTCACCTCTCCGACTTCTACCTCATGTGGAATCGCAACTGACACTATGATAACTACGACTATTGAAACTATCACTCCTACTATGAGTGTACCTATCATACATTTGGACATACGGTTCGGATTTCCAGCCCTCATTCTCGTTGTTGGTTGGGTTTTCAGCAAACGGACACTTAGAGTCTCTTTCTCGACTCCAAGTTGCTATTTTAACTAGTTCAAACACCACTCCGGATGTGCTGGAAATCCCCTTTACAGTACATTTGTTCCTTATTTACACAGTCCAAAGAAGACTTCCTTAACCCTCTTTCTTCTTCTACGGAAAGTCCCTATGTTTATTCTTCTTCCTCTCCGGCCTAGGTTATCTTCTTTAGGCACCTATTTACAAAACACAGTTCATTTGCAATCTACAATGAGTTCAGATCCAATTGTAGCTAAAACATGTTGCAAAATGCCAAGATAAACATATACCATTTCATGAGGTGATGGTTCAAATCCAAACGTCGGGAAAACTAATCTGTGTAAGAACAGGATCCACACCTTGCTCAAGACTGGGGGTTTTAGAACAGTGATTGGCAATACTCCTTCCATCTCAAGTCCTGGCACTAGCAGTACCACATTGATTTTTAGTAGAGGATTCCTGCTGGCCACTTTCACGCACCTTAGCCTCCCCGAACTTACTACTCCAGGCATCAGTTACTGTGCAAGTCCACTCCGGGGCAGCGTATCTCTGGCAAGGCACCCTTGTCCTTCTGGATCTCCTCAGGCCTTAATTCTGCTCTTCTTTGCTCTCTTCCAATTCAAAGACCTCAGACAAAGGAGCTAGTATCTCTCTCGGGACCAGTCGCAGATTCAGCTTTTCTTGTCTCTCTGGCCACGCTTCTTCTGTGCCTCTAGCCCTTCTACTTTCCTCTTGATCACTCTGCACACCACTTCTTTCTGCTGAATCTGACTCTAAACCACTCCCATTGTGATTTTCTTCCTCAGAGTCAATGCCTGGGTTATGGGTAATGTAACCCTCCTCAGCTTGGTCTGGTGAACAACCAGCTTTGTCAGCAACCCTCAGAGCTTGACTTGTCCCTTCTCGTGGCCCTGCCTCCATGACTGGATTTTCATTCATGAGAGGAGCTGTTTCTTCCAAGGGTGCTGAAACTCTGCGGGTGTGAGAAGCGTGTATCCAGTCTGGCAATCCTCTGCACTTCACTGCCGTGTTTGTTACCAGTATCACCTGATAAGGACCTCGCCACTGAGCATCCAGGCAGCTTTTCCGCACATGCTTGGAGACAAGCACCAAATCCCCTGGACACAGGTCGTGGCATAGATCACTTGAAGCGGGAACAGCAGCAGCCTGCACCTGTTGAGACACAGAACGGCCCACATCAGCTAGTCCTTTGCAGTAATCAAGGATTAATCATCAGTGATGTTTATCAAAGCTGTGACTGGTACCGCTGGCAACCACATCACCCTCCCCATAAGTATTTTATGTGGCGAAAGACCGGTCCTTCTATCAGGGACACTGCGAACACTCATCAACACCAAAGGCAATGCATCAGGCCACTTCAGAGATGTAGACAAACACACCTTTGTCATCTGGGCTTTCAAAGTTCCATGAATCTGTTAAACTATCCCAGAAGCCTCTGGTCAATAGCTACAATGGAGTCTCCGATCAGCACAAAAAGCGGTGCAAAGCAACTTTATGATCTCGCTGTGGAAGTGTATTCCTCTATCCGACTCCAAAGAGGCTGGAAAACCGAACCTAGGAATCAACTCCCTCAATAGCAGCTTCACTACAGTGAGGGTGTTACATTTCCGTGTTAGTTAAGATTCCATCCACCGTGAAAACACACACCACCACTAAAATGTTCCTCAACCCATTGCACTTAGGTATTTCAATAAAATATAACTGCATTCTATTGAAAGGCCCTCCTGACCTCCCAATGTGACTCAAGGTAACCACAGTCTTCTTTCCAGCATTAATTTGTTGACTGGTAACACATCTCTGACACACAGCTTCAGCAACCGCACAAATTGTGAATTGTACCACGTCTGTCTGAACATTTACAACATCGCTCCCTCCCAAGGCACCCCACCATGAGTCTGCCTTGCCATTGGACACAAAAGGTCCTCTGGTAACACAGCTCGACCATCATTTGACACCCAAATGTCAATATCCCCTTTCTCACATCCTGATCGGATCCATAGCTCCTTCTCCTGCTCCGAAACCTCTTCCTGCAGGCGCTTGAGCTCATCCCAAGTGTCTGCCATGTCTAACATTATGTTGAGCTCGGTTCTCTCTTGGCTCTCTCCTGTGTAATCTCCAGTAAATATACACCCTTGTTCAGTGCAAAAACGTGCAACTTCATTGGCGTACTTATTGCTGAGAGAAACAAAGTCGGTTTCCCTCCCATGAGCCATACATTTACGACAGCAATTTCATTCGGGCACTGTAAAGCTTTTAATAACTGTCTCACAAATTCTCCATTACTAATGTGAGAACCAGATGATGTCATGTAACCCCTGTATGACCATGGCTGTCCGAAATAATGAACCACACCAAACCCATATTGGCTGTTGTTGTAGATGGTGATTCGAATCTGATCAGCTGCCAAATAGGCACAAGTCAAGGCAAGGATTTCAGCCACCTGTGCAGAGTATACTCATTCCAAACAAGCAGCTTCAACCACTCCAGTAATGGTACATGCAACAAACGCTGCTCTCAACTGATTAACATTGTCTCTTGAGCATAACCCATCAACAAAGAAGATTTCATAAGGGTCAGACAGAGGTTCATCAACAATGTTAGGTCTCGGTTTGGTGCAAAATTCAGTCACATCGAGACAGTCATGGTCCTCACAATCTTCATTATCAGCATTTGGTAAGGCATCAGTGTGGCTAGAATTAAAACACAACACCTTCTCAGAGTCACATTCTCCGCAGCAAGTATGACTTGCTTGTAGCGGGTGAGTCTATTGTTTGACAGTTGCTCTGTTTTAGTCCTCGTTATCAACAGTTCAACAGAATGCGGAACATAGACTAGCAAATGATGACCCATAACAATGCTCTCACACCTTTCAATGCTGACACCAGTTGCAGCAACGGATTTGAGACATCCGGGCAATGCTGAAGCTACTGGATCTAAAGTAGCTGAGAAATAGGCAACTGGTCTATGGACACCTCCATGATTCTGAGCCAAGACTGATAATGCACAACCTTCTCTCTCACAACAAAACAATGAAAAAGGCTTGTTGTAGTCAGGCATTCCTAGAGCCAGAGCACTACACAGGCCCTCTCTCAACTCCAAGATCGCCATTAGACAGTTGTTTTCCCATGGTACCGGATCACTCACATCCTTGTACGTCAGCCTCTGCAAAGACTTCTCCTTCAGGAAGAAATTGGTAATCCATTGGCGACAGTAGCCAACCATCTCCAGGAACATTCTGACTTCCCTCTGAGTGGTAGGTTCAGCCATATTCATGATTGCCTCAATTCGATCTGGTGACACCTTTCTCTTGCCTTTCTCTATTTGATGACCCAAGTACCAAACCTCACTCAAACAGTATTGCAACTTGTTTGGGGACACCTTGTGTCCATTCTCTGCCAGATGATTCAGTAAGGCAATCGTGTCAATCCTGCAAGCATTCTCCGCCTCAATGAGGAGATCGTCGACGTATTGCACGAGAACAGAGTTCTACGGCAACACAAGCCTCTCAAGGTTCTTTTTTAAGATCTGATTAAAGATCGATGGACTTTCTGTATACCACTGAGGGATAAGAAACAACGCTAACACACCATCTTCCAGCCGGAAGGCAAATAAAAAATTGGCTCTCCTCATGGAGAGGTATAAAAAAGAATGCTTGACACAGATCAATCACCGTAAACCATTCTGCTTTTCACAGAATCTGAAAGTATCACTGATGTATTCGGTATCACTGGACAACATGGAAACGCGTGTTAACCTTTCGCAGGTCCTGCACGATTTTGAATTTCCCACTAAGCTTCTGTAATCCCATAATGAGTGAGTTACATGGACTTCCCATTATCTCCTTCAAGATTCTCTGCATGATAATGGAATCGATTACAAGCTTGATCCCTGAAATCATCTCTGGTGACAGATTATACTGGGGTGTTCTTGGGAACTCAACATTTTGCTTAATCTGGATCTTGACTGGTTCAACCCCCTTTAATCAATCCAATCTCTTCTCTCGTAAAATCCCACACATCCAATGAAACAGTGGGGCATATTACCAACAACTAGCGATAATTTTTGTCTCTAACTTGTTTAGAGACAAAAATTATCGCCGCACATCGGCGATTTTTATCGCAGATAAACCTTGCTATTAGCAAGGTTTATCGCAAATGCGATAAAAAACGGCCGCAATGCATGAATATCGCTGAAAAGTCAGCGATATTCATGCATTATCGAGCAAATGCTCTTAGCCATGTTATCCACCTCCCATTGGATAACATGGCTAAGAACTGCTCAGGGCAGGTGTTAGCTTTTGGAGATATTCGCGCTTAGCGCGAATATCTCCAAAAGTTGGTAATAGGAGATAGCGATGTTAGGGACTGTTTCCAGTCGCTAACATCTTGGCACGCCCACTTTGCATGTCATTAGTGATAAATATCACTGACATGCAAAGCGGGGCCCAAGATGGTCGCTATCTCCTTTTAGCTGTCACTAACTGGTGTTAGCGACAGCTTGGTAATAGGGAGATAATTTTATCTCCGCTTTCTTGGCTTTTAAAGCCAAAAAAGCGGAGATAAACCCCCTTGATAATATGCCCCACTGTCTCTTAAGTCAAGGGGAAGTTCTTCCACTGTTAACACAGGGTACATCTCTATGCACCAGTGCTGATTTGCAACCTTAAAGGTTGCATCATCATCGCTGTTCCGCAATTCGACTCCCTTGGGGGTGTAGAGATTCAAGATTCAAAAGTACTTTATTCGGTTAAAAAGACAAGATAACCATAAAAGTAGCATGTAAGGTGCAATTTACAAAAGGTAGAGTAAGTATTTTTCCTTTAAAATCACAAAATAAGAAAAACAACAAAATTAAATCCATATCAGCAGTATTAAGTTCATGTATACAATAAAAGAGATCAATCCATTTGCATTGATTTACGACATTTAAAAACCAATTTTAAAAATTCTGCAATAGAGGCGACCATAAAAACAGTATCCATTTTCTGGCACTCTGTAAACGCTAGGCGGCATCTGTAAACATTTAGATCTTTAAGAATAGGGATGATGAGTTTCTTTCGGGGAAAGGTATAAAATTTACAAAAGAATAAAATATGTATATCCGATTGTTGGGAAACATCATCGCATGGACAAAAACATAAGTCCTTCAGCCAACAATTCATCACGGGGAATGATAGTGTCCTGAAAACTATATTCAATCTAAATCGGGTCAAAAGGTACCGTTCATGATTAGACATATACAGTGAAAGATATGGCTGCAAATTCTCTCCACATATAATATCCTGGTGGGCAGAGACAGTCTTTTTTCTTGCCTCCTCTGTATTTCTCTTTTCCTTGAGGTAGGTCATACACAAATATTTCAAATCTCTTCTGGATATACATTCCATTGATTGTGGATCCTCAAAGTATTGGGGGCAACTTATTTTTTCAAGAAAGTCTCTGACATAGCCTATCCATTTGTAGTCCCTGATGTTGTCCAATACCATGATGTCCTTAAAAATGGCCCGATTAACAACACATTCTTCATTTGTCCAGACCCTATGCCAAAGAAGAACTGGCTGAATTCTAATAATGTCAGTGACATAAGATATTCCCAATTCAGCATGGCATATCATTGTTGCAGTACTTTGGGGTACAGACAGGATGTGACATAAAAACTTATTTTCCAGGATTTGAATTGAGGTGATGTTTGAATAACCCCATAATCCTGCCCCGTAGATGGCTACAGATATACAAGTCGCATTATAAACGGTTAAAATCTCTTTTATGGGTTTTTTACCTAATTTTTTCATAAAACATTTTAGGGCCATAATGGTCTTAGAGAATAACAGAGATCTAGCATGAATTGCTGTGGTCCATGAGCCGCTTTCATGAAACAATATCCCTAGATAAGGGAAGGTGGGGGTCCTTTCTAAGGGATTGGAGTTTACAAAGATTTGCTTCACATGCTTGTTTGTTCTGGACCCGCAGTACATAGATAAAGTTTTAGAACAATTGATCTTCAAATCTAAGTCAAGCATAAAGGTGTTGAAGGCTGTAACCAAACTTTGTAAAGCCATTGGGGTGCGCGCCATTAGGACAGCATCATCAGCGTACATCAGTGCCGGGACAGGCCTACCTCTCACCATGGGCATGTCCCTGCCCTCCTGCACGAGATGCTTTTCCATTCCATTTATGTACAACAGAAATAGGAAGGGGGCTAAGACGCACCCTTGGCGCACACCCGACCGATCCCAAATTGTCTACTGCATTCACCATTTTTCCCAAATCTGACACTGGCAGTGGCCCCAGAATACAGCTCTCTCAGAAAACATATAATGGCATTGTCTACCCCCAAGTCAGCCATAATTGACCATAACTTAATGTGTGACACACAGTCAAAAGCTGATGATAGATCAACAAATGTGAGGTATAGACGTTGTTTTTTGACCTTTATATACTTCTGCTGCAAGGTGAAGAGATTCAAGCCTTGCTCTATGGTCCCTAGGCCCTTTTGGAACCCAAATTGAAAGTCACTTAACACCCCAGTTTCATCGGCCCAGCTTTGTAGTTTAGCTAAAATCACTCTTCCCAGAATTTTTATAGAAGAGTCCAATAAGGAGATTGGCCTATAGCATGTACAACTTAGCCTGTCCCCTTTCTTAAATATTGGGACTATTGTTGATGTAAACCAGGTAGGTATTGGGCTATTTGCCAGAACGGCATTAAAGAGCTGAACTAACAGTGGCCCCCATAATTCGATGTTAGCCTTATAGAGGTCGGCTGGTATACCGTCTGGTCCTGCTGCTTTGCCCCCCTTGGTCGCCTTTAAGCTTGCTGTAACTTCAGGAAGGGTTACAGTCAAGGTTCTAGATGTGTCTAGATTTAGCGACCCCATCTCCTGGCCTACTTCAGAGGTTAGTTCCACAGCCATATAAAGGGAGGAAAAATGGGCCACCCACTCATCTTCTGAGATGGCAATTTCCATGCGTGCTTTTTGTTCATATAGGAGGGGGGTGTTGATAACCCTCCAAAAAGCAGCCGGATCCTCCGATTTTGATGCGTCGCATAGGTTATCCCATGCCTCCCTTTTTTTCGAGGTCTTCCTCTCCCTTAATGCTAGGTTATAGTCCTTCCTTGCAATTCTAATTTGGTTTACGTCCTTTGGTCTATTATGAATTGCATATCTAAGCTTTGTTAAGGCTCTAGTGCACTTCCTATCAAACCATTTCCTATTGGACTTTAGGGAATTTTTCCTATTAACCCACAGTGCTTCCTTAATTTTACTAGAAATAATGCTAAAATGGGTTATTATTTCACATTTCTCTGCGTATTCATCTAAACAGATGGAAAAGCTACTCATGCAGTTAGTCAGTATTTTATGCAGGAAATCATCTGGGACCAGTCTGCTCCATTTAAGGTTGTAACCATTTTGAGCACCCACCCTTACGTCCTGGACCATTTGGTTCTGACATTCTCTAATGTCAGCTACGGTAAATAAGTTTTCCATTTTTAATACCTGTGGCAGATGATCACTCAATGGTAAATCCATGATGTTTGCTCTAATCAATCTGTTTGCAGAGCTAAGTGTGCATAAGCTAAAATCAATAATGGTTGAAGCACCCCGCCCGACAAAGGTTGGGGCAAACATCGTTGTGTGGTGTGCTAATTCGTTTACAAAGCCAAGGTTAAAGTTAAAAATCATTTCATTCAGTAAGTCGCCTAGTAGGGTGTGTTCAAAATGCGTCAAATTGACGTCTTGTTCCAGCATTAGACCACAAATACCCTTTTGGCCCTTTTTGCAGAGAGTACAATTAAAATCACCCCCCCATAATAACATAACTTCCGCCCTCTTACTCTTGTCAAATTCATTTTGCATTTCTAGGGCTAGTGTGTCAAGTACATCCTTAATCATGCTATCTGAACAGTTATTATAGAAATTAAAAAGAACCATCTTTGGACCCTTCCTTGTATATATCACAATTTTTTGGTAATAGCTGGATCCAGGGGAAAAAACAATTTTATCATATACTAAAAGATTAGATATGTATACAATCAACCCCCCCTTGGGTCTTCCGTATACTCCGCCCACCGCAGGGGTAAAGTATGTCTTGTAGCCATTAAGGTGTATCGGCGTGGTAGCCCAAGTTTCTTGAAGGGCTAGTATTCCCACGTCGGTAATGGCCTCATCCCAGCTTGGATTTGTAATCTTTTGTTTTAACCCAGCCACGTTCCAAAATAATACCGTACAGGAATCTTTATCTACAGAAGACACATCTACAGTATCCCCTAAACTGTTTGCCTGGCTCTCTTGTATGTGCTCATTCCCCCCCTGTATTTCTGTGGTTTCCTCATCCCCCAGACAGCTTGTAGAATCCAGGACTGCGGGATTAATAGGTAGCCGGTTATCTTCCTTAATCTTGGGGAGTCAGTCCACTGCTTCCAAGCAGTCAAACCGATTATAGCATGGGAAAAACGGGGGAATTTGGGCATTGCCTATCCATCCTGGATCATAACCCTGTGGGTGAAAATAAGGAGGCCTGCCTTTGTGTTTCACAATGTTCCAGCCATCATCATGCCTCCCATTCCACAGTGTATTGTGGTAGTTGTTATCAGGGAACTGGCCAGTATTACCACCATGGCGTCGATTTTCCCTGGTCCAACTCCACCTATTATCCGGTTGTTCACCCTCCGGGTAAAAATAGGATAATGGCCTAGCCACAACTGACAAACCGTAATTTCTTGGGGGCCTTGATGTAATAAATTCTGCGGTGCGGGGATTCTCAAATGTTATTACCACACAGTCACCTTGTATCCTTTTTTTATTATTATTGTACCCCACCCACGGAGCCCTTTCAACCATAAGGATATTGCTTTTGAAGGCCGGGGGGAGAGGATAGTTATCATTTAGCCAATGTATTGTTTTATTTACTAGTCCCCCATTGTTTTCATATGATTTATCAGCAGGTTGGGGTACTCCAGTAAGGACCACAACATATGTTGAGGCTTCTGGTGGTAAATGTATGTTTCTACGTGTCTCCCTCTTTTCTTCATTAACTTTATCCTTAGGAATTTGCGTGGGTGGCGCTGTTTGGTCAATTACGGTGGGATTTTTAGGTGTTGGTATAACTTTTGGAGGTGGGTTAGTAGTGGGTTTTGGAGGTGGAATAGAGGTAGTTTTTAAAGATAGATTGGTATTACCATCGCTTTTAGCGGCTGTGGGTGGTCTATTCGTACTTGATTTCTTTTCAGGAACTTTATTGTTCAAATTAAAGCTAGGGGCACTAATATCTTTATGGATATTAGTCAATATTGTTTCCAGACATCGTAGCCTGACCTCAATGGGTTCCAAGAGAATTTTCAGAATTGCAAAGATGTTATTATTAACCATGCTTAGGCTACTGCTGTCTTCGTTCCCTCCAGCTTGATTATCAACTACCCCACTTAGTTCCAATATCCCCTCCAAACTGCTATCCAAGATAGTTTCATCTGGCAAACTTAATGTTATGCCCACACTTACCCGGGGGCCACCCGCGGCACCATTAGTATTAGTGTGAGCGTCTGGGTTTGTGCATACATTTAATAGGGTGGGATCCGGCTGGATTGGGTCATGGGTCTTACCAGTCTGGGCTTTTTTCCCTTTGCGAGTAGTGGTTTTAGTCGACTTTTGTTTACTACTCTTTAATTTAGGGATAGCCCCCTCCTTCCTCCCCCTTTCTATTAGGGTACTATCTGTGGTTTCATTTTCTATTGCCACCGGGCCATTTTCCAGTAGCAAAGAAAGATTTGGGGTTGCCTCCAGACCTTCCTGTGAGGCAGGTAAATCGCTGCCCTGGTCTTTGTGAACCATTACAAGTGACTTTGGGACAGATACAT
Source organism: Lissotriton vulgaris (assembly GCF_964263255.1). Taxonomy (NCBI): domain Eukaryota; kingdom Metazoa; phylum Chordata; class Amphibia; order Caudata; family Salamandridae; genus Lissotriton; species Lissotriton vulgaris. The sequence continues at coordinate 529,600,501 of NC_141695.1, forward strand.
TATTAGGTGTACAAGCTTGTGCAATGTGACCCAGAGAGGAACGCTTTGCCATGGCTAAATCTTGGGACACCCTTCTGTCCATCAGTATGATCCCTTCATCAATAAGGGCATGCGTGCGCACTATAAAATCATCTAGGGTGCCAGTAAGTTTTTTTGCCCCAGCTAAAGCCATACTTCTAGTCTCTGGGTGATTCATGGCAGGTCCAATATATGACACGCTAAACGGATGTATACAACTTATAATCAATTACCGGGCCAAACCCTGTGCAACAAGAGTTCAATTTTGTGTGGCAGCCAACTTACAGTTATGCAGTCTCGATGTCCTTTGGCTGATCGCAACCGAGCAGGGTGCCTGGCACAGGCCAGGCTCCTCAGGCCTCTGAGGGCCTAAGAGGGCCCGCCCTTTGCATCATCATCGCTGTTCCGCAATTCGACTCCCTTGGGGGTGTAATAGATGGTACAATTGAACTTGCACAAGAGATCTCGTCCTAACAGGCAGACTGGACTTGAGTCGCACACCACAAACTGGCGTGGATCTCCGAAAGTTCCTATTCTCACAGGAATCGGCTCGGTCAATGGGTTAGTCATTTTCTTATTTGCCACTCCTACAACTTGGATTGATTGTCCAGAGAGGGGTAGGTTGGGAACTACTGCAGATCTCAGAGTAGAACAGGTAGTACCAGTGTCAACCAAAAAGGTGGTAGGATGACCGTCAACATCTGCCTCTACAAACTCTCCCCTCTGGTCTACTTCCAAGACTGCCCCAAGACTGCAGTCCTCCTCCCCCTCAGGCACCGTCATTTCAATGGGTCTGAGCTGTACTCATCATAATTTTCAAAAAGGGGCATCTGATGGTATGTTCTAGCTTCCTGCAAAATTCTCGGCAGATGCGGAACTTGTACCTGCGAGGCCAATATCCCCCTTGCATAGACCTGGGCCTCGTCACTATATTTTGCGACCTCAGGTACCTGCACTGCCTCTTCCTCTTGTTGGACCTGGTTGGCTGGATTCAACCTACACTTGTGCTTCCAATGCCTGATTTTGTGACAAACGTGACACACAGTAGTCTTTTTCAGTGTCGCCACATCTACCCCGGTCTTGGGGTCTACAGGTTTCCCTTTTCCTTGACCCAGAGCATTCTTTTCTCCTCCTTGATTATTTCCCTGTTTTCTCCCTAGCATCCCTCTACTCGGCTGCGTCTGGAGTCCCCTGTCAGCCATTTGCATTTGGACTAGCATCAGCATATCCTTAAGCTTCCTGTGTTCCGAGTCCACCTCATCACTGCAGTAGCTGGCGTACTGCAGTATTTCATCCACTGACTTGTTCTCCCAGCAGATCAGGTGCTGCTGAATCATGAAACTAATTTCTGGTCCCAGACCCAAAACAAACGTAGAAACAAACTGTCCCATGTCTTTAGGATCTAAGGTGTCTAGCCCACTGTACTGCTTAAAGTCATGTAGCAGCATCTCGTAGTACTTAATTATAGATTCCTTCGGTTCCTTAATTGTTCAATCTGTCTTAACCCAATCAATATCTTGTGGCGATATCTTGGACTTCAGCCATGTGATTACTTGTTCAAACTTTTTCATGACAATAGGTGAAGGACCATTTGTGACAGCATCCCTATCTGATTCAGAAGTTAGCCAATCAACTGCAACGTTACAAGCTGCCCACAAGTCGCTTGGTACTAAGATGTCAAACAATGTACTCAAATCAACCCACAACCCTTTCGAGATCTTAACAAAATGATCAACTTGCTTATACCATTCGACAGGTTTCTCCCTCACCCAAGGAAATTTGTTCGTAAATGCTGTCAATTCACCTCTACTCCGAGGCACATGCACATTGGATACCTATCACAAAGGGTAATTCTCCACTCCTACCATACCCCCTCCTGGAGGTGGTGTCTCACCTACACTCTTTTTGGTGTTCTTCTTTTTGGACCATCTTTCTTCCTACTTATCAAGCATGCTCCATGCACGTATCCCTATAATCAGTTCTCGAATGTGAGTCTTCAGCCCTATGACTCTTTTCTCTCCAATTCCTGATCACTGTACTGCAATCTGTGATTTCCCTGTGGCATCTTTGTTTTGGACAGAACCACCTTCTATTTTTTGACAAATCTGTTAGTTTCTCATGTACAGACCTTGCCTTGCGAGTTTCATCCTTTGCTACAAACAGTAAGTTATATGGTTTGAAAAGTTCCACTCTTTCCAAAGGCAGATTCCCATTAATGATCTCATCTACCTCAGCTTTAAACCTCACCATGTCCAACATTTTTACTCTTATAACAACTTTCGGGGTCCACCGACTAGATGCTCCATTCAATTCATCATTCTCACTGCTCTGATCTCCACATCGGTTCCCTTATGCTATGTCCCTATGGGCTGGCCGATTTCCTGAATTCCCCCGATCCCAGTCTCCTGTCATCCCGTCGTTTTGATTCCTTACTGGTGGTTCCCACATCCTTAGATCGGATCTTGAATTGGCCAAAGTCCTTACATCCACCTGTCCCGTTGAGAAGTCTGCAGTAGCTGGCAATGGCGTACTAGATTCTATGGGTCTCAGTAGATGAGCTATTCCACTCACTGTTTCATTCGCTCTAGAGCCAGTTCCCTCTCTTACTACTGATGGTGCCAAAATTCCATTTCTTGCTTGATCTGGATCATATACTGACACTATGGGGCCGATGGTAACCGGCACTGTGAGAGCATCCGGCAACCTTCTAACACCTGTAACTCCGTTAGCTTGCCTTCCTACTGGAGTAAGCGTTCCTGTCTCTTCTGGTCCTGTTGAGATTCTCCCAACTACTCTCGTATTAGGTTGAGCCTGCAATTCTCCAATCCCCTCTGTTGGCACTGACTTTCCCTCTTCTGAGCCTGGATTATATGGAGGTGGTCTCTCTCTGATAGTAACCTTTCTAACAAGCTGTCATCTGTGTCACTATCGTCTTGCTCAACACTCTTCTTCTGGGTGTCTCCCACCTTCACCATTAACAGGAATAGCCTATCCCTCTCTATAGTTTCCACTCTCCATCTCTTTTCCAATGCATCCCATCGAGCATCTTGAAATGCCCTGATTAACTTTTTCTGTGTTGGTCTAGGTAGAGGTCGCAATGAAGATATCACTGTTTTCAATTGATACAACACTTCCAACCTGAAAGTACCATAACGCGGAAAAAGTCAATTCTTCCTTTCCTTCAGTCATTTTATGTCAATTCTCGAGCAAAAGTATAGTATGCAGTCCCATATTCATAGCCATGTAATGGGCTGGGGTATCCTTGAGTGGAGCTTCCTCTCCCCCTCGAGTAACCACCCTTCTATATCCTCTGCACATATCTCGTAAAACTTTAAAACATTTCATGGTAAAACCAACTTTTATTTCCCAATTGTCTTCGCTCTACTTCCTGATGACAATCCACCAATCCCAGCGCGGCTTCACACCACCTGACCTATTGCAGCACAGCACTCTCTGACATCACTCTTCCTCCGCATGCAGCAGTTCCCCTCCTTTACAATTTTGTCTCTCGCACACTCTCACGCGTTTCTTGCATTCAATAAAATGTCTGTTTGTCCGCAAAAAGGACCGAACAGTCACTTCTCTAACTGTCTGGCCACCAAACAACCGGACAGTCTCATGTAATTGTCGACCTCAACTTTGGCAACCCTCTGTCAGCTAATCGACCGGACAGCTTCCTCAGACTATCTGCCCACGAACGGCCGGACAGCATGTACTTAATCGATAGGATACAATCCCTCAATTTTTTCACATACAGTAACCTACGACATGCGTCGGTTAGTCACGCACTCACACATGTGTTTTTCTATCACCGGTGGGTCAGTCAACAACGACTCATGACTCCCACAATCTCTGGTCAGACAATTTCAACTCTGGGGGTCTTCTGCACCACAATCTCTTATCCCGGGATATAAAAATCCAATCTCATGGACCGCACACGTTCGGCCCAAAACCACAATCACTCAACTCTTGTTACAACTCCGCAAGACATCACACAACCGAAACAAAACCGCAATCTAACAGCCACGCAACCCCGTTCATACTCACTCTTCCACAAACTGTTGCTTTGCCGCACCATCACTCTTTGTCAGTTTTCATCAAACGCCGTCGTCCTCCACTCACGATGCGCCGGACAACCAGCACCTTGGGCTCTACCGCTACGGGGAGTCAATGACTACCCTTTTCTACATCTCCCCTTACTTAAGAGATACCCATCCTACTCTGCTACCAACTGATTACACAGGATACTTATCTCATTTTTTAACATATATTACCACTCCCAAAAATCCTTGGCCGACTGGATCTTTTTATCTGCTGAGAAGTGTAAAGGGGAGAAAACCAATGCATTTACTACCATCAGTATGGACCAAACATTTTAGACTCGGAAAGGACCACTGACTCCAACTTACAATTTAAGGGTTTTATTTCAAAGCCAAAAGTAACTGAACATACAAGCACCTCTTGACGAGGTTGAAGAAATTAATGGGCACTAATACAAAATTCATCCTACGTACTAGTCTGATCCGGTGCAGCATAAAAAGAATGAGCAATTCTAAAAAGATTAAATAGGCGACAACTGCTCCAATATCGAAATCAGTCTTCATCAGTTGTTACAGGAAGGGAAAATATCAGTTAACTCTGTCCGTACACTAATACTAAGGTGACATCTCTACTTAGCATTTTTCCTCACCCTGAACGAGAAAGAGTGTCAGCTCGTGAAGACTTCCTAAGAAGTACACTCACATTGGATGGGTCAGTAGCCAAAGCTAAGTCTTCCTTCTAAGAATCGATCCCTTCTCCTACCCTCCTAACAGCTCTCTGCTCTCTCCTCCCTTGGGCACTATCCCTAATACAAAATTATCATTTAGTAGAATACGCCCCTAAAACACCTCCTTTGGCCAGGCACCTCTCGTAAGTAACTTTCCACCGAAACTTGTACTTAGTCCAGCAATGTTTGATGTGTCCTAGGGTCCCAGGCTTCTTCAGCGAACTCCTAATTATCAGCATTCCACGATACACTGTTTCAGGTCTCCTCCATACCTAACTCCTAAAATAATGAGCATCAGTCTAGCTAACGAGAACAATGTCCTTGCACCTGCAATGGAAAGCATGTGAATGAAACAACCTTGCATGTACATGGATTTTGCTGACTGCCTTCAACTGAGCGTTCGACCAGTGAAATATACTTCGGCCTACACAATTCAGCTAACATAAGAAATTATGAACAGGCCTGTCATAACAAAACGTGAACATTCATTTTCGGCCTTTACACATCAAGAGTTACACGCATTAATAAACATTGCATCTGTAAGCATTACATTTCTTCACTTTGAGGCACAATTAGTCATCTTCACGTTTGCAGACTTTATGATGCACGTTTAAATTTAGCACACTACATTACACATGAATTAATTAATTGGGCATTTTGCAATAGACAGTTACATTTAAATGTCGTTTTACCTTTTCGACTAAAATGAACTAAATTTCTAAAATTGCACTCACATTGTTCATTATAACGTTTACGTTTCTAATGAGCATCTGTTAATACAACACAAGAATATATGCAGGTACGGACTACCCGTGATTATGATGCACCCCTACAATTTTCAAAATATCCTGATGCTCTATCAGCCTGAACTTGCATTAGAGCATGAGACAGAGCTATGGGGATGGTGGTTATGGAGTAATGCTGGCCCTAAAAAGGTTTGCCAGATAGGCTAAGTAGGAGGTGAGCCAGCAGTGCTGAGGAACAATGCGGTTACTGGGGCTCAGACTTTTAGAAGAGAGCATGAAAAGGTTTTAACCTTGCGGGGCCATTGCAGGAGTCTTCCCACTGTCCCAAAGTGTCTTTTGAGATAGGGTGAATTTTTTCTTTAAAAAACTTGCGTTGAGAGACTTTGCAACATCACTAGGCACTGTGTATCATTAGCATTGTTCAATACTGTTATATGCTCCATAGTGGAGGTAATATCTCCAGGTCCCATACGATTTCAAATAGTTTTTAAAAGGATAAAAATCTATCTTGTGCCGGCGAAAGAACAAGTGAATGTACCAGCATCACTGTGTCACCCACGCTCCTCTGACCTTCATGAAGGAGAATCTCTTTTTCCTGAATAATTTCAAATCTGGCATTAAGTCTAGCCTGAAAAAATACTATTTGACTGGCCACAACCAATGGAGATTGTCCATCGCCGATCAAGACTTAAGGTCATATTCCATCCTCGCCTTTTATGTACTACTGGATTAACGCCATGGCAAAAAACATCAATTTCCATGTAAAAATATTCAGGACAGTAAAACGTCTTCTCCAGGGCAACCAGTGAGTGGAAATCACTAGGGTTTAGTAGTATCAGAATAGGCTATTGTAACAGTGTTTATGTGAACACGCTCAAAAGAGAGCAATGAAAACTGCAAAAGATTAATAGCCACATCATAAGTCTTTGCCGAGACTAAATAAAATTACCTAGCAAGGGCTTTGGAATCTTCTCAATGGCTTATTTCGATCCAGAGAAGTGAGTGGTGTAAAATTATTTTCACCGACTGTAATCCCTGCTAAAACACAGTGCATCCACCAATCCCAGAACAGTGCAAAGAACCAAGTTCAAGTGAAGCAATCTTGGGAAAAGCTATTGCAATGCAAGCTGTGCCCAAAATCACCTGAGAGTAACATCTAGCCTTGCGCTTTATGAGAAATAAATGAAAATCATCATTCTCTGACATAAACCACATCAGACCTACGTTGTCCATCTCCAAGTGTAGCAAAATCTCTTCTGTGATTAATCACCTGGAAGCAAACCTTACCCTTTAACATATAGGACTGTACCCTACCCACCCTCACCTCTATAACTATATTACCATTGAGAAGCAGCAGGTGGAGAGTAAAAAACACAGGGAGCTCTATAAGAAATCCAAAAAAAAACCAAATAAAAATGAAAAGTAATCTGGTTACTTTGAAATCTCTCATAACCTATTCCTTTTAAAACTCTCAAAGACTCCTTGGTGAGCTTGCAGAGTCCCAGCCTATTTATATACACTGAAACATGCGCTGTGACACAAGACAGCAAAAAAACTCTGTGTTCACAAACTCATTAGAAAACATGATAAGCAAAATAGTCGCCACTCATCAGAGAGGGCTTATGATAGGGCTTTGTGGAACATCAAGAGGAGTGAGAGTGGATATTTAAAGTGGAGGTAGATTGGTCTGGGCAGGGAAACAGAGTAGAGTCCATCTGGAGATCCTAAAGCTAGACCAGGACCGGGGAGGTCTTACACTTCCATATCTTCAACTATGCTATTTGGTGGGTTTATTGCAATATGCAGTGATGTGGTGTGATGATGGACCTAACTGGGAGAAGGAATTGCTTTCGGGATCCACTGAGGTGTTTGCCATTCCCAAGTTGCTGATGAGTGGAAGTAGGTTGCCGGAAGGGAACCAGTTATTCATTCGCCAGGCGGCCATGCGCAGGAAAAGGCAGTAACAAAGGTTTAAAAAAAAAACAATTAGAGTTTTATTTAGCACGAACTAGACCCGAGACATCGGGTATCAGAGCACTTTACATGAGCATCAGTTTCGTTACAGATGGACACATTCATTTTGTGCGGCATGAGGGAGATTAAGTGATTTGCCCAGAATCACAGGATGTTGAGTGTGGTTGCAGAGACTAGAACCCGGTTCCCCAGGTCCGAGGCGACCACTCTAGCCGAAAGGCTACATCCTCAAGAACACCTTATGCTCAGCTCCTTCTGATCTGTGGGTTTAGACCATTCATTCATAACTGAAACTCCATGGTTGTCTCTGGGTGGTTGGAAAGAGGCTGTGAGACACTGGGTCAGCCCTCATCCCCCAACTCTGATGAAATGGAGGACTGATTATTTGGAGTGGGCAGCTGCAGAGGAATGTCGGCTCCAGAGGGTATGCACAGACGAACATGCGGAAAGAGACCTAGAGTGTTGGGATAACATGCTGGAAACATTGGGCAGACATGAAGCAGACCTGGGAAGTGACCTAGAGACGTGTATGTTAGGGGAGGGAAGGACAACCTTGGACACACTTGGCACGGACCCTGGTGCTGAGCCTCATCGAATACAGCTGCCGCCTTCACCAGTGTGCTCACCTACATATTCCGCAGATGGTGAAATTGCCTCTGCGATGCAACTGGTATAGCTTTCCAAGAGGGATGTGTTGTCTTTAAATGTACCCCCTCATTTTCCTTTTGGCCTCTCCTTTGCCCTCTGCCATCTCCTGTGGGCTCCTGCTTAGCGCCTACCACATTGGTAATGTGTAATTGCTGGTCTATGTTATGCTGCACTGTTGATTTTTGTATTAACTTGAAAAAAATGGAATAAACAAATTAGCAACAAAAAAAAGTGGAGGTTGATGTTGTGAAGAGCAATCTTGCAACAGCAATCGTAGGTCTGAGAAATTACCTTGACCAGTTTTAATTTTATTTACAATTTTGCCCTTTAATGATGGCTAATTAAAACATGATACTTAATACTTTTCTGTGTGAGAAATTAGTAGGAGGTGAGGGTAATGCAAAGGAAAAAAATGAAAGTGTGGATTATTTCCACTGTCATGATCAGCACAACTTTGAGGGTTTGCAGGTGGTACACTTGTATGTTTTTGACAAATTGTACAACAGCCTTAGCAGCAGCCTGGGCCCTGGCTAATGCACCAATAATATGGTCCTTTCAGGTTAGTGAGATGGGCATAGAGACTCCCAAATAAGGGCTTTACTATGAACACTGGCTGCTTACCAAGAGTTAATGGTTCTGTGGCATCCACTTAGCTGTCAGCCCCAAATCCTAGCATTAGATTTTATAGGATGTACCTTGAGATGGTTTTTGGCACAGAATGTTTCCACTGCATTAAGCTAAAGTTGATTGATTGATTGACTGACGTCAATGTTTTTAAAGCGCGATGCTACCAAGATTGGGTGTCCTGGAGCTGAAATGAAAAATAATCCAGTGCTTTTGAATCCATACAAAGAGAGGGAAAATAAGTGGGTTTTATAATGATTCCTGATAAACAAATATGAAGGGGAAGCCCTGTGTGATGAGAGGAGCGTGTTCCATAGCACACAATTTAGTGGTTTGTTAAGCATTGAGCTTAGGTCTCCTAATGCACTAAACGAGCTTCTGGATGAAAAGACTGCGTTAGTTTCTCAATTTCGACCCCAAAGAAATCAGAAAAGTTCTCAGGAAGTTGTTGTGATGGAGTACAGGTATTTTGACAGCCGTCAGATGATGAAGCTCTTTAAAATGGAGAGAAAACCCTCTTAGACTTGTTGGCTGCATGCAATATCTCTAGCTCATAATGAGAAACTTTGGCCACTCTGACCAATGTCTTACAATCCATCAAGCATTTGGCATAGATGGCTCGACTTGAGGGGCAACATTTGGTCTTTATAGGTGTCACCTACACTCACTATTCGTTCTCCTCCAGTCATCTGTTACAATTCAGAGCTGAAAGCCATGTTCAATGAAAACTCTTAGTTCTTCCAAGAAGTGTGGAAACAAGGGTATAAGTAAGCCATGAACTATATTCCTCAAAATGGTATTAATGTCTTTAGGGCTGGATAGAAGAATATCCCTGCAGAAAGTGTAGTTTGTTGTCTGTTCAGGACAAAAGAATGACGTCATCATGTGTAAAGGAGCGAAGGGATCAGTGTTTTGTTGATTTTTGGTACATAGTGAGAGGCGTTTACCTTAACCAACTGAATGAGGGAACAAGGAACACCAAGAAAGAATCAGTCAGTAACAGATACTTTACAGAATCTGGATAATAGATGACTTTCACCGAATAACAAAATAAAGGCTCAAGCTAAAATGTGGAGACCTAAAAACCAGGGCCAAGATAGATCATTAGAGGTCGAAATCTGAAGGAGAATACAGAGGGACTGATCAATCAGGAATGTTTACAAGGGTTGAGCTCTCAAATGTAAAAGAAGGGGAGCACTTCACAGTCAAAAGGGATAACAGCAAGGACCTGAGGTTCAACTCCAGATTTTAGTGAAGTAACTATACAACAGCAAAAATGGCTTCTTTGCACCAGAAAGAGTCAATAATAAAGGTAGCAATAAGACAATCCCCTCTAAACTACAGAATAAAGAGGAGAGGCTAATGCGCGATTAATAAGGATGTGTGATAGCAAAATATAAATAGGCCTAATCTAGTGCTCATGAATGCATATCAGAAATGCCCTTTACAGTTATTTGTTTCACTGTTACTGTGATTAAAGAACAGCTGGAAGCTTTTCCACAAAGAGGATGCCATCCGTACCGTAAGAAATTAAAATAGTTATATCTAAATTAAAATTGTCATTTTTTGAACCAATGTTCAGGATAGATCAATTCAGACAGGAGCGATAATTAGCACCCGCAATTTATACTAATAAGCCTTATGTGTTTTCCTACTGTTACAAAGGAATCCTTGAAGACTCATCCTCCTTTCTACCCAAAGTGATTTCAAACTTTTACATTAATCATGCAAAATGTTTACCAACTTTCTTCCTGAATTCATACCATCCAGGAGAAATATAGGATACTTATCTACGGTAACAATGTTTCTGTATGTATTTAATTTTCCTACTGCTTCCACACTTAGAAAGAACTTCTGAGCTGGATCTGAAAAAACACAGCATAAGTGTAGACATTGAAGCCAAGTAGAGCTCTGTGCAGTTGCATCCTTGCAAACCATTAAAGGGAAGTGACAAAGTGGGCCCAAGGCATGGCCACATTTAAAAATCCAGGACGCATCATAGGTGCCTGGCATGTGGCCCAAAGTTCTGTCTCCTGAGCACTGACTCATGCTGGCCTTTAACACACAGACTATAGGTCCATAAACCCTGAGAGGCCAGCAAGCCTTTACTGCAGTGAAAATCTCTGAGAAGAAAGTTAAGCTCTCAGTGGATACGGGAATATCTCAGATACAGGCCCTGGACTTCGGCTCCAGAACACCAACATCAGTTGACTCTACTTGCTCAGCGAAGAGTTTTACCTGCCCCCTTGCCTAATGCGCTTTCCTAGGGAAAAAAGCTTTGCCAGCACCCTAGTTAAAGCTTTTTGCCGACTGTGTTAGAAGAAATTCCTGGACCTGGGCTCTAACACATGGTACTCTACCAAGGACAGAGTTCAACTTACACTAGGAATGCTTCCTGGCAGCTCTTCGTGTGAAAGCTCCAGCAGTTTGCTTCAATAGTTATGGACAGTGTGTATACCTACTAGGATTCAGCTCAAGCTGCCGCATGCAGTGACTTAGCCCATACAAGCCCTTCTCCGGGTAAACAAAAGTACAAGCAGATTGCTCCTCCCAATGCTAGTATAATGCATTCTAAATCATATATCTTGGTTCTCTAGCTGCTATAAAAACACAGGAATGCATGTAAGGTCCGAATGTTCAGCAATGATGAAGTTTCCTTTTAATATGTTCTGCAGTTAGGTCAATAGTGGAGGTTGGAAACATTAGCTGAAACGTTCCCCTTCCCACTTGGATCCTTCCTGACATGAGGAATATTTAAAGATTGGTTGCATGAAGAGATTCAAGCACTACATTGTAACAGACTTAACCATCAAGAGGAAAGCACTAAACCTGTCACTAAAATAGATTTGATCAACATTTAGAAATTATAATTAATAATGTATATATGAATAAAGAGGAGAAATTGAAAATTTGAAAACCTTTATTATATATTTCATTGTGAAAAACACAAAAGATTTAAATATTTTAGCATTTTTTTAGTATATACTCGTTTTTGTATTTTTGGGCATTGTTTGGAGGTTCGAATCATAGAAATTGCTTACTCCGGAGGGCCCTGGTTTTCAATAGGGAATCAGTGGGGGTCCCCGGAATCAAGCAATGAATCAGTGGGGTCCACAAAGTCAGAAGATCAAGAATCGCTGCTCTAGAATATATCAAACCATTATAAACAATGAAATTGACACTCCTATGGGACATGGGGATACTTGGGTTGAAGATCTAGGACAACTACAGAACGAAATCTGGGAGCAAGGACTGCAGTACCCTTCCACCATAGCGATACAATCTAACCTTCAAATTAAAATCCTGCACAGGGCCTATTACAAAAGAAACAGACAACACTGTATGGGTCTGATTTCAAATCCAACATGTCTTAGATGCCACTGAGAACTAGACCCTAGAGGCAGGTGGTAGAACTTACCCTAGTCTCCCTTGGTTGGGCGACAGACGTAGAGTGCAGGCTTGTACTCACTTTCACATCAGGATACAGTGTTTCTAGCACCGTTATATCCCTTGGGATGATTGTTGCATTTAATAAATACAAAATGCAAATACAATTCCCTGAGGGTGGGAGTCGACAATTTAATCAGGTCAGAGTTAATGAGATACCTGCCATTGATCTGAGCGATACCGGTGCCAAGCAGCCCATGGTTTTGGAAAGGCTGGTTTCTCCAGGTCAGTACACCGGGAAGTTGATTAGGGTAATTCAGGCCCTTGGGCAGGACTTTTTCTGTACTATGGCTCTGGTGTCCATGGAAAAGGGTGGCAAGGATGGCTCTCGAGAGGATCATATTTAGCCTCCAGATGCCTATTGACTACATTCTGGGAAAGGAGTTACTACTGGAGAAGTGTGGCTCAATGATTAGAGCGGCAGACCCTGATGCAGAGGTCTAGCCTGGGACCAGGGTTCAATTCCCCGCCTCGGTGGGTCTTTGGCTCAAAATTCCACTGGCCTGATAATTTTCGCCTCGGTGCCTATTCCAATCATGGAGTCCCACTCTGCAACTCTGGGCAATAGCTTGCTTAATCTCCACAACGGCCCCCACAACGCTAAGGATGCCTGGCCTCCACCTTGGGGGTGCCCAGGAGTGGACGTCTCACAGGGAAAGCCAGGATGGGTTCCACAGCGGTATTCGTACAAGCGCCTTGAGACCCTTGCGGGTGAGTAGTGCGCTATACAAGTATCAATTTTTACTGGTGTTAGAAGAGCAGAGAGGTGCTGTTAGCCGTGGCGCCATGAAAGCTCAGCTTTCTGAGACTACTACTTCCAAAAGGAGATTACAGGGACCCATATAGTGAGGTAGAATATAGGGACAGTTCACAGTGGGAGTACCAGCGCTTAGGGTTTGCCACATCTGAGAACAGAGCACTCCACGACTGACCATGGTAAGGCTACTTCAGCCCTGGATAGAGTGTGACACCCTTGAGAAGGGTAGTGGTCCCCCCTAGAAGTCCTGGCTTGCTTAGCACCTGTTGTTCAACCTCAGGGTACAGAACCTGGGCTGAGTGGTTGGTCACAGGATACCACCTCTGAACTGGTGGGGAAGAGAGTAGAAGTAGGTTGCCTAGCTGCCAGGGATGTTGCACCCCACTCTGAGAAGCCACAGAGGCCAGAGAACCATCAGGAACAGGTAAGGATCACCTTGCCAGTCCCAAGGCTGGAAGTAAGACTAACCCAAGTCCCGCTCTTGGAGGGTCCACTTGGAAGTAGATGGCCAGAGACCTGTCTTTTGACACTGACAGCGGTCAGTGGCCTCTGTTGATAGTTGTCTTTATGGGTAGAGGTTTCCCTGGGCTGGGGACAGAGGTCTGACCCAAAGGGTGGAGTGAGCTACATCACCTTGTTGGCCATGGTTGTACTGTTGGCCTACTGGGCTACTGGGACAAGTGCCTTTGCAAAAGAGGGCTACTGCCCATGTTCTATTGCCTAAACAGGGAAATCTATCAAGGTATTGATTAGTCTACCCCAGATTTTGGCTGAGGGAGGGTCAAGTTTGACATGGACCTTTTTGCAGAGTCTCCACCAGACTATTGCCTTCTGTTGCTGGAAACCTTTTTTGTTGGTATTAGGACTCTGTGCACGTTTTCTTTGCTAACCAGTGGTACAGTGCTTGTGCTCTTTCCCTAAAACATGGTAACATTGGCATATACCTGATTGGCACATTTAATATACCGAGGGCCTGTTAATTATTTGGTTCTCATCTAATTATTAAGACCAATTTCTCATCCAGTATGAGGCGCAGTGCCAATGATTAGCTCTCAGATGAAGTTCCACAGTGTGGCAGATACTTCTGAGGTCCTGTAAGGATTCTCTTAGGGGTTGACAGAGAAGGAATGAATCAGACCTCTCCTGTGAGATGGGAATACCAGAAGAGCAGCCGGTCTAGATAATTAAATGAGGGTGCGGGCGCTAGTGTGCCGGCTGCAAGATGGCCACCACATAGTGAGGCTCTGCAGGCTGGTAGGCTAATCCATCAGTTACCTTGCCGTCCAGGGGCCCCTTTGGGCTTGTAAACACGTGCCTGTGCCCTCAATTCACAACAGCTGCCGCCACATACCTGCCTGCTTCAGGTTGGTGATCTCCTGGGCTGATTAGAGACACTGACTCAGCGGCTGCCAGGTTGACAAAAATAGTGGCTCCGGCCTGAGCAGAGCGCGCACCGGTGTATGATTCGGAGAAGTCTGCGCTGCCCCGGCTGCAATCTGCGGTGGCCGGTTCTGTGTGGGCAAGATTGGAGCCTGGTGTGAGCCCCTTGCTACGTAGAGAACCACCTGCCGGCAGGCTCTGCTTCAAGCCTGAGAGACGCTCTTCCCGGAGGGGCCTACAGCAAAGATTGTCTCCTCCATTCTTCGGCCTGCGCAGGTGAGGAGAGATCGGCCGGGGTCTCCGCTGGCTGGGGGAGTGCTGCTGATGTGACTGCAGCGAGGTGACCCGAGTAATCCGGGCAGCCTAGAGGGTGGACTGGGTGGTGTGAATCGTGCTGTGGAGCCTGCCTCTGACCTGGCCTTGCTGGACCCAATCCCCCGCTACTGAATGGTGGGTGAGCTGCTGGGACCTGCTGTGAGGCTGCGGAGTTGTGGTGTGTGGGGAGCAGAGGAGACTGGGCCGGGGGGGCCTAGAATTGCCTGCACCTCAGGCTGCCGGCCGGGTGGGATGATATTGACCAGGACTAGTAGCTGATGCATTCTGGATGTCGGGGCCCCGCAGTCCCTACAATGGCCGGCCCTGCTGACTTTTCTTGTCCCTGTCTGGCTGCTGCCTGGGGCCCCTCTCTGTCGCCCCCCCCCCCGGATATCTGTTGGGCCTTACTCGTGCCTGGAGGGTCAAGGTGCATGGCGCCCTCGGGCCTGGGAACTATACTTGGCCAGGCCTGCCTGCTGCCGGGCCCCCGCTGACTTTCCACAGGGTTGCCCGTGGGTAGATGGGGACTGGAGTTGCTCTGTGGGGCTTGCTATTGGGCGGCCCCTTCTACAATAACCTGGGGAGAGGGGTCCAGTAGGACTCTAAGTGAACCTTCCTGCTGCCGAATTGCCCCCTTGTTGTCACCCATCGCCCTTGATCCTCAACCTGCCATCTCTTGGTGCTGCGTGTTCTGGAGCGTGGAACGAGGTCGGTATCCAGTTGGGCCTGGGGGGCTTCAGTGCTGGCTGTCCCGGGAGAAGGCAAACAACACATTGGTAGCAACTGCTGATGAGGGTGAACAGTCTGAGGCAAGCCCCCCACTTCAAGCAACCTACTTACTGCTCTGGGCTCCTTGCGTAGGCACGCTGTGCTGCAACAAGGGTCCATTGGCCACAAGACTTATCTTTGCTGAGCGCTTTACTGTGCTCACCCTGGGACTGAATGGGTCCGCACAGGAGACAGCCATCGCTGGTTGCTCGACCAGTCAGCCTGTCATGGGTAAGACGGACGCGAGGCAACCTAAACTCTCATTTGAGCAGCGGAAAACGCAGAGAGGAACCACACTGTAATGGAAGACTCAGCTGCAGTGACCACGGATACCGCTTCTACCCCCGAGCCCAACATCTGTGAGATGTTTGCTGATTTGAAACATTCCTTATCCCCCATCAACCTGAATATTGACTCGATGTCGGATCGACTCCGAGATAAGGTGTTAAATCATGATGAGTGAAGTCGAACAGCGAACATCCGCGCTGGAGGATGAGGGAGTGGCAACCAGTGAAAATCTGCTCCATATGGAGAAAGTGTTGGAGGTAATCAGAAACAAAAAAGAAGACCTAGAAGTGCGGTCCCAGCTCAACAATCTGCACATTCTCTGAATCTTGGAAACAACTGCGATGACCCGAGTGGAGGATTTTGTTGAGGAAATGTTGCGTCCCTCTTTGGCAATGCCCTAACCGCTATGTGCATTGTGGAGCACGCCCACAGGTCCCTTGGCCCTCTGCCCTGCCCACCCCATCATTGTGCAGCTCTTAAACTATAGGGACCGCAGCACTGGTTTGAAAAAGTCTCGGGATCAACATGACCTCAGATATCAGGGCAACTCGGTCTCCTTTTTTACCAACTTCACCTTGTCTGTCCAGGATGCCCGCCACGAATTTGTGCCTGTCAAGAGACTGTTGCAGTAACAGGATATCAAGTATTCTTTGCTTTACCCTGTGAAGATTTGAATCTTTCACTCTGGCAAGATATCCTTCTTCACAGATCCCAAGCTTGCTGCCAAGTTTGCTCGTTCCATCAAGCGTGTAAGACCAGAGGGTCCCGCAAATGGGGATCAAGTGGTGGAAGACCCCTTCAATGAAATGACTGAGTCAGTTTGGAAGTGTTGGGATATATGCACCCATTTCTGGAGACTGTTATACATGGCGGCACTGGCTCACACCCCGGACCTTGTGGGTCTGGAAATCCTATGAGCATGTGAGACAGCCAGTACTGGAATGGGCAACCTGACTGCTTGATTACGTGGCCCTTTTGGGTGCCTTCTTCCAGCCACCCGACTCTTTATTGTTGGGTTAGACCGAGCCCGCTGGCGCTACCCTCTGGGATGAGTCCCATGTTCTATTTTGCTGTTGGCCTGGTTTGGCCTTGTACGGGTTTGGTAAATGCTCTCCAGCCATGTTAGAAGGCTTTAGTGGGTGGGGGCGGGTTGTTTTGGGTGGTGGGTGAATTGTTTGCAATGGGCTGTTTTTCTTCTTGCATGCCTCTTCTTTCCTCTTCCTCCACTCCCCCTCTCTTGCCCAGAGTGCACTATTGCTGGACCCTGCTCTCCACTTGGCGCTCATGTACGCATGGGGATGGAGTGGTGACTGTAACTTCTGATGGGGCTTGCGCCCTCAAGGCTGTAACCTGGAATGCAAGGGTTCTGAATAGTGGCAGAAAGATGCGATTGGTAATGGCGCTCCTCAATAAGCATGGGCTGAAAATCTGGTCCGCTCGCGGAATTTGTGAATTTTTGGCAATTTCGCGGTCCGCGAATCACGTGAAATTGTCAAAGAATTTGCAATTCGCGAGGTGTCAGATTTTTTTTGCTTGGTCGCGCTTCAAAAATACAATCTCGTGCGCGCGCCGTTGACTTACTGTGTTTCTGAGTTCGCCGGTTTGCGTGCGCTGCGCTGTGCCATTTTCGATCTTGCTGCGTGATCGTGTGAGACTATTTGACCGCTAGTACGTCATGGAGTCCGGCAATGCGAGACTTTCAGAACGCGAATACGTCATAAGGGCCCGCGATCACGCATCGCGAGAGTAAACAATTGCGAACACGTAGATGCGCCGCACAGCTGACATCCGGCGGGAGATTTGAACATCTCGCTTTCCCGAAATCGCAAAAATTGCAATTCTGCACAAGAAATCTATCGCTGGCAGCATAAACCTTCTGAAATTGATGATCTGGATCAGAATAACTCCTCAGATTGACATTTGGCTGCACTTTTTTGAGCAAGGAGTGCATTTTTGGGTGGGTTGGGAGGAAAGAAGTGCCCCAGAGTGAGGTTCCGTGACAATTGTAAGTGGTGTTTTCGACTCGCACGAATATGGTCGAGTCTGGTATCTATGAACCGCAAATGACGAGTTTAGTGGGTGTACGTGTTTTCGCTATGCTAGCCTAAATCGCTCGTTTGTTTCGTGGGTTTCTTCATCTGAACCCACGGGTTCCATCTTAGATACGGCATCCATTTTGTTTCTTGCCCTCAAGTAGCCAGCGAACGGACGCTGTCCGCCTCGCGACCCTGGGATTCCCAAACTCTTGCGGAAGACACGTTTCCTTTGAAGGTGTCTTTATGATGAAGGGGATGACACTGTAAGGCAGATGGCCCCGCTCGAGGCCCATCTTGCCGTGCCGGTCTATTGTCTCAGTTGTGCATTCATTAGGCACGTCCCCTTTGATGCCTGCAACTCGTGTTTCCTGATACCACCCCTTTTACACACTTTTTGATCTGTTCACTGTCCTCGTCTTCCTCTGCACCTGTTTCTGTCTCTTCCTCGACTCGTTTACTACTGATTGGAATGTACTAATGGTGGGAAGATGTACTTTTACAGTTGGGAACCGCCAAATGTTACTGTAATTATGTTCCGGGCCCTGAATACATGAAAGCGACCCCTTATGACCTTTACGATGGGAACCAAGTTGTAAACCTTTGTGCACCATGTTATCCTATGCTCGAAAACTGTATAAGAAGAGCGATCCACAGATACAAGTTGAAGCAGTCTCCATGAACTTACATGCTATGTACTTCTCGTGACTTCTGTGTTCCTTGCAGTAAATAAACCTCGATTCTTTGACGCCGAAGGAAGTGTCCCGTGTCTCTGTCATTTGTACGCCGGAACAGGTTACCCACGAAGGTTTTAGGTGTTATCCCTGGCACCGCTGGGTCTTAGAAAAACCCAGTCCTTCAGTTGGTGCCCAACGTAGGGCTGCATCAGCGGTACCGGTCCAAAGCCCGACGATCGTGAGGAACTTCGTGTGAAATCTCCGAGGGAAGGTGCACCCCGCTTCATTGATCCTGTTGTCGAAACAAGTGGCCCGACGACTTTTCCCGCGAAGATCCCCGCCTCCTGACGGCTGCGACGGACTGCTGCCCTGACTGTAGACCTGTTTTGGCGCCTGGCGTAGACCTTGGTACAGCGAGACGATTGACGGGCCTTTCTGGTGACGCCATTGATCTTTGAGTTAAGTATTTGTGGGTCGCTCCCAGAGTCCTTCGTTGTGGGTGCTTAGTTGTTGCATGGTTCCATTGCATTTGTGGTTCTTGGTATTTTGTTCTTTGTTGTGATATTTGACGTCTGCAGTCGCCAATAACCGAGGGTTTTTGCTCTTTGCAGGGACATTGTAATCCTATAACCCTTGACGTTTGTGAAACTCGGTTAGTGTGTACGATGCCTGGCCGTAGTACTTTGTTCAGTTGCTTTCGAAGTTGTGGTGCGGTTTCCCGACTGGAGGACTCGTGCCTGATACCTCCGGTTGGAACTCCAACTTACGAGTTGTACAGTCGACACGGTTTGGGTCCAATTACATTTAATGAGTGTTGGGTTCGTTACACTAAAAAAGATGGTGTCCTTAGTTGGCCACCTCATGGTAGTTTTGAGGCCCCGATTTTAGATAATCTTGAAGCTAAATTGTTCCAAAGAAAAGCAAGGCCGGCCATGTTTGATTCCTTTCGGTTGTGGCGTAAGGAAGCCAAGCAGAAAGAAATCAAGCAGATTAAACGTAATAAAAGAGAAGGAATTGTTACAACGGTAAGAAACGCTGAGCAGTTCCAGCGAGATAAGGAGGAAAAGGAAAAGGAAGTTTTCGATAGATTACAGCGCATGACTATAGATAAGTGTTACCCCGCTTTACCGACGGGTACGAATAAGAAAGAGGAAGCAGTAGAAGACCCCTTGTTGTCCTATCTCTTGAAGTCACCACCTCCGTATGCACAGGGTACCGCAGTTCCTGTGGTTCCCCCTGTCCCTGTCCCTCCACCTGCTCCTGTTCCTGTACCCCAACCTGTCCCCGTTCTTCAACCTGTTCCTGCTCCTCTACCTACACCCGTCCCTACTGCTCCCACGCTTGTACTTCCTCATACTCCTGTTCCCGCTGCTCCTACTGTTCTGGTTACTCCGGCTGTCCCTTCTGTTCCTGACACTTCTCTTGTTACCCC
This sequence comes from Lissotriton vulgaris, assembly GCF_964263255.1. Lineage (NCBI taxonomy): Eukaryota > Metazoa > Chordata > Amphibia > Caudata > Salamandridae > Lissotriton > Lissotriton vulgaris. The sequence goes on from NC_141695.1 coordinate 529,620,376, forward strand.
GTTGTGTTACTCTTCTTCCCCATCTTCTCGACGTTGTGTCCCTTCTGTTGCCGCTAAATTCTTCACTTCTCTTGGACCGGTTCTTGAGTCCGCTGGTTCTGATGGTCCCCAAAGGCGAAGTCAGCTTCCTGGTAGTAGGGAACGTGACTCGCTATATAATATGGCGATGGGTTGGATTAGATACCCTCTTAGGAATCCTCCGCGGATAGTGCTTGATACGTTCTCTCAATTCAACGTACCGACACATAGGTTCGTGTTTGAGGAAATGTGCAAGCTTTTACGTCATCAAATATCGGCTGATGCGTCTGACGATGTATTGACTGCTCTAACTAATCTTCAGCTCCAGTTTGCGAGCGGAATAATGGTGGGTAGCAATGTTCGACGTGCTGTCGAGCAGTTGCTATCTTATCGTCCTTCTATAATGCCTCGGGCATTGTTTTTAGAAGACATTGAGGAACCGTTAGCAGCGCCTGGTCAGTATCCCATGCGCGAAGTTCCACCAGTGTGGATGCCAGGCAACCCTGGTGCTGCTCCGCCGATCCTGCCACATTTTCAGAGAGTGTGGATACATCTTCCGTGGAAACGATCGGAAGTTTTGCAGGTTAAGCAGACTTTGCCCGATCCTCGCAAAAATCTTGCGGGGTATTACAAAGAATTATCTCAGTTAGTAGATGCTACTATCATGAATCTTGCCGATATCGATATGTTGTTCGGTAGCGTAGTTCCGCAACCGGTTTGGGCGAAAATTCGCCAAGAAAATCATGCGGCAGAGCTAGGTGGTGATTGGGCTGCTCTTATAGCGACGGATACACGACAAGTTGGTGGGGCTAAGCCCGAGCAGCTCATTACTGATCTTCCCCAGAGAATTATTACTCTTATGAAAACACTTATGCCAGCTATGAAAGTTAACTGGGACAAATTGTCTGCTTGCAAGCAAAAGAAGGACGAAAGTGTCTCCGATTTATTTACGAGATTTGAGGAGGCATTTATCGATCACAGTGGTCAGGTATGGGCACTGAGGGAGGTCAGAGATTGTTTGTGGACAAATTTGTGTCGAACTTGTTGCCGGACTTAAGCAACAAGTTAAGGAATTCAGAGAGTGCGTGGGCCGTTTCCACTTCTGCTCAGATATTGGCTACGGCCCAATATTATGAGAATAGAGAGAAAGAGGAAAATGATTGTGCCGATAAAAAGACAAAAGAGCTAAAAACGAAAGTGTTGTTGCAACAAGCGTATCCTCCACGTTCGAATCAGAATGATTCGCAACAGCGGAATCGATCGCAGTCTCAGTCGAATAGGTCGCAATCACGAAATGACTTCTCTTCGCAGAGATCTTCGTTAGGGTACAATCAGTGTGCCTATTGTAGGGGAGAGGGTCATTTGAAATTCGATTGTCCAGTTTTGCGTGATCGAAATAGTGGTAATTCATCTAGAGGAGGTCGTAGTGGTTTTCAACAGGCTTCACGAGGTAGAGGCCACGGTGCTCAAAATGATCGTTCTAATAATTCTTCTGATTCTAATAATTGTTTCGATCAGCGCGGGTCATAGCAAGGAAGATCTGCGCAGTACAATGTGGACGATTATTACGTCGATCAGGGCACTGACGGCGGTAATTACTAGGACAGCCATAGACAAGGAGAGGGAGTAGTATCAGTTCCGGTTGATCAGAGAGGGCCTTACGTCGCAGTTGCCACCTCGGGCGTCGTTGAGCCTTTTCTGTTGGACACTGGTGCAGCGAAAAGTTCCATCATGCATTCGAAACTCCCTGGCGCACCTTTGTCTGGCTTAACAAATGTTTCCGTTGGATTCTCTGGCGCCCCTGTTAGCAATCCGGTTTCGCGCCCTTTGCCCCTTGCCATTGGGCCTCGCGAGCTGACAGCTCCTTTGATTTTGACTACTGGTTGTGGTGAGAATCTTTTGGGCCTGGATTTGCTAAAATGTCTGTATGCGACTTTGTATTGTTCTCCTGCGGGAGTAAAGCTTACATTGGGCGAGAAAGTTGTCTCTCCTATGTACTTATCCATCGACAAGCTTCCACCGGAATTGAGTTTTCTTCCTGCATCTTTGTGGGCAACAGGTCCCAATGACGTGGGCCTGCTTGACATCTCCCCTTATGTTGTTCACTTGAAATCTAATGTGCGATTGCCACGTATTCCCCAGTATCGTATCTCCCTTGATGGTGAGCGTGCACTGTTAGCAATCATCTACGATTTGATTGAGAAAGATGTGATCGAGGAATCTCGGGGAAACGTGTGCAATAGCCCTGTTCTGCCCATTCTGAAGCGCACTGATCCATCAAAGCCCCCTGTTTATTGTTTTGTCATCGATTTACGGGAGGTGAATAAAATTGTGATTCCTCAGTTCCCTGTGGTGCCCGACATTACGGCTCTACTGACTCTGATTCCAGCCTCTGCATCTTGGTTCTCGGTGATCGATCTGAAGAATGCTTTCTTTAGCATTCTGATTGCCGAGGAAAGTAGGGACCTTTTCGGTTTCTCTCTTGGTGGCCGCAGCTTTAGGTTTAAACGCGCTCCTCAGGGCTACTGTGAGAGTCCATCAATATACAGCCAAGCCTTGAAGGGCCAACTTGATGCGTTTGTGTTGCCGGCCGGTGCGGCCTTGATCCAATATGTCAATGACTTATTGGTGGCTGCAGACTCTCAGGACATTTGCAAAATTGCTACGGTGTCGTTGTTGCAGCATCTCTGTGACTTACATCACAATGTGTCACCTTCTAAACTGCAATATTGTTGCCAAGAAGTAACCTATCTAGGTCACTTATTGTCAAAGGAGGGAAGAAGGTTGACCCCAGAGAGAATTGCAGCGATTGCTCGAATGACTGTGCCAACAACTCAGAGAGATGTGCGTGCCTTTTTAGGTATCACGTCATACTGCAGGCAATGGATTCCAAATTTTTCATTGCTAGCGAATAAAACGCTGTAATGTCCTGAACCCGGCGACTTTGTTGCCAATCAGTATGGAATCAGGCGAAGTAGCACCTCATGACTGCTATTTACGAACTGAGGAAGAAACAAAAGGTCGTGTTGACCTGAAAAATACTCCATTGGAGGATCCTGATGGGACCCTGTATGTGGATGGGTCGTGTTTTAAGTTGCCGAATGGTGATGTGACGACTGCGTATGCTGTGGTGACGATGAGTACGGTTGTGGAGACTGCGAGACTGAATCAGAATTCTGCACAGGCGGCAGAGCTGATTGCTTTGACTAGAGCGTGCGTGTTGTCGAAAGGGAAACGGGTGAATGTGTTTACGGATAGTCAGTATGCATTTGGTGTTGCGCACAGTTTTGGACGTTTGTGGAGAGAGAGAGGTTTTATGACATCGCATGGTACAAAGATTCAGCATGGACAGCTTGTGAATGATCTTTTGAATGCACTTACATTGCCCGAGCAGGTGGCGATTATTAAATGTAGTGCACACCGTAAGGTGACGGATGATGTTGGTCGTGGCAATGCGTTTGCGGATGAGATTGCTAAGGAGACTGCCCGGAACCTTAGCACTAAAATGTATGTGACGAGTTTGGTAAGGTGGCCTGCAGAAACTGGTATGTGTGAGGACACTATCGAGAGTGTGAAAGCGATTCAGAACGAGGCCACTGAGTCTGAAAAGACGAAGTGGAAAGAGAGTACGGGAAAGTTGGATACGAATGGCTGTTGGATTGATTTGTCGGAGAACAAGAGGTGGATGTTGCCGGATGCGTATGTGCTGGCTGTTGTGACAATGGCACACGGCTTTGCACATATTAGTGTGAAAGGTATTTGCAAGTTGTTGTCCCCTGTATGGAAGAATGATGGTATTGCTAAGTGTGCTGAGAGATTGGTTAAGAATTGTATGATATGTATGATGTACAATCCTGGTAAGGGAACTCCTACACCTCCTGGCCATTTTGCTCCCCCTTCATGTCCCTTTGAAGTAATTCAGCTAGACTTCATCCATATGGAGCGATGCAACAACCTGAAGTACGTTTTGGTTGTGGTTTGCGCATTCTCCCGATGGATTGAAGCCTACCCTCTCAAAGACAACACTGCTCTGTCCACTGCAAAAATCCTACTGAAGGAATACTTTCCTCTGTATGGAATGCCACGGATTGTATGGTCTGATAACGGAAGTGAGTTTGTGGGGAGTGTGATGAAGAGTGTGTGTAAGGGCCTTGGAATTACACAGAAATTCCACAGTGCCAATCATCCCCAATCAGCAGGTTTGGTTAAAGGGTATAATGGCACCCTTAAATTGAAACTGGCGAAGATTCAGGCTACGACTGGTCTCTCGTGGCCTGACGCTTTGCCCTTAGCTCTTCTGTCAACTATGGCGACTGTACACTCCCGAGTAGGGCTCAGTCCCTATGAGATTATGTTCGGCCGCCCTGCCAATGTTTGGGGGGTCCCTAGACCAAGTGTGTTCTCTGATCTTGAGTACCCAATGTTGATCGATTATCTCCATGATCTGACTGCTAAACTGAGGTTAATTCACCAACAGGTCTTTGAAGCACTGCCGACGCAGACGGAGGGTCCAGGCCACCAGCTCCAGCCTGGAGACTGGGTGGTGACGAGGAATTTTGTCCGGAAGCGCAACCTTGAGCCTCGTTTTACCGGACCCTACCAAGTGCTCTTTGCCACGAGGACTGCTGTTCGTTTGGAAGGGCGTAAGAACTGGGTGCATGCCACCCATACCAAAAAGGTACCTATACCTTTACCAGCAGACTCGTGGGTAAGGAAGGGCATCGCCTCGTCTGAAGTCGAAACTGTGCCGACCTTCGTTCCATTTAGCGGCGCTCAGCCTGTCGGAGAGACCTCAGTGCAGCAGAACAACATTGTTGAACATTTGTCATCACAAAACTCAAGATCTGAAAAATTGACTGATCAACAGAACTCTGTCTCATCATCGGATCAACTGTTTGACGAACAGACACGTCCTGGGAGAAGCCGATATTTTCTTCGATCCAATACTAAAGACAAATAAAATCATCTTTGCTTTCTCCCCAGACATCCACGTTACCCCATTGCCACTATTCAGTCTGAACACACTTGCATAATTGTGATTTCGTGAATTTTGAGCCTTTTTCTATGTATGTGTTTTTGCTTCCACAGCTAGGAGATTTTGTATATATTGTTGATTAAAAATACCTTACATCCGGGTGGACCGTAGGGCCGCGCGGGTACTTCCTTCTGGTTAGTAGGTCTTGACACTAGGTCAGAGACCGTCGATTCCTAGGAACTCCTGGGGATTGACTACTGCTACACAGAACGAAGTGCGTCAAGAACGTAGCGGACGGTTTTAGAGGATGGCTTTCTCGAAGCTGTCGGAATTGGATAAAGCTCAGGCCCAAAGATTCGAATTACGCAGAATTTCACGTACAAAATGCTTCATGTTTCAGGTGTTCCTTCTGTTCTTAACTGTTTCTTCGTTATTGGTGGGTGGGGTGTATTACATGATACAGTCATTCTTGCCTTCTGCCTCACCTACCCCTTCTTCTGAACATAAAATTACCTCCACTGTTTCTCCTCATTCCTTCCACATCTTACCCCAACACGAGCAGGTTAGACGTGCGGAATTCATGAACAATTCCTTTGTTCAGCTCCTTCATCAGCATCAGTTGGTGATGAACACTACCAATTGTTGGGTGTGTGGGTTAATGCCACATACCACCGATAAGGGAATTCCGTATTTGGTCCTTCCTTACAGTTCCCAGGGTTCAGCTCAAGCATTCCAAACAATGTTCCGAAGCGCACTAGATTCCTACCCCAATTGAGAGCCACGGTCTCCACACTTTGGTCCCGGCCCGTACCATAAGCCTTTGGCAATAGCGATTGCTGATTTAGATAGGGATATCTATGAGCCGTCGCTCATCCCTGAGGAAGAGGTGTGAGCCTATAGGGATCTGAGTGAGGTTGAGTATAGTGCACTCGTGGGCGAAAGACAGCTCAAAAGCTCATCTCCAATATGGATCGTACCCCACCTTGGTAATTTCTGTCTAAAAGGTCGTGGCCGAAGCCCGAGAGCTCACCTTGGAGAGAGTGCTTGCTCTGAGACGTATGTCTTACCAATGCTCTCTTCCCCTGTTCTCTTGACTGCCAAGGGTACGTACTTTGTCTGTTACGACCGTGAATATACGTGGTTGCCCCTTGACTTTGCGGGCACCTGTTATATTGCAAACTTGTTGCCACCGACTTTTACAGTCGCCTCCGATTATCACAAGACTAGGGTTGTGAGGGGCGTGATTAGCAAAGAGGACACTGCCGGTCAAGAGGCAGGAGACTTTTTCAAGGGTTTCTTGCCGTTTTGGGGGCCTATGATCAATAGTAGGAACCTGAGACAGTTGACTCGAGTGGTGGAATCGACCGCTAACATCACTGCCAGTGCCCTTGGTAATATCACGGCAGAACTTCAGGCGGATAGACTGATGACGTTACAAAATCGTATGGTTTTAGACGTTGTCTTAGCAGATCGAGGTGGAGTATGTAAGGTGATCCATTCGAGTTGTTGTATTTTCATTCCAGACAACGCTCCGACTGTCTATCAAGCTATCTCGAAGTTGCATAAGATCTCTGAGTCCATACACGTGGACGTAGGGGATTGGACGCTACTCGGGTGGTTTTGGGGCCTGATGTCGACTTGGGGTTGGAAGATTCTAATGATCATCGGGGTTGTTGTAGCATTCCTGTTCACGTGTTGTCTTTGTGTGCAGTGTGGTCCTGCCTTATGTGGACTCTGTGCTACGACGTGTATAGGGCGGCCGCCTGTTACCAAAGGAACTCTGAGGGATAGAATTATGTTGCAACAGCATCTAGATGGTCTGATGAATATCGAGATCGATTTTGATTCCGACTAGTGCTTGCCTACATGAGGGCAAAAGGAGCGTCTGAGGTTCCGTGACAATTGTAAGTGGTGTTTTCGACTCGCACGAATATGGTCGAGTCTGGTATCTATGAACCGCAAATGACGAGTTTAGTGGGTGTACGTGTTTTCGCTATGCTAGCCTAAATCGCTCGTTTGTTTTGTGGGTTTCTTCATCTGAACCCACGGGTTCCATCTTAGATACGGCATCCATTTTGTTTCTTGCCCTCAAGTAGCCAGCGAACGGACGCTGTCCGCCTCGCGACCCTGGGATTCCCAAACTCTTGCGGAAGACACGTTTCCTTTGAAGGTGTCTTTATGATGAAGGGGATGACGCTGTAAGGCAGATGGCCCCGCTCGAGGCCCATCTTGCCGTGCCGGTCTATTGTCTCAGTTGTGCATTCATTAGGCACGTCCCCTTTGATGCCTGCAACTCGTGTTTCCTGATACTACCCCTTTTACACCCTTTTTGATCTGTTCACTGTCCTCGTCTTCCTCTGCACCTGTTTCTGTCTCTTCCTCGACTCGTTTACTACTGATTGGAATGTACTAATGGTGGGAAGATGTACTTTTACAGTTGGGAACCGCCAAATGTTACTGTAATTATGTTCCGGGCCCTGAATACATGAAAGCGACCCCTTATGACCTTTACAATGGGAACCAAGTTGTAAACCTTTGTGCACCATGTTATCCTATGCTCGAAAACTGTATAAGAAGAGCGATCCACAGATACAAGTTGAAGCAGTCTCCGTGAACTTACATGCTATGTACTTCTCGTGACTTCTGTGTTCCCTGCAGTAAATAAACCTCGAATCTTTGACGCCGAAGGAAGTGTCCCGTGTCTCTGTCATTTGTACGCCGGAACAGGTTACCCACGAAGGTTTTAGGTGTTATCCCTGGCACCGCTGGGTCTTAGAAAAACCCAGTCCTTCAAGAGTCTCCAACTTCCTGTTCCTGTCCAGCAGGCTCCGCCCAGTGCTTTTTCCATGTCCTGATCACTTTTCATATGGATCTGGTGCTGTAAGGATTACTCTTTGTGGCTGCTGCTGGATATTTGCATTTGAGGACTTTTTGTTTGGATCACTTTTGGAGTTGAGATTTTACAAGTAAGTTGGTTTTGTTTGTTTGGGGCATTGCAGTTGCTGCAACTACAATTAACTTTTTCACAACTTAAAAAAATAAAAATTGTGGGTAGCCACGGTATCCAGTAGGCCCAGGGGTAGTCATGGGTGCATGATACAACTGTTTCTGTGAGTTTTGTTGAACTTAACTATCATTTACGGCATGGATGGCATGGAATTGAATAGCTCACTGTTATATCTATGTGAAAGTTTTTTGTAATTTTGGGGTGCGTGTTATAGCCACACTAGCCAGAAGGCCCAGGGGTAGTCAGTAGTGCATGGGCCAAGTCTTTTTGGGTGTGCTGTGTTAATAATAATAAATGCCTAGTTGCAAACATTAATTGAAGCACAACATATGCAACATTTATTTAACGGATGTTCCTCTGGCTTCCTTTCCTTTTAGGTGCACAAAGACTGAGAAGAATCAGGAATCATCCTCATCATCATCACTTGTTGTAGTGCCAGGAAGAAGTCCTGCTGCGATGTGTGTGCACAACGTCACGTGACGTCATGTGTGGCCACAGACATCTCTGCAACTCGTGTAACTGCGTCCTACTGTTCTGACATCTGAAGAAGATGGGCCCAAAGAAAGGTGGCCCTAGCTCCTCTACCAAGAAAGTTGCCAGTGCCACTGCCAGTAAGAAGGAGCAGAAGAAGCAAGTGGTGCCACTTACCAAGGAGACTGGTGTGCCGACACACTTTTTTTGGGGGAAAAAAACTATGCCTGCAGCAGTGGTGTCCGCCGAGGACGAAGCTGGGAACAGCACCTCCGCTTCATTGGTCTCAGTACCACCACGCCAAGTTAGGCCCAAGCCCATGAGTGCCGCAGAGGCAGCCACTTTAATTACTCTTTCACCATCGACCAGTGATGTTGGCGTTGACTCATCGCAAAGTAGCATCCAATCAACGCAGGGTGTAACTCATCTGACGAGTGTTCAACCACAGACGCAACGTCAACCACAGGTGCAACAAGGAGAGGCGCAAGGAGAGGCACGAGGAGAGGCGCAAGTAGAGGCGCATGGAGAGGCGCATGGAGAGGCACAACTGCCCACAATGCTTGTTCCTCCAGAAGTAGGGGCACATCAGGAAATCGAGATTCATGCGGAGGTTGTAGCCAAGCAAGCCACTTCTCCTGATGATCCACTGTCTTCCAGATCCCCAGCAAGGAAAAGGTCAAGGAGGGCTAGTACAAGTTCTTCTTCAAGCCCCCTTCCTTCTGATGATCTAGATCTTGATTGACACCCACCAATGCAGTCTGAGAGGGAGGCACGCCAGCCGACAAAGCTAGGTAAAAGGAAGGTTCCCGCAAGGCTTTCAGTTATGGGTGATGACGAAGGAGAAGTAGAAGTGGTGTATTCTGCTGCTGATGAACAGTCTGACGATGACGACCCAGTCATCACAGTCATCACTCCAGCCCCAGCGGGCATGAAGCAGACAGACATTTTTACCCTATCCAAAAATGCTGCTGTGCAGGATGTGTGCGACGCGGCACCACTGGTACCACCACTAACACAGGTAACTACTACACCAACACGGACCTCCATCCAGCTCGACCTCCATTACCTCAAGTAGTGGTGCTGTAAGTGCACAACAGAGTCAAATTCCCCCACGCCCATCCTCCACTTCATCTGGCATTGAAAGTAGCACCTCCACCACCACCAGAAATCTCCAGTCCCCATGTTTGATACTTCTTTAGTATTAGCAAAAAGGCAGAAAACCTAGTAATTTTTTTGATTTGTAAACAAGTAGTTAGTCGGGGTAAGCTTGGTACCAACTATGGTACCGGAGGCCAGAGAGGTCATCTCCAAAAACACCACATTATCCAGTGGGAGGTGCACCTAAGTAACATCCGGAAAGCCAAAAGTACAAATCCAAATGTATTCATTGATATTGCATCTGATGACGAGGAGCTGATCGTGCAGGGGGGAGGTGAAGAACCAAGAGACATTTTTTCTGGTACATACAGTACCCCTGGCAGCAGCACTGCAGTGGTAGCGCCCACACCCTCCTCTACCCCAGCAACATCTAGGAGGCACAGTAGTCTGGTAGAGACACCAATGCGAAACAGTACATCAATGAGCCTAACTGGGTTGAAGAAGTCTGGATCCTCATCACATATGAAAATGGCCCAGACCACCATTAAAAGCATGTTTTGGTCGGAGGTGCCATTTAAACGCAACCATCCAATGGCACGTCTGTATAATGCAATGCTGGCTAAAATGTTAGCGCTGGACCTTCTCCCTTTTTCTTTCATGGAAGGGGTGGGTTTTCTAGAATTTGTGGCAACAGTCTGCCCTAAATGGAAGGTTCCTATCCGGTCCTATTTTGCCACAGTTGCGGTTCCAGCACTACATCACGATGTGCTGGAGGTGATATGGGCAGCTTTGCAAAAGAGTGCTGTTCACACTATCCACCTGACAACAGACATGTGGACCAGTTGCCAAGCCGTTGATTACATGTGCATCACTGCACACTGGGTCTCTTTTGCGGAGGTTAGAGACAAGATAGCTGCAGGTGTTGACAGTGTCACAATTTTTCAAGCTACTCGGAAACATGCAACAGTAGCCATGTTTGCTATGGAGAAATCTCATACTGCAGTAAACATTTTGGAGGAGTTTAACAGTAAGGTCTTTGAATGGCTGCAGCCAAGAAAGCGCATGATTGGTTATGTTTCCACGGATAATGGCAGTAATATAGTTAAGGCCATGTCTGATGGTGGCTATTTCAAAGTGCCGTGTTTGGCGCACAGTATTAACATTGTTGTTCAAGATTTCTTGAAAAAAGAAAACACAGTCAGCAAGTTACTGACCACCTGCAGAAGATTCTGCACACATTTTAGCCATTCTTTTAAGGCCCGGAAGCAGCTGAGGATCATTCAACGTAACCGTAGAGTGCCAGTCAGAGGACTCATCCAGGAGGTGGCAACACGTTGAACCTTCTACATGCTTGAGCGTCTGTTTGAGCAGTACTTGGTAATCAATGAGTATGTCTTTAACGCACGGGGTGCTTATATGAAAGACATGAGGCTAGAGGTGGATGAATGGGACCTAGTTAAAAGCCTGACAGACATGCTTCGTCCTTTTGAGGTGTTCACGCATGAAGTCAGCAGGGAGGACTGTGCTTTGGGCAAAGCTATCCCATTGTTGCGCATTCTAGAGCATCAACTGAAGGCGGTGTCTTCAACGTTCCGAGTTGATGCTGAAAAATAAGACTCATCAGTTGGCGGAGAGCTTATTAAGCCGCCTAGTTGACAATGAAAGGCTTAAAGCAATACATTCAGAACAACATTACATTTGTGCCACTATTCTGGAACCACGGTACAAAAAGGCACTGGCCAGCAATACATTCATTCCTTTTTATGAAGCAGATGTTTCTAAGTACAAACATTGGCTAGCTCTGTCAGCCATTCTGTTCGAAAAAAGAGCGGCAGGAAATTGAAGGACCCACCACAAGTACTACTGAAGCAGCAGGCCATCGGGCGTCAAGGTCCACTTCTGTGGCCGAAGGCAGTCACTTTCCCTTACAGCCGTTACCGACAGCATCAACGGTATCATCATCATCACCTGCACCAGTCCCAGCCATAATACTGTCGGAAGCGGATTTGATAACTCATCATGGGTTTGCTCATTCCAGTGTTGATGCAAAGGCACCAGATGGTACGCAAAGTGGAGCACCCATGGAGGACCTTGAGTGGATGGCGCATGCCTATCTGGATGACCCAACAGAGGTCTTCTTTGATCAGAACCCATTGGTGTATTGGTATGGGAAACGGTCTCAATGGCCACTAATCACCAAGCTGGCTATAAATTATTTGGCTTGCCCACTCGCAAGTGTGTCTTCTGAACGTGCTTTCAGTGCTGCTGGTGCCATTGTAACTTCAAAAAGGACCCGCCTCGCACCCAAAAATTTGGAGAGGTTAACACTGATCAAGATGAATCAGCACTTCATACCACCAGATTACAAAATATGTGAATCCACGCAGGAAGAAGATGACACCGACTTAGGTGACAGAAGTTCTTCTCTGTTAGCTGACCTACTCCAGGTTCAATTCACAGAGTTTGAGGACGAGCTCTACTTCCCTGACACCTAGGCTTGAAATACTGACTTTTTTTTTCATCCTTATTCACTATTATTTCTGTGTGTCTTTCTTTGTTTTGCAACTTTTAGCACAACAAAACTCTAATCACAACAAATCCATCAGCAGCACTGTCTTTGTCTTATTTCCATATTGAAGGTGACGCTGTCTGCATTCCTGAAGTTCACAAGTTCACAACTCAGTCATGCTCCTCTATCCTCCTCCTCCAGACTCCCCAGTGTAGTGTTGTTATGCCAGAGTCCAGACAGCAGTTCATGTAAAATTGCGGCTATGTGTTTTGCTGTATAAAATTAGATCCGCTTTGTCTGTCTGTGTCAAAGAGGTATGGTACATGGAGGTTGGTTCACTCAGTGGTGCCTGTGATAGAGCGCGCAGGTCACCCGGCTAGGGCAATTTTACTAAATACTCACCTGGGCCCATAAATGTCATTAAACACACGTCAATATTTACCTTGGGTAAATAACGCTCTACTATCAGTATATCTTGAGAATCTCTATACTACACTGATTCCCATTTCTACAATCTAGCAAGGTAGATACTAGGAACCTAATCACCTAGGATCAGGGAGTCGAGTATTAAGCTAGGTATCTAAGAACATTTAATAACATTTATTGAATAATGAAATAACCACAGACTCTGGGTAGGTTCAAAACTTTATCTAATCATCTTCATCATCATATGTCATGAGCAGAAAATTAAATGCGATAAGGCTATCAATAACTAGCATCAAAAACAGTATATAGCTATGAATAAGGTAGAGTATGCTTAGCATCTAGAACTTTAAACTGAAGGATAGGCAAAAACAAGGAACATGCTATATCTAGATAACAACCTCTTGCAACCTGATTAAAGGAGGGTAAAGAAAGAGAACATGCTATATTCAAAAAAGTCTTTAGAGCAGTCAAAGAAAACTTTATTGACATTCGAGATTTAATTTAGCTCAAATACTAAAGGGTAGGTAAGATTGGAACATACTATTCGATTCAGCTTATCTCCTAAAGGGAGGGTAAGATAAGGAACATATACTAAAATAGAAATGATTTAGCATTAACTAAAGGTAGGTCAAAAGTGGAACAATGCTAATAGACGAGAAATGCATGAAATCTTATTTACGAAGGGACGGGGAGAAAAAGGAACATATGTAATTATGCTTTGCAATATTCGAGAGTTAGAAATGCAAATATAGATAAGCAATCACCCTCACAAACTTTATATTTACCTAGGATAGAGTGAAGACCAACCCTGGCCACGGGTCAGATTGGAAAAGATGGGAAGGACCCTCAAGGACTTAGGTGCCAGTAGGCGAGCAGGTACAGCTCATGGACAATCAGGACAGGATAACCCCAGAATTTGGATCAGGACCGGGTTCACCAAAGGGAACGACCAACACCCGCAGCTTCGGTTGCAACGCCTGCACTACTCCCTCTCTGCAAGGAATCTGCCAATAACCCCGATTGGGTTCTCGAAACTTCCAGCAAAGTGCTTCGCTAGCACTTCTAAGTCTGCATAAACCCCAAATGGGTTTCTCGAATCTCCCAGCAAAGTGCTTCACCAGCACTTCTAAGTCTGCATAAACCCCGAATGGGTTTCTCGAACCTCCCAACAGAGTGCTTCGCCAGCACTTCTAAGTCTGCATAAACCTCGAATGGGTTTCTCGAACCTCCCAACAGAGTGCTTCGCAGCTCTCTGAGTTCAGTCACCTATAGAGTGCATTGGGTCAGTGACAGGTCAGCTATTTGGACAAGTCGGACAATTTCTCTAGCTAAACCTACGCTAATTATACTGATTTTCGGGTCAGTGTACCACCCCCCAATGTTGCAAGTGTAAGGATCCCAAATTTTGATTGGACAAAGGAGGAGGTTAAGTCATCACGCCACCTAACTTTTAGACTTTCTCAGGCTTAATATTCAGTCTCTGTACCCACCCCTTAAATTCCATCTTCTCATGACATATGCTTTTCGACTAAAAATGGTGAATACAATATTTATGTACAATTGTATCAAATGATGTACAGTTTAACTTCTTCTAGCTGGGTTGAAGTTCAGGTTCCCAGGAGCATCTCTTCAGTCAATCAGCTCCTTGGCGGCGTTTCAAAGGTCATCTGCTCTGGAGACTCGTGGATCTCGACGCAGTTTCATATAACATGGAGTACAGCATTACAGAAAGGCCAAGTTTTCGAAGAGTACATGAAATGGAAAAGAAACAGTTTTAAAACAAAGAATAAATGATTTCACTGTATACCATGAGCTACTATACCACACCCATTACTTTATAATAACTAAAGCATTAAGTTTTAAGTAGAACGAACAGCTTAGCAAAAGCAGCAATGCAAGCTTTGAGCATGTGAGAACACAGAGCAGCCATTTTAGCTGTATTGCACATGAGCAAACTCTTTCCCACCAGAACTGCGAGCATGTCACGTCACATGGGTATGACCGACGCATGCGCAGACTAAATTTCCGCGTAGCAGCGGCTATCTTTAATGTGCAAGCGTATTAGGATTACTAAACACATAGGCAAGCGTCTCTGGGACACCCCATATAATGAAAAAGTGCAAAATTAGTAAGACGAACATGTTGGTTTATTTTATTAACATTATTTGAGGTTCATGATACAAACAAGTCGCTTAACGTGCGAATCCTTGCTCCATCACCTGCCTTGACCGTCTGCATGGCCCTGGCCTGCTGTGTGCTAATTATTATCCTTGAAAAGGAGACTCAGAATACGCACTTTAGAAATGATGCTTGTATGTAATACTGTCGCCTCTGAAAGTGAAAGTGATATTTTTGCACTACACACCGTACCTTATATTTTTCCTCCGGGGTGTTTTAATATCCCTTCCTGTTTTTCCATCGACAATTACAGGCCGGCTTTTACTCTGTGCGATGGGAAAAACATTACCTCAGGCTTACCATAGCAATTCGTAATTCCGCATCCGCCAGGCAGGCAGTGGAGAGTGTGGTCACCAAGCTTGATCGACGGAGCGTCAGATAGAATAAAGGAGTACCGCGAATAAGAGGAATGGCTGGATGCATGCAACTTCCCGAATTGAACAGGACAACCACAACATACAGTTACAGTATCCTCTTCACTTCTCCTTATCTTTTAAATAATGTTATTGTTGTGAACTTCTATGAGTGCGATCTGTGCGTTTGCTCTCTGCTTCAAATTCATCCCTACACCTATTTGATAAGTTTCTTTGCTATTTTTAAAACAAATTTAATGTACTAATAAGTGTTTATTCTCTTTGAGGGCCGATAGGCAAGTGAAATTGTGTAATTACTGCAGCCTTGTACTGTCAAATTATTTATTCATAGTTAGTAAGTTGTAGTAAGTACTACTTTTCAGTAACCTAACCATCCATTCAGCAAACAACTTCATGCATGCACTTCCTTTATGTCCCTTAAAATATTTATGGATATTTTCGTATCCAAAGATTTGTTTTGCTTCATTTGTTGTTTGTCCATACTGTGTTTTAATTT
This sequence comes from Lissotriton vulgaris, assembly GCF_964263255.1. Taxonomy (NCBI): domain Eukaryota; kingdom Metazoa; phylum Chordata; class Amphibia; order Caudata; family Salamandridae; genus Lissotriton; species Lissotriton vulgaris. Next base: position 529,635,928 of record NC_141695.1, read on the forward strand.
TCTCTCTCCACAAAACTTTCCCAAAAACCCCCATTCCCATTCAATTTTCAAACCCTAACTCTCTTCCCCCGGGCTGTGTGGTCTTCATTGAGGTGTGACTAAATGACAACAATAATTCCACACACTTGCTGGGGAGGATAAGGTCAAAAGCAACAGAAAATCAATTTCAAGGCAGGTCAAGGAATCCGAGGATATATTCTTATTCTGCTTGACACACACCCATGGGTCTCCCAGCCCTCCAAAAGATTCTAGCCTACAGACTGCACCCCCTCCCGCTCAAAGAACTATACCATCCGGGAAATGCTGGCACGGGAGCTCGGGAATGCAGACTCTGTAACTACAAACGTGAGTCATTGGCCCACTTACTATTCTGCTGCCCTGCCTTACGTGCACCCCACACCCTCTACCTCAGGCCTATCCTTAGGGACGCGGGGTCACGCACAGCTAAGGAGGCAATCCACCATTTATACTCCTTGAGCATAGTAAAACAGATGGCCTCGTTCTGAAAGTTTATACAACAGACCCGGTCTGAGCTGATGGCAGCCAAGGGCGCACAGGAATAGAGACATTGTTGCGGGACTCTGGGTGGCCCTTCCAGGTCCCCGACTGCGAGTGCCATTTTGAACTCTGGGAACTCTTTCATAAATGCTGGCCTGCAGAAACATTTTCGGTTTTAACTTTTGTAATTTTATACTTTGGTCTTAATGTAATGGTTTTAAGTAACCACACAATAAAGTTATTCATTCATTCATTCACCCATGAGTATTTGCAAATCAAATCAGAATTTCATGTACGCCATCGAGTGGATTCATCATCAGCAACATCCTCCTCCTACACGTGACAAATGCTTACGCTGCTGTGTCCTTCAGTACTATTTCTTATAGTAGCCATACTCCATGCAACTAGTAGTTAACTTTTGATGGAATACTTTAGCATTGCTTAGGCTACAATTTATTGCACTGTTCTTGTGTACTGTACTATCTATCGTACTGTTCTAATGCTGCTCTCAGGGCACTCAATGTTTCATTTCCTTTTTTTTCATATGCTGCTACTGCCAGTGTGTACCTCTACTACTACCACCACAACGATGACATTTCATCCGTCCAGGATTCCATAGCCAACCTTAATCGCCATTTGCCATGCAGCCAGCCCTGTGCCTAGCCCTATTCTCAAACATGAATCACAGGTAAGATAAGCATTTTAGGGGAGGAAGAATAATGGAGTAGGAGGAGAGGAGAGACTGACGGTAGTACTAGTAAAGTAGTAGGACAATTGAATTCACTAACTCTGTCAGTGGCACTTTTGTACAAATTTGGGCGATTACTTAGACAATTTGAATCAAGCAGCCAGTTAAATTTCAGGAAAACAAACGTACAGTTACTCACCCCCCCTGCCTCCCCCACAAAACAGTAAAAACGCGTATGCTATGTTTAAGTAGAAAATAAATAATTATTTTGATCCCTTACAAAAATAAACAATCCCGCAAGACCCGACCCACCCGCCTCCCTAACCCCAGCCAATGTCCATGAAATCAAATGTCCCTAAAAGTCCAAAAACCCCAATGCCCGATTCCCACCCCCCCAAAAGTCTTTAAAAAAGGGGCAAGGGACAGTCTCTCTACCTTCGCTGGTGGTGTCCTCCTGTGGCCAGGTGGTCATGCAGCTCTCTCCGGAGGTCCTTGAGCAGGGCTTTCTGCCTCGCCACCTCCTGCTCAAAGTAGGCCACTCGCAGGGTCAACCGATGCATACGCGCCTTGCAGGTACTGTGGGGGCAACTGTTGTTTTCACTGCTCGGCGGCAGTGGGTGGCTGCCGGACCACGGTGCTGTACCGCTGGAGGATTGCGCTGACTGTATGAACCTGGGGCAGCGGAGGAGGATGCAGCTGTCATGGATGTTGAGTGCGACTGCGAGTCATCCTCCTCCTGAGCCACCAGCCGCCGATATTCAGCAACAATTGCCTCCAGCTTCCGTTGCCGGGCCCGGATAGCCAACTCCTTCCTTGTTAGTTTAGAAGGAGTATCTATATGAAGAAAGAAAAACATACTGTAACCAATACTCTTTAAGATTAACACAAAATAATTCAACAGAAATTTGTGTCACAGTAGCACTGGCAACTTGCAAGCACAGTACATAACATTTGTGGCATCTATTTTTCAAACCTTCCACTTCGTCAGCCTCTGCTCTAACATTAGTGGGAGTTTCAGGAATTCTACTAGCACTATATGGACTCACTACATTAGACTCAGACACTATACCAGTCTTCTTCTTCTCTCTTGTTTAGCGAAATTAGTACGTAAACTTGTGGAAGCCGGCATAATGCCAGCGCAGTCAGCTTGCACCCAAGAAAAACAGACGCAAGCCATGATGACGCAGACTTGCGTTACTGTTACCAGTCCAGTACATGCAGGTGGTGAAGCTCTTACTTTTTTTTTACGGGTAGCACTGGCTTTATTCTGTTACAAGGGCTACTGCTCAATTAATTTAACTTTCACCCTGCCCTACCCTGGACTACTACAAAAGGAAAATGAAGAAGATAAATAATATGATCATCTATCCCTTCACAGGATATTTGCTTATATAAGGGATGATTTTAGGTGCTTTGTTTTTATAGATTGAGTTAACACCGATAGACCACACATGAATGACAGTTGAAAAAAAATTATTAACGGAGGTAGTGAGTGGTCCCCGTAATCGCCGGATGAAGGCACTTGTGAGTTGTGACTTGACTTGATAATGTGAACTATAGAATATAGATACACAATATATATGCTGTGCTTGCAAACTACTGTTAGTCAAGGGAGTATTCTGAAAAATTAAAACTTCTACTTTCCTCAGCTTTGCTACTCTGGCACAGACGTGCGGTGTTACTTGCTCTTCAAAGTAACACTCTTCATCCAGTGACCATCTGCTCTGTCTGCATACACCTATGCTATCTATGAGGAAGATACCATCCTGGCATCCATTCATTCAAAGTAAATGTCAATCATTCTTCTTAATGTCTCAACTGGACAAACCTTACTTTTTCTCACCGAAAAACACCCTTTTTATTTTATTTTGTAAACCGCCAGCCTTGAATCCGTGCTTGACTTGCATTTGAATTTGAACCAAAGGATATGTTGCGCACACATACAGTTTCTGTTTCACACACCAAGGCAGTCCTCTTTTCATTCTCCTTCCACCCATCCTTGCTTCAGCCTTCAACCGGCCATGCATCAGATTCCCAGCCACCTGTGCCTGCATTCAAAAACACGTATCATTCTTTGCCAGTCATTAATTTAACTCGCTCATCCTTCCTTACACCCTTCTTTCCCTTTTCGTTCATCCCATCCATCAAGTTCATCTCTGATCTGACTTGGCTTCTCGATAAAACTTTCACAGCTGAGTTGAAGTCAAATTTAGAGGAGGCCATTGGTTACTCGTCAACTCCCGCCGCTAATGCTATTGTTAATGCGAAGCCAATGGTTACTGTCTTCAACCTGGTTGACAAAAACTTAGTTCTAAATTTGTAAGTCTTCTTAACAGTAAAGTGTACTTGTACTGTACAACATATACAACCCTGCAGCCAGCCTACTCTGCAATCTCAATAAGTAAGGAATATAATAGCTTACCACTGCCCGCCACTACCGTGGCATCCCCCACAGCAGTTCCTGCTGGCACCGCATCCGCCCCTGGAGTGACCACCTCCACACTGGCCCCGGCACTGGTAGTGGGCTGTGCCGATGGTGTTACGCCTAGAAAATACATTTAATATTTTTAGATGCCATATACACCACTCCCTATTTTCTCTAGGAATGAAAAAATATGTTACTAAATAAACAAATTTAATTATTTGTGACTCTCTAGTCTAAACTGAAAATTCCCCTTTCGTAAGGGGAGTGTTTTTTATTTATGCTTAGCCATAATATGCTACACTTTTTGGCACAACTGATAAATGCTTGCTTTTAAGCATGCACCATTTTTCTCATAACAGACAGAAGCTTCCCTTCTACGAACAAGAGCAATATGTTACTCGGAGTCGTCATCTTCACCACCAAGACTTTAAGTTCCAACCAGGTGAGGGCTCTCCCACAATTAATGTGTAAAATCAGCCACTGTTTAGTTTTCAAGAGTTCACCGTTTATCTTATATGAAGTTGATTTTAATAAATGTTTTTATATAATGCACAATTAAAATTTAATATACAGAGTACACACAGAGATAGTTGTTTTACTTTTAATAAAGCTTTAAAACTTACATAGACTCTGTGGTTTTTGGTCATGAGTGAGTGAGCGAAAGGGTTTGCAATTTGCAAGCATGAGTCCGTGACTCTGAGAGGTCGGGACTCTGACTCCGTAGACTTATGTTCTGGGTTGTATAATCATTGGGGAACATTGCAGCATTCTGGAGCTAAATAATGACTCTGACACACTAGCTAGTCAGTAAGGAGATTGGGGGTTCAACTTCTGTTATGACTGAGGTATATGGAAAGTTTAACTGCGCCTATTATCACCAATGCTTTATTTCTTGTCCATAGTTCTGTTTGTGCAGAATAGTCCCTGCAACAGTGGTAGTATGGCCTCCTATCCAATCAAAAAGTAAACTAGTATCTTATTCTTGGTTTCCATTGACATTTTATTGTTGGGAATTGTCAAAGCATAAACATTAAGAAGACTTCAATAGACATTATGGACAACCCATAGGACTGCACTCAGTGCCTAGAGCTATTGCTGAATAGGAGTTTTGTTTTAACACCTTTTGCCAACTGTGCAGCTTAGCTAGCTACACAGATAGACTAATAATAATATAGTAGTAGCACAGAGAGTCATAGTAGAGGCAGGATAAGAATTTAGAAACAGTCTATAAGAAGATCAAAGACGATTTAGGAAAAAATAGAATTATGATGAACGTTTGGAATGAATAGGTGCTGTAAAAGTTAGGGAAGTATAATTATTAATATTAACAGGAAAACTTACTGGGGCCAGCAGAGGAGCCCTCGGCGGTCCTGACTCGTCAGACACGGTCGCTCCACCTGAAGCTGCCGGCCCGACCTAAGTGCGGTATTGTTACTTGACCTGAGCTTCACTCCATTGAATTATCTTCTCCCACAGCGCCCGACCGCAACTCCAGATTTGCATCACGGCTGATATTAATTAATTAATTTCATTCCCTGCCTTGATTAGAGCTAAGCTGCACCGGACCTCAACCACTTGCGCCCGGTTTCAATAGTCAACTACTCATCCCCATAGCGCTCCAACTCCTCCATAGTTGCACTGTCTGTCTCGCAGCGTAGCGCTTTTTGCCACTTGCACCAATTAGCATAATCACAGAGCGCCAGCCTCCATAACGTGCTGTAACGCTGAGCTCTGTCTGCTTTGCCTTGCCTTCCATTTATTTGACTGTCTGTGCCCGATTTTGTTGAACAGTCTGTGCGTGTCTTTTATACTGTGTGCCCCCATCTGTGCATTGGTTTTTGGCCGACTGTCATCTTGTTTAGTCTCTTGTTGTTGTGAAGCCTTCCCTCCCCGGATATCCACCCCGCCTCCCGCCTCCCAGCTGCTCCGCCCTCGCCCCTCCCCCTCCACTATCCATATATGACCGATGCCTATACGCGCAGCGTGTACGCGCAGCGATCGCGCCCTATGCGCGCCGAAGGTGCGCCAAAGGTAAGCCCGTCTACGCCCGTCCACGCCTGGACCGCGCCCAGCGCCGGACCCCCTGGCCCCCGTACCACCCACCCCACTCGCATCACATACAAGGCCTCCACCCTCTTAGCCCTAAACCCTGGCCGCCTCCCCAACTGCGCCCTAGCCGCTCCCGGTTTCACCCATGGACCCTTCACATGCAATTCATGCAAGTACGACGGCACCAACACTATCTCCTCATCCACTAACGCCAAACAGAGATCTGACACCAACCACCTTAAATGCATCCTGCTGAACACCCGATCGGTCCACAGACACGCCATCGACCTCTGGAACCTACTGGACATCATCTCTCCGGACGTCGCCTTCCTAACTGAAACATGGATGAATGCCTCCTCAGCCCCAGACATCACCATCGCCATCCCGGAAGGCTACAAGATCATCCGAAAAGACCGCACCCATCATACAGGTGGAGGCATCGCTATCGTCCACAAGAACTCCATCCGCATCTCAACCAGCTCAGACGTCAACCTCGCTAGTGCCGAGCACCTTCACTTCCAGATCCACACCGACCCAAAGACCACACTCAGAGGCACCCTCCTCTACAGACCACCAGGACCCCGTGCACAATTCTGTGAAGACATCACGGACTTTATCACCCCACACGCCCTCCCCTCCGAGGACTACATTCTTTTGGGAGACCTTAATTTTCACCTGGAAAAGAGTAACAACCGCAACGCCACCACCCTTCTGGACAATCTCGCCAACCTCGGACTTAAACAACTTGTTAATACCCCCACTCACTACGCAGGTCACACACTCGACCCTATCTTCACCTCCAGCAAACATATCTCCTTCAGCCACACCAAAGCTCTCCATTGGACGGACCACAGCTGCGTTCACTTTACCTACAAAAAGACCACAACCCACAACCATCCTCAACCCACTCTGCGAAGAAACTGGAACAAAATCCCCATCGACCAGATTACCTCATCGCTTCTTCAAAACCCCCCCTCCCACTCCTCGAACCCCAACCAAGCAGCCATTAACCTCAATCAATGGCTCACCAACAGCGCCGACATCCTAGCACCTTTGAAAAAGCGTAAAATCAAACAAGGCAACAAAAACGCATCCTGGTTCAACGATGATCTCAAGAAATCCAAGAAACACTGTCGCTCCCTTGAGAAGGCCTGGAAAAAAGATCCAAACACCAGCACCAGGGACGCCTTCAAAAATGCCACCCGCATTCACCACCAACTGATCCGGACCGCCAAGAGAGCCGCATTCAAAGACCGACTAGACAACAACGCCCACAACAGCAAGGAACTATTCAACATCGTCAAAGAGTTTACCAACCCCACTGCCAACTCCAACGACATCACCCCCTCTCAAAAGCTTTGCGACTCCCTAGCTTCGTTCTTCCACGACAAAATCGCTGACATTCACAACAGCTTCGACAGTCAACCCGAGGACCAACACACACAACCTTCTGCTGCACCTTCACCCCCCTTGAACATCCTTAATGACTGGAACCCAATCTCCACGGAAGACACCATCAGACTGATGAACTCCATCCACTCAGGATCCCCCACAGACCCATGCCCTCACCACATCTTCAACAAAGCAGATTCCATCATAGCACCACACCTCCGAGACGTCATCAACTGCTCCCTCAACTCCGCCACCTTCCCGGAAAGCTGGAAACACGCCAAACTCAGCGCCCTCCTGAAAAAACCCACAGCTGACCCCACCGAACTCAAAAACTACCGCCCCATCTCACTCCTCCCATTCCTGGCAAAAGTCATCGAGAAAGCTGTCAAGAACCAGCTCGCCACCTTCCTCGAAACCAACAAATCCCTCGACTCTTCACAGTCCGGCTTCCGAGCAAAACACAGCACTGAGACCGCACTCATCGCTGCAACAGACGACATTCGATCTCTACTGGACAATGGAGACACAGTCGCCCTCATCCTCCTCGACCTCTCCGCAGCCTTCGACACAGTCTGTCACAGCACCCTGATACAACGCCTCAGAAACATCGGAATCCAAGGAAAAGCACTTGAATGGATCACCTCGTTCCTTGCCGGAAGAACTCAGAGAGTCCGCCTCCCACCATTCAAGTCAGAGGCCACTGAAGTCATTTGTGGCGTGCCACAAGGATCTTCACTCAGTCCCACCCTCTTCAACGTATACATGAGCCCCCTAGCGGCCATCGCACGCCAACACAACCTCAACATCATCTCCTACGCTGATGACACTCAACTAATCCTCTCACTCACCAAAGACCCCAACACCGCCAAAACCAACCTACGTGAAGGAATGAAAGAAGTAGCCGAGTGGATGAAGCACAGCCGTCTGAAACTGAATTCAGACAAAACAGAAGTCCTTATCTTAGGTACCTCCCCCTCCGCTAGGGACGACTCTTGGTGGCCAGAGGCCCTTGGAAAAGCACCCATCCCGACGGACCACGCACGGACCCTGGGCGTCATCCGGGACTCCTCACTCTCGATGACAAGACAAGTCAACGCCGTTTCATCATCTTGCTTCAACATTCTCCGCATGCTCAAAAAAACATTTCGCTGGATCCCCACCGAAACCAGAAAAACGGTCACCCACGCACTGGTTACAAGCCGACTGGACTACGGAAACACCCTACACGCCGGTACCACCGCAAAACTTCAGAAAAAACTCCAACGCATCCAGAACGCATCAGCCAGACTCATACTAGACATCCCACGTAAAGATCATATTTCTGGACACCTGAAAGACCTCCACTGGCTCCCTGTCAATAAACGGATAACATTCCGCCTCCTAACCCACGCACACAAAGCACTTTACGAACTCGGACCCGATTGCCTCAACACACGACTCTCCTTCTACACCCCCTCCCGCCAGCTGCACTCTTCCAACCAAGCCCTTGCTGCTGTACCTCACATCAACAAAACCACCATGGGAGGAAGATCCTTCTCCTACCTGGCTGCCAAAACATGGAACTCACTTCCCATTCACCTTCGCCTCACTCAGAACCACCTAGCATTCAGAAAGCTACTTAAAACGTGGATATTCGACCAGTAATTCCCCACCCCTCTTCAAGCGCCTTGAGACCCTCTGGGTATGTAGCGCGCTATATAAATTCATTGACTTGACTTGACTTGACTTCCCGCTCCGCCGGGGCCGCTACCTCCTCTGTCCTCTTTCCCCTGGGAGGAGCTGATGTACATGAAAGAAAGACACAAACATGGATGATTGTTGTCAACCAAATCAAACATTTAAAAAAAAAAATAACAAATTATTTTGGGGGAATAGACAACAATTGCACTAAATTTATTGACCTATCTGATGTGATCTACTAGGATATTAATATTGCTGGATTTGCGGACCGTCTACTTGGAAAGTTATGTAACTCACTAAACCAACTACAAAAAGGTTCTACTAGGACTGGCAGGCAGCACTCCGCAGCACGCGAAGTGACCGACACAGTCCGTCATGATTGCAGACCACTAAAAAGTTTCCTACTAAATAACCAGTTATAATATATTCAAACTATCAATCCACCACCACTATCTCTTTTTAGTGGCAGGAGTACAAAGGAAGGACTGGACTTGAGTCTCTAGTGTCTAGCATTACGCAGTTCTGTAAAGTACACTCATACATATTCACTCAGGCCAAATGAGCACAAAATTGAAAACAAGTAAGCATAGTAGCACCGCAAGTGAGCAGGCGAGCACCTGCAATCACAGAAGCTTTTGAAACATAATTTACCTGCAATGTAATCGGCAGAATTCTTGCTCTTCGAAAAAAAATACATTTGATATATCATAAGCAGAAGACAACAAAGTAGTGATTAGATAGCTACTAGTACTCACCAAGCCCAGAGATCTCCACGCCAAGAAGGTTGAGCAGGTCGTGTTTCCGGTCCAGTATGTCCGACCACCGGTGCGTCACCTGGTTGTAGGTGCCCCGGACCCCAGACTCCCGATACATGGCCCGCCACATCTTACCTCATAGCTGGTGACGCTACCGGAGGCCGTACCCGGTACCGTGCCTGTTGCTACGGTCTTGGGGAGGTGGCGCTGCACGAAGAAGACCAGTGCGGCCACCTTCACCACGCTGAAGATCTCCCTGGGACTTACAGCCTCCCCCTTAAGCGCCCGCAAGGGAGACGGCTACGGGGTGTGGGACCCTTCCCCTTCAGGTTTTGGCTGGCTCCCTTTGCCATGGTCCTGGACAGTTAAAGGAAAATAAAATAGGAAAGAATAGGGAAAAAGTATTTAAAAGAAAAGAGAGTTAAAAAAGTAGTTTTAAAGTAACGAAAAGTAGAAAAAAACACAAAATATAGGTGTACAAAAATAGAGTGATAGATAATGAGTAAAAAAGATTTTTAAAAAGTTCAAACAAACAAAGGATTACAAAGATTGAAGGAGGATTGAAAAAGCATGCCCAGAACCATAGCAATGAATGAAAAACAAGATGGCCGCGCCCATTGCGACCACGTGGGTAAGTTTGCGCGATATTTCCCCCGCGAGCACGCAAAAACGGACGCAAACACGCAATTGCACCCCGCACGTAGGAAATGCACAACACGAGCATGCAACTAGCGCCCGAAAACGGAAATACGCAATGCAAACACTGAAAACAAGATGGCCGCGCCCATGTATGACCGCATGGGTAACTTCGCGGTAGCCGCGCTGAAAAAAATCCTGCAAACACACAAAAATAAAAAAATCCGCAAGTTCGCAAAAGTTCGCGAATTTTGCGGACCGCGAGTAAGCTTTCGCATGAATCCGCGTACCGCAAATTCGCAAAATTCACCCATACTCACTCCTCAACCGGTACGGGGTTGACATCTGCTGTTTGCAGGAGCTGCATCTTATGGATACCAGCTGTTCGTGCTTGGAAGCGGGTGGATGGGTGAAAAGTTCATAGCGAGTTACTCCAGTTATGCCAGAGGCACAGCTATTATCCTCAAAAAAGGCATCCCTTGGCATATGCGCACTGCGATATGTGATCCCCAAGGGAGTTATACGATGGTGGCGGGGGTCCTGGCAGTTCGCCCGGTTAGACTCATATGTGTATATGGCCCTAATACAGACAGCCCCCAGTTTTTCTGTGAGGTGTGGCGGTTGGCGGACTCCTTAGTCCTTGGGACGATTCCCTGGGAAGGTGACTTCAATGTAATTATCAACCCAGAAATTGACAAATTGAGCCGTTCTCGCCGACCTCACCCCGTGCAGCGGCGCAACTTCAGACCCTTATGGAAGATCACAAATCACGATCGGAAAGATGATTGGCGTAGCACTCACCAGCATGGCCGGGAGTTTACCTGCACTTCTTCTGCGGGCCCCACCTGGTCTCAAATCGATTATTGGCTTGTCTCCCGTGATGCGGACACTTGGGTAAGACACTGTACTCATCTCGAATACTCTCGGACCATGCCCCAGTACTATTAGAATTTCAACTGCTGGACGTACTGAATAGAGCCTTCAACTGGAGACTCCCTGCTGGAGCTCTCCTGGATCAGGTCTTCTGAGAGGAAGTGGGGTCCGCCACACAGGGCTACTTTGATACTAATATCGGCTCTGGGAGCTCCCCAATCCACTTTATAGGAAGCGTTTAGGGTCGTCATCAGTGGAAAGTGTATCGTGACGCAGACAGGCATTTTGCGTTCATTGAGGAATGATCTACAGTGGCTCAAAAGGGAGAAACGCTTGCTCGAGCTGGAATTTTTCACAACAAACCAGCTTACAATTATCGAGAAGATTAAGGCCAAGATTGCGGAGTTCGAGGAAGTAGCGCACAGTGAAACGCATTACTTGGGTCGTGAAGTGCGTGCCCGCCAGTAAGGTGAAGGCGACCGGGACTCCAAAACTCTGGCGGGTCTACTCAGAAAACCATGGGCAAACTATTACATTAGCGAGCTTTGCACAGACGAAGGTACGGTCGTGGCCGGGCATGTACTGGTTTAAGCTGAAATGGTAAAATTTTACTCTTCGCTATATGCTGTGCAACAGTTGGAGGCTCTCCCTGACCTGCTTCCCTTCTTTGACTCCATAGAATTAGTATGGCTTAGCAATGCGCACCAGAGGTATCTGGATGAGCCTTACACTGAAGAGGAGGTGATTAGGGTAATCCGAGCTATGCCGGGGGACAAGGCGTCAGGACTGGATCAATCGACCCCTACTTTTACAGAGAGTTCAACCTGCTTATTGCACCCCACCCCCTCAACATGTATGAGGACTCACTTGAACAAGGCGTTCTCTTTCCATCCCTTCGCGAAGCGCTGATAGTGACCATTCTTAAGCCGGGTAAGGATCCGCTCCTCTGTGACTCTTACAGGCCACCGTCGATGATTAATGTGGACAATAAGATCCTTGCTAAGTTATTAGCTATGTCGCTACTTCCGCTGTTCCCCACGATACTCAGGCCCGACCAATGCGGCTTCGTTCCTGGCCCTAGCACTGCTCAAAACCTCTGCACTCTCTTTGCGGTAATGCAGGGGCTTCATTCCTTCCTCCCTGCTGCTGCCATATTTCTGGACGCGACTAATGCGTTTTCATATGCTACAGTGGCCTTATCTGTTCTCGCTACTGACTCGTATTGGCATGAGCCCTGCTTTTCTCCAAAAGATCGCACTATTATACACTTCTCTGGCTGCTGGGTTGTGGGTTAATGGTGGATATCTCCCCCAATTGTGGTGGCCCGAGGTACGAGGCAGGGGTGCCCGCTATCGCCCCTCCTCTTTGCTATAGCAATGGAGCCTTTGGCGGCCAGACTGCGGCAGCATCACACCCAGAGGTGGCTCAACTTCATGCCTAGGGTTATCTTGGTGTCTGTGTATGCGGATGATGTGACTCTTTATGTTAATCACCCGGAGACCAATCTTGGCCCCCTTATACAGGAAATCACCAGATTCAGTGGACTGTCTGGCGTCTGCATCAATTGGGGAAAGTCAATCATTTTCCTGCTCACGGCATATTTCAGTCCGAATTCCCTCTTAAATGGGCGACCTCTCCAGGAAAATACCTCGGTATCTGGATTTGCATGGACCATGAGGAACTGTGGAGATGCAATTATGGTAAACTCATGGAGTGGCTGGAAAGCAGACTGCCCCGCTGGAGAGTGCTCCCTCTCTCCCTGGCTGGCCGTATCACCATAGCTAAGGTGGTGGTTCTTCCAAAGTTCCTTTACATCTTTGTGAATCTCCCACTCCTCCTCCCCTCTGAATTTAAGAAGAAGCTGTGTTTAAACCTGATCTCCCTTGCATGGGCGGGCGGGTAACATCGTGTAACCTGGGAAGCACTCAAGCTCCTGTTTGAGCAGGGGGGCTTCGGTGGCCCCGACATGGGATCGTATAATAGTTGCGCGCAGGCCCAATTTGGGTTCCACTGGATCTACCCGACTCTGTTCATGGCACATACTGCTCCCGAAAGTGACCAAGCGGAATCGGTTCCACTCCACATGGTACTGTTCTGCACGCAGCACCGCACGCAGCACCGCACGCGGCCTGGGATTGACACCGTGAGATGAACGGTCTGGGCGTGGCAGCAGTTCTGCTGCAGAGCATGTTTGGATGCCATGTTCGCACCGTCGGTCCTGCTCACTAAGCACCCAGCTCTGCCTTTCACGACTGAGGCAGGGGTCTGCCAGCATTTGCTCAAGCTCCAGATACATACACCTGGGTATGCTTTTCCGGAAGGTGTTTTTATTGACCTAGACACTGCATTAGGAGAGGACCACACTGGATTCCTTGAAAGGATGACCTACTTCAAATTTCGGGCGGCGCTTTGAGCCCAATATCCCTCGTTCCTGATTGTGCCCCCAACATTCCAAGTCCTGAAAGTGTTCTTAACTAATCCTTCATTCCGTAAACTCATCTCACGTATCTACTCTGGCATGCAGCGTGAGTCTCCAGTTTGCGCGCCCCCCCACTCAGCGCAAATGGGAGGCATGCCTGGGTACTCAGTTTGGGAAGTGGTTTGGGCCTACTGTTGGGCACAGACAAAAGACATGTCACCCAATTATAGATTGCAGCTAATTCATTTTAAATTCCTGCATCAGTTATATAGGACTCGTGTATGGCTGCGCAAAGCGGGATTGAGTGCAGATGTGAGGTGTGTGTGGTTTGTAATGCCCGAGGCCTCCTTCATGCACCTGGGGTGGGAGTGTTTGTATGTAGCTAATTATTAGACATGCGTTTTTGAGGCGCTGAATGAAATGCTAAAGTACAGGTTGAAGTGCTCCCAACTCCTTGCTCTGCTAATTTATGTCAAGGACCTCCCGGCAGACATCAGGAGACTGGCTGCCATGATGCTGTTGTTGGCCAAGAGGCAGGTGGCTATATGCTGGTGCCAAAAGCGTAAACAGTGTAGGGATGACTGGCTTAGAGACGCTGCTTTTTGCCATAACCAATTGTCAGAATTCTGGGAACTTATGCCGACACAGTCACGCCCTCACAATATCTGGCAACCTCTGCAAAGTTTCTACAGCTCCACTTTGCTGAGCGTGCAAGTGTCTCGCTGCCTGTGGTGTGAACAGCTATGATGCTGCTTGATCCACAGGTCGGAATATTCCACCCCCATACTCGACCAGAGAGACACCTCTACCCCTTTTTTCCCCTGCCCTCTCCCGTTCCCCCGTGCCTGTTCTTCCCCCTCTGAACTTCACTCTCGACACCCCCACCCTGTCCACCCCATCTTCTTTTCTTCTTTCTTTTGACTGAACGGCGACTGCAGCTCTCTGAGATGATGCATCACCTAGCAGGAAATATGGGCAACCACAGAATTGAAAATGTATGGCCGAATTACCAACTTTGTGAATTTCTGGTTGTGCAATTGATTGCTTATGAGTGTTGCCTTATCCTTCCTATGATTCTTTACCATCTCCCCTCCCGGGGCAGCCTGTCGCAGCTTTGTATTTGCCAAAATCCATACATAAAGTTTAAAAAAGAAAAAAAAATGAATGAGACCCAGATATTTTTATCTAAATGTCCACATTGAAGACTAATTTTTACCTCTGGATATGCTTGATCCATTACAATACATACAGTATTTGTTGGAATATAGCATCAAGTGAAATGCAGATATATACTTTGACCAGGATGTTATTTCCCAAGTCCTGATGAAGACCCACGGTGATGTTTTGCATGAACACACGATTTAAACTGGTCCAAACTTTGACAATATCAGTAGGTGTTCCGTACCATTGTCTTGCATATCTAAATCCAAAGAAATAAGGATATATGCCTGAATATTCAAAAGAATGTAAACGAACATCCAACTGAGTTATCTGTGTATTTTCTGTTCAAATGTCAAGTGTCCTGTATATTTGATTTTGTTTAATGTTACATGCAACCTATAATGCACCTATTATTTTATTATGTATGTAACGCAACAGTCCTGTATCTTTTGATGTGTAATTTTTTGTTACCTTAAAGTGTATGAGTGATAATATACCATGATAAGTGCTACTTGTGTGTCAGTTGTGTTTCATTTAGTAGTTAGATGTTCCACACCATTAATTTGGTATTCCCTAGTCTATCAGGAGATAAATAACTTTTGATTTAAAAGAAATTATGTACTCCCCTACAGAACCAATTGTTAAATTATACTATTGATTCCCCAGGCTCTGCAGGATACTGGGACACCTCATTAGTATTAATAGGTTATAGAAAGTTGGCATTTTCTTGTACTAAGCTATTGTCCCTTCTGCCAGTGTCCTGGGTCACATCACTGTGAATGGCTTTGTTGTTGAGGATTGTGTATTCCTTCCAGACAGTGACCCAAAAAGGATTAGATGTGGAAAGGATTGGATACCCTGCTGGGATGGTTGATAGTGCATACACAAAGGAACCTGGCCCTGGTCTTTTCTTACCCCAAACTTCTTACAGCTTTGACAGGGAAAGGGAAGAACTTTCAAGGACCATATGTGTGGTAGGACAGGGCGTCCCTACTAAACACAAATGTGGGCACCAGGTGTAAATATTGGACTATCAGAACATCTCAGTGCACTCCTGAACCTGTGGAAGACTTTAGAAAGACTTCCTGGCCCCCCAGAAGACTGCCTTCCTGCTTGAGGCCTATCTTGCTCCCCAGAGGATTGCCCTGCTGCTAGAGGCCTGCCTTGATGATTGAAACCAGGACTACCAGAGTGAATCCCAGGGCTAGTGAGCTGGCCTCCTGTTTGAGTTACAAGGACCTAACAAGCTCCAAATACCTTGAACCCTGCACCTGGGATCTGCTGGAGCAAGTCTCAACCCCCCCCCCCAGGTAGTGGCTCTTTGTAAGTTGTGTTAGCTGTGCCTTTCCTGCCTTACCCTTAAAGTTGGGACTGAGGCAGATGGGAAACATTGTTTACATCACATGCAATACATTGTATGCCATTACAACTCAGTCATTACAATGACTGTGTTGTTACATCACAAACCATTACAACCCAAGTCGTTACAAAGACTTGCTGTAGGGGGCGCTGGATGTTTGAATAGTATAATTTACTATTCCAACTCCAGTGTGTGCAACAGTAGGGAAGGTGTTGGATTTTAAATCCAACACCTTCCCCACTTTTGCACACTCGCTCAGTTCCCTCTTCTAGTTTAACAGGGGCAGCGGCTAGGGGCAAGGATCTTGAGAGGCAGCAGTTAAAGTCTAAGGGTTGCTCTCCTGAAGTACAGGAGTAGATTCAGCAGTCAGTACGCCTTTCCACTTTGAAGTCATGTTCACACCTTTGGCAGGTTTTAGACAAGTGGTGTGCCAAGAAATTGTCTTCGGGCCAGTTCATATATCGTATTTCTATACAGGTGTTTCTTAAAGCAGTGTTTGAGGTGGGTTAAACTGATTTCACATTGCATTCCCAGTGGGCCAAGGTAAGAGCATTCAGAGACCCAAATAATTGAACAGGTTGCTACTTTGGTCTCTGGGCTATAGAGGTCGTTTCTCCTTGAGAAACATTTGTTCCATAATCCGCTCCTTCCTGTGATTAACATTTGGTAACGTATGAAGTACTGTTTTTGATAGCTATTTCTTGTGCCAGTAGGGTGGGGGAATTGAGTGCTCTGTTGGCTTTGGAATCTTTTATATGGTTTGATCTAGACAAGGTAGTTCTTTGTCCTGGTCAACACTTTGTTCCCAAGGTTGTGTCTTCTTTTGTTTGCTCAGAGTATCTGGTTTTACCTGTCCTCTGTCCTTCGCTAGGCTCGGAGGAGGAGTGTAGGTTGTACTCACTAGGGGTAAAGAGAGCTTTAACATTCCATTTGGCAAGAACATCTTCTTTCAGTAAAACAGATTCCCTGGTTGTGACTTTTTGGGTTAGCAGGCAGGAATTAAAACCTTCAGATGCCACTTTGGGCAGATGGCTGAAATGAGGAACCAGAATCCGATTTAGGCTTAGTAAACCATGTAGTCATTTTAGTAATTAGCGTGATGTACCTATTAGGCCAATGTAGGGATTCACACACTAATTAGCACACATTACGTAACGAATTAGGGATTAGTAAAAACCATATTACACGTTTGCATCTAATCATAGCTTAGTCAGCTTGACTCGACAGGCGCCACTTTGTGGACTAGTCTGCTCGCAGCATTAGTGAAAACCTGCCATTACACTCTACTAAAACCGTTCTCCTGAGAAATAGTACAATTGTAGCGAGCTGCTGCTTCTGCATGTTAGGCCTGTCAAGGTTGCAGGTGGGGGTAGGCTGGTGTAACCTTTTCCAGGCTCTTCGTGCTACCAGTGAAGGGCAACAAGCGGGTTTTTGTTAACACAGGTTTTATTGACCGTAACAAGTGGTCGGAACAGGTCTGTCTAAACACAGGGGTTATACGGGGAGATCGACTCTGGGACCTTCTTCTCCTACGGTCCAAATATTGTGTCCTCCGATAGCCTGACTGGCTCCGTCGGGCTGTGCTGTCGTCGGGGTCCGTCTTGCCACCAGCTCGTCCACAGCACCGGAGGGAAAAACAAACACAAAGGCACTCGTGAGAGGGATGTCCAACTCGGACAGCGTTCTCCGGGAAAAGGGAGTGAGGAAACAAATTTACATGTGCTCCGGTCCTCCGATTGCAGTGAGAGGGTAGTGAGGGGTGGGGGTTTGTGCTCGGGATAAGGATAGCGTGGAACTATGGGGTCCGTTACTTTACGACAGGACCGCCCTTCCGTCCCACCCAGCCCCTGAAACGATTACGCACCTGAGCTAGCCACGCACCTTCCCCGGGTGAGTGGCTGGGCGGCTCCTGAAAGCGTTGGCCTCCAGGCGTATCCTCGGCAGTCGGGGCTCCTCGTCCACTACGATAGTCTTCCTCCGTCTCGCTCTGTTCACTCCTTCGTCTCCCAGCTACCTCCTCTCCGCTCCAGGTGTACAAGCACACCTCCTCATCCCGGACTTCTGCTTTTGTCGGTGTTCCGTCACTCTGTAGCTCCGCCCACTCGTCCGTTCCTTGGAAATTAAAGGGCCAGGCACAGTCACTGTCCTGGAGTGCAGCCACCTCGTCAGCTGACCCACGATAGTCCGTCTGCTGCGGGATAGAAGAGGAATTAAAGGTAGCATGTGGCGTAGTCTCTAGCAAGGGTACGTGTCCTGATTCGGGAACGGGAAGCCCGGTCGGGGACACCCCGTTACTGACCTCCCCCCTAGGACGCTCACGTTCGGGGAGCGGATGGCGGGACAGAAAATCGGTTCCCACATTGTCTATCCCCTTACGGTGCCGTACCGTGAAGGAGTAGGGCTGTAGAGATAAAAACCAGCGCATTACGCGCGCATTATTAGACTTGTTTCTGGCCATCCAGAGTAGGGGGGCGTGGTCAGTGAACAGGGTAAACGGATGTCCCTCTAAGTAGTAAGACAGTTTGTCCACCGCCCACTTAACAGCCAAACACTCCTTTTCAATGGTGGCATAGCGAAGCTCCCTGGGAAACAGTTTCCTGCTGACGTAGAGGAGGGGATGATCCCTCCCGTCCCATCCTATCTGAGACAGCACAGCCCCTATGCCATACTCTGATGCATCCGTGTGCAGGATGAAAGGTTTATTGAAACCGGGCGACTGCAACACGGGGGTGGAGGTGATGATATGTTTGAGGTGGGAAAATGCAGACAGCATGGCCTCAGTGGGATGTAGGGACGTGGAGGATTTACCTGGATGACGTAAAGCATCAGAAAGGGGAGCCGCTATGTGAGAGAACTGGGGAATGAAGCGTCTGTAATACCCAACCAACCCTAGGAATGCTCTCAACTGTTTACGATTGGTAGGAAAAGGGGTATCCGCAATCGCCCTGATCTTCTCTATCTGCGGTTCAATGAGCCCGTGACCCAGGACATACCCGAGATATTTAACTTTTTGATAGGCGACCCTTGATTTCTTTGCATTTATCTTTAATCCCGCTCGTTCCAGGGCAAGGAAGACCTCATGTATGTGTTGCAACTGGGTTGACCAGGAGGGACTGTGTATGACTATGTCGTCGAGGTAGGCTGAGGCAAAATAGGATACGTCCTTCAATACGCTGTTCATGAGACGCTGGAAGGTGGCAGGGGCTCCATGCAGGCCAAAGGGAAGGACTGTAAACTCGTAATGTCCCTCGTGTGTACTGAAGGCGTTTTCCGTCGGTCTTCTTCCCTTAATGGCACCTGCCAGTATCCCTTGGTGAGGTTGAGTGTCGTGATATACTGGGCATCACCAAACCGCTCAATTAGTTCGTCCACTCTCGGGAGGGGATAGGCGTCGAAGCAGGAGATCTCATTGAGCGCCCTGAAGTCCATACAGAATCTGCGTGATCCGTCGGGTTTGGGGATCATGACAATCGGACTGGACCAATTACTTTTTGAGGGTCTAATTACTCCCAGTTTTAACATGTCCTCGACTTCTAGCTGTATCGCCCTTCTCCTGGACTCCGGTACTCGGTATGGTTTGATTTTTACCATCTTCCCTGGGGCTGTCTCGATGCAATGTTCAGCCATAGAGGTTTTTCCGGGTAAGTTAGAGAAGAGGCTGTCATGCTGCTTTAAGACGCGGGATAGTTCCCCTTTCTGGTTTGCGGTTAGTTCTTCATTGATCTGCAGCTCTCCCCGAGTAGAAGGCGTGGACTCCGGAGCGGCTAAATGGGCTTCTGAAGGTGCGGGACCCAACCACTTCTTCAGCAGATTAATATGGTATACTTGAGTTTTATGGGGCCCTGTCTGAAGTCTGTAACTGGTGTTACCGATGGTTCCAACTACTTTGTGGGGTCCCACCCATTCAGCACGAAACTTCTGAGTGGAGGAAGGAAGAAGAACCAACGCCCAATCATTTATTTTCAGCCGTCTCCATCTTTTCCCTTTATCATAGAAGGTCTTTTGCCGTTTTTGGTGCGTTTCCAGGTGGGTACAGGCTAGATCTCGCAGCTTTCCCAATCTGGCCTTCAAACTTTGTGCATACTCGAGGGTGGAAGCCGTCTCTTCGGGTAACTCATTCTCCCATGCATCCTTCGTCATCTCCATCAGTGACCGAGGTTGTCTCCCATATAGAAGTTCAAATGAGGGCATGCCCAAACTGCTCTGTCGTTGACCGCGGATCACGTAAAGAGCCAGTGGCAGGAGGTGATCCCATTCAGCTCCGCTGAGCTCCAACATCTTACGAAGAGTCGTTTTGAGGGTCCTGTTGTACCTCTCCACGAGGCCCTCCGTTTGCGGATGGTACACAGAAGTGCGGATCTGATGTATATCTAGGTTTTTACATACTTCCCCCATTAGTTTGGATACGAAAGGGGTGCCTTGGTCCGTAAGGATTTCCTTTGGGAACCCCACTCGGCTGAATACCTCAATCATCCGTTCTGCAACCTGCTTAGTGGTGGTCGCGGTCAGGGGAAAGGCCTCCGGGAATCGGGTCGCGTAATCGACCATCACCAACACATGTTGGAATCCCTTCCGAGTCTTCGGGAGGGGGCCTATAATGTCCATTCCAACCCTTTCGAACAGTTTCCCTATGATGGGCAGAGGCTGTAGAGGTATGGGAGGGGGTTTTGTCATGTTCTTTTTCTGACAAATGCAACACTCCTTGCAGTACACGTCTGTGTCTTTGTAAATCCCAGGCCAGTAAAAGTGTTGTCGTATGTTTTGAGTGGTCTTCTCACCACCCGTGTGGCCCGTTAACAAGTGACTATGTGCAAAAAAGAGTACCTGACTCCTGAAAGACATTGGTACTAACAGGTGGGCTTCATCATTGGGGTTCCCTTCCCGGTGTAGTAGATCCTGTTTGATGATAAATCGGGGAAATCTATCCGGGTTCTGTCCCTGACCTTGATGAGCCTGCTCCCAGGCATTAAAAAGGGTGGGGTCGTTTGATTGTGCATAACGGAAGCTCCTGTCTAATAGCCAAGGTTCACGGGTGAGCATGGCGGGACAGGGGGCACAGGTACCCTTAACCGGGGGAAGGGTCCTATCAGGGCCTGCTGCACTGGCTTTAAACATGGCGAGAAACCGGGGGTTGTCTGTGCCTATGATAAGGTCCTCGGGCAAGGTGTCTAACACCCCCACCCTCACTGTCTGGGTGTCCCCTTTTCTGAGTTGGATGGGAATATTGGCTACTGGGTAGGGACGTACATCCCCATGTACACAGCGAATGCTCACCATTTGACGTGGAATGTATTGTGACAGGGTGACGTGTTTGGTCTGTATCACGGACTGTCTGCACCCTGAGTCTAACAGGGCAGGAATAGAGGTACCGTTTACCCTGACACTCACCCTGTATGAGCCGCCCATCTCAGCCGAGAAGAGTACGGATCTTGGAAGATATCCAACTTCCATGGGTTCATCCGGGGGACGTCTTTTTGGGCAGTGTCTAGCGATGTGCCCCCAATTCCCACAGTCGAAGCATTGAGGCCCGCCTGTTCCCGTACTCGTGGGCTGCCAGGACCGGGGTTTAGGGGGGTCTCCTGGACGTAGGGCTTTCTTCTCAGGTTTGAGAGCAGGCCGGGGTGTCTTCTCGTGTTCCCATCCCGGATTCCTAGGCTGGGCTCTTGCAAAGGATGAGGCCATTTCGATGGCCTGAGCGGCAGTGAGATTGTGATGCTGCCGTAACCACCGCTGTGTAGGATAGGGGAGAGCCTCTAAGTATTGCTCTAGATAGATGCGGTCCATTATCTCCGCCTTTGCACTCACAGAAGGGGTGAGCCATTTATCTGCCGCCATGCGTAGCCGTACGAACAGAGTTTTAGGATTCTCCCCAGGAGCTCCCCTTTCCTTACAGAATCGTAGCCGATACGCCTCTGCGTCCAGCCCGAGATGATCTAAAATGACCTTCTTCACGTCCTGATATGGGGTGTCTCCATTGGGGTTTGCGACCTGATAAGCTGCCTGGGCTTCACCCACCAGGAGGGGGGCCAAGAAAAACGGCCATTTTACCACCGGCCATCCACACGCCCGGGTGGCGCATTCAAAATTTAGGAGGAATGCGTCTGGATTCTCTCCCGGCTGGTATTTCTGTAATGCTATTGCGGCTGAACCATGGTGGATCATTCTCTCGGGACCGCTTCCGGTTTGTACAGGATCCACCCATGGTGCGGGGTCCCGGGTGGCTAGGGCCTCCTTCAGTAAGTCCCTATTGGCTTGTGCTGCGTTGAGCTGCTGCTCGGCCACCCATTCAAGACGTTCTTGTCCTTTCGCTAACTGCTCTATAACGGTTTCCATCTTCTGCGAGCAGATGGGTGTTATTCCCGCATTCTCCACCACTGTAACCTTTTCCAGGCTCTTCATGATACCAGTGAAGGGCAACAAGCGGGTTTTTGTTAACACAGGTTTTATTGACCGTAACAAGTGGTCGGAACAGGTCTGTCTAAACACAGGGGTTCTACGGGGAGATCGACTCCGGGACCTTCTTCTCCTACGGTCCAAATATTGTGTCCTCCGATAGCCTGACTGGCTGTCGTCGGGGTCCGTCTTGCCACCAGCTCGTGCACAGCACCGGAGGGAAAAACAAACACAAAGGCACTCGTGAGAGGGATGTCCAACTCGGACAGCGTTCTCCGGGAAAAGGGAGTGAGGAAACAAACTCACACGTGCTCCGGTCCTCCGATTGCAGTGAGAGGGTAGTGAGGGGTGGGGGTTTGTGCTCGGGATAAGGATAGCGTGGAACTATGGGGTCTGTTACTTTACGACAGGACCGCCCTTCCGTCCCACCCAGCCCTGAAACGATTACGCACCTGAGCTAGCCACGCACCTCCTCCGGGTGAGTGGCTGGGCGGCTCGTGAAAGCGTTGGCCTCCAGGCGTATCCTCGGCAGTCGGGGCTCCTCGTCCACTACGATAGTCTTCCTCCGTCTCGCTCTGGTAACTCCTTCGTCTCCCAGCTACCTCCTCTCCGCTCCAGGTGTACAAGCACACCTCCTCATCCCGGACTTCCGCTTTTGTCGGTGTTCCGTCACTCTGTAGCTCCGCCCACTCGTCCGTTCCTTGGAAATTAAAGGGCCAGGCACAGTCACTGTCCTGGAGTGCAGCCACCTCGTCAGCTGACCCACGATAGTCCGTCTGCTGCGGGATAGAAGAGGAATTAAAGGTAGCATGTGGCGTAGTCTCTAGCAAGGGTACGTGTCCTGATTCGGGAACGGGGAGCCCGGTCGGGGACACCCCGTTACAGCTGGATAAGCACATTCCAAGGGGCGCTGTGCGGACTCTCTCTGAGTTAGCAGAAGGGAGTCACCCTCACAACCTTGCTATAACGAGCTGGGCTACACTAAGAGAGCTTTGTCTCCCATATATGGTCTTTCCGCTGCACCAACCTGTACCAACTTGTATTTTTCCTTCTTAGGTAACGGTTTTGAAATGTAACAGTATATATGTGATCCGTTGATAATGTGCCAGCAGTCTTCTTGGCGGACCTCGTGGGGTTTGGTCGCAAGGAGCTCCTCTGGCAGAGTTTGTTTGTTATAATAAACGATTGGACCTTCTACACTGCCAACTGACTGATTATTGGTAATTGGTATTTCGGGCTATTTGTAAGTATGGCTCTATTTGGGTTGTAATTTATTTTTCGGTACTTCAGTTGGCGACTCCGCCGGGACTCCGCGTTGGGGTCGTCCCTCTGTAATCAGAAAGGAACGGGACATTGGAAAGGGTGATCTTGATCGGGGGAGGATCGACCGAAGAGTTTGGGGTCTGCTCCGCTCTCCCGATCGAGAGAGCCCCAGCTGCTAGTGACCCCACGCCGGAGTCCTCTGGGTGTAACCCGAGAACGGACCACATTGGTCTAGCAGGAATTGGCAGTGAAGAACGTACAATCGGACCTGAGCGCACCAGGTGAGTGATTTGAATTCGGTGACCTCGGGTCACGGAGAACTAGAAAAGGGGGTCCGACGGGCCAGTATTGAGACTGCACGGGCGGACGCCCCTGTTTTGGATTTTGGAAATAACTAGAGATTAAGACCAGACGCCTTGGTGTAACTCGTGGAAGAAGTTTACACCCGGCCGGACTGCTCTCGGAAACGCCGGTGGCTGAGATTGGGTAGCACTCGGACAAATCTGGAGCGGCGCTTGAAAAAGCGGGCTTAGCCAGAATAGTTCGGGAGGTGAACCATGAAGGCTGTCGGATGGTCCGTAGATCGGTCTGTGGTCTAGAGGAACCTGTGTGGCTATCTCTAGGCAGTCTAAGGACAAGACGGTTTGATTTTTGTTGTTGGGTCTTTGAGATTTGGAAAGAGTTCTCCATAGGTGGGAGTCGACGGGCTCCACCTCTTGTTTGAAAATACGTTTGTTTTGTTGTTTTATGTTGATGTGAAACTGTAGTCACTTTATTCGTGCAAGATTGTGAGATTGAATTTGAGTGCAAACATGGCCATGTGTATGAGAGTGCTGTAAATAATTATTTTCCTTTTCAGCTACAAGTAGTTCAATGCTAGAAAAGGGGCAATGCCGTGCTTCAGTAAGTTATGCTTTGGTTGTATTGACCGAGGAGGTACAAGACTGGATGAAAGCCAACCAGCGCCTCCAGAGGGGACCTCCAGCCATAATATGTATTGTAAGCATGGTATTGGACCCCTCCTATTTGATACATTGTGGAATAAGTACACTAAAGATAATGTAGAACTCCAGTGGCCAAAGACAGGATCTTTTGACGAGAAAAAGATCCAGTATCCGCATGATCGTCTGTTCGACAAACGCAGCAGACAATATATGTTTGCTACTCTTAATAAGTGGCGGAAAGAGGCAAAGTGGAGACGCATACGGTCCGGGAAATGAATGAAGATACAGCAAGGACAAACTGTAACCCAGAAAACAATTGTGCATGATAAAAATCAGACTGAGCAAAACATTGAATATGCAGATAGGCAGTTTAGGTTGCAAGTAGATAAAAGTTATGTGACTCGAAATGAAGCGGAAGATGAGATAGAAGATTTATTGAATGTGAGGCCTCCCCCACCGTATGCGCCTCAACACATATACCCCGCTGTGCCTCTTCAGTCAGCTACCGCTTCCCTAGCTTCCGCCCCGGAGGCAGACGTGTCTCTCATTTCTCTAGGTACTACTCGTGCCACTCCTACCTCATCGAGAGACACGGCTACCCTTATCCCTGACACACGGCAACCCCCGGGAACTTCCCATATGGTTTTGGCAGCCCCGAGCCCCATATGGACCTCCCAATCAGCAAGTACGACCCCCGGAGATAGGGAGCGCACACCGCTGGGGGAACCTGGTGGTATGGATGCGAGACGGTTGTTTACGAGAGCCTCTTTAGGCTATAGTGAGAAAGAAGCTATAACAGATCAGGCAGTTAAATGGATGCGGAAAGATGTATATACAGTAGGTGACTTGTGGAGCACTATAAAGGATCTCGAACCGGTTATGCAGCAACATGCTTTGCATCAAATGTCTTGCTATCTTATCGATGCCTGGGAACAATGCTTCCAGGATGGGATGGCACCCCAAATACTGTATAACATCCGAGACCGGACTCATAAGTTTGACATGAATCTGGTGGAGGTGTACAAAAACGTAGAAACCTTAGTAAAATATTGAGGCAGAATGTTTGTAAAAAGTCCCAATTGGGATTCCCAGCATCCCATGAGGGAAGTGCACCCTATTTTTCATACAGAAATCCCTGAAACACGTGATGGTGCAAATCAGGTTATAAGAGCTCATGTAGAGGCCCGGTTTCAGGAACAATGGGTGTACACTCCGTGGAAACGAAGTGAGGTTCTTGCTTTAAAATCACAATTGCCTGATCTCCCGCAAGAACCACACCGCTTACTACAAAGAGCTAACTGAAGCTAACTGAAGCTGTAGCCACGGCCGTAATGACGTTAGCAGACATTGAACTGTTTTTCGGGTTATTGGTCCCGGTCGACATATGGCGACAGGTTTATGACACTGATCATGCTGCAGAGCTAGGGGGGACCTGGAACGAATTAAAAGAATGGGACCGAGACCGCAAACCTGGAGATAAGCCTAGAAATGAAATCACCACTTTGCCAGCAAAAATAATAGCTTACATGCACACACTGATTCCCCCCCCCCCCGAAAAGTTGACTGGGATAAATTGACAGCTTGTAGACAGAAGAAAGACGAGAGTGTCTCCGACTTCTTCACTCGTTTTGAAGGAGTTTTTATTAATTTTAGTGGACAGGATCTGGCCACGGAGGGCGGGGTACGGTTGTTTGTGAATCGATTTGTGACCAATTTGGTACCCGAAATTTCTGCGCAGTTACAGGCTGCCGAGAATACCTGGACTACCTCTACCCCCTCCTTGATATTAAGTATGGCCCAATATTATGAGCATAGGAAAAATGAGAGCAAGGATAAAGTGGAGAAAAAGGCCAAGGATCTTAAAACCCGAGTGTTGTTACAGCAAGTCATTCGAGGACTAGGAGGGGGGAGAGGAGTCAGAGGGTCCGTATCTAGAGGGGCGGGAACAGGCAGAGGCACAGGCGAGGTCCAGTCGTTAGGGTTAAATCAGTGTGCTTATTGTAAGCAGGAAGGACATTGGAAAGCACAGTGTCCGTTATTGCTTGCCCAGAACGGAGCAGTTCGAGGACGAGGACGAGGTGGCCCAGACCGGAGTGATATGCATAGGGAAAAGGCAGCTCAAGGCAAGTCCGAACTGAACCATTTTTATAACCCCCAAGGTAGACAATATTATAATGAGGATTACGCATTCGAAGATCAGGATGGGTATGTTCACCCATAGGACAGCCAGGGACAGAGTAGGGGCCAAGTGTCGATCCCAGTCAATCAACAAGGACCTTATGTGAGAGGGGAATTGATGGGGACTTCTGAGAAATTTCTGATTGACACAGGAGCAATGAATAGTTCAGTTGCTCGATCATTGGTTCCAAGGGCGGCTCTGTCGGGCAAAATAATGTATCTGTGGGATTTTCAGGAGTTCCGGTGGTAAGCCCCATCTCTAAACCCCTCCCCTTCATGATCGGTCCTGCTACTGTTGAATCACCTTTTCTGTTGACTTCGCATTGTGGTGAGAATTTATTGGGTTTGGATATGTTGAAAAAGTTGAACGCAAAAATATACTGCTCCCCAGACAGGGTTTATTTAACGACACAACCCCACACCGACAAGATGAAACAATGTTTTGCTAAAAATGAGCCTCTTCCCCCCGAGTTCGATAGCATCCCTACTGCGTTATGGGCAGGGGATGCGGATGTTGGTAAATTAGACATCCCACCCGTCCATATCACGCTGAAACCCGGTGCCAATGTTTTTAACAGCCCGATTCTCCCGATTTTGAAGAAATCCCCTGATTCTGGACCACAGGGGAAGATTGTAGAACCACAGTACCCTGTAGTGACCGACATCACCACTATACTTACGATGATCCCGCCCACTGCCCAATATTTATCCGTCATTGATCTGAAGAATGCCTTCTTCAGTATCCCTATCCATCCTGATAGCAGGCAGATCTTCGGCTTCTCATTATCTGGCCGAAGCTTCAGATTCTGTCGTGCACCTCAAGGCTATACTGAGAGTCCGAGCATCTATAGTCAGGCTCTTAAGGCTCTGTTGGATGATCTAGTCTTGCCCGAAGGCAACGTGCTCTTGCAGTACGTGGGCGACTTGTTGATAGCGTCCGACACCGAGGAAGGCTGTAAGGATGCTACTGTTAAATTACTGCACCATCTAGCGGCGAAAGGTAATAAGGTGTCCCTGTCTAAGTTTCAATACTGTCGACAGGAGGTGATCTACGTAGGTCATCTGCTGTCGAAGGAGGGTAGGCGTTTGACTCCTGAGCGTATTACTACCATCTCTAACATGTCTGTCCCTCGCACCGTACGTGAAGTTCGTGCTTTTCTTGGCATCACCTCTTACTGTCACCAATGGATACCTAATTTTTCTATTCTTGCTAAACCTTTGTTGCATTTAACCACTAAAGATGTGCATGAACCCCTCCCTTGGACGGATGAATGTCAGCATTCTTTTGACTCTTTAAAATCTGCTCTTTGTTCTGCACCCGTCTTGGGTACACCTGATTACCGTAAACCCTTTGTATTATACGTGCATGAGGTCGACGGTTGCTCACTTTCAGTGTTAATGCAAGGATTTGGTGGTAAGCAAAGACCTTGCGCTTATTTGTCGGCCACATTGGATAATGTCGCCAGAGCACTTCCTAGCTGTCTGAGGGCCACAGCAGATGTCGCGGTGGCCATCCGGCAGTCGGAAGGACTTGTTCTAAATTCTAGTCTAACAGTGATGGTGCCGCATGCTATGGATGTATTGCTAAATAAAACTAAGACACAGCATCTTACAAGTGCACGCCTCACTGGTTATGAATTGACACTATTTGCTCCACATATTACGATTACGGGATGTGCCAAGTTAAACCCTGCTACATTGCTACCACTCCCTTCGAGTGAAATTGCAAATGATGTACACAATTGCATGTTCCGAACTGAGGAAGAAACGAAGGGTAGGATTGACCTCACAGACATTCCTCTATCTGACCCTCAGGGGGAGTTATATGTGGATGGGTCTTGCTTCAAGTTAGCAGATGGAACAACAACAGTTGCATATGCAATCACCACCTTGAAAACAGTAGTTGAAACATCTCAAGTTCCCCATCGATCAGCCCAGGCTGCTGAACTGGTGGCATTATTACGAGCCTGTGAATTAAGTGAGGGACTCGAGGTTAACATCTACACAGACAGCCAATACGCCTTCAGCGTAGCCCATAGCTTTGGGCGGCTGTGGAGGGAGCGGGGTTTCCTCACCTCTCATGGTCAGAAAATACAGAATGGTCCCCTGGTGTTACGATTACTGGATGCCCTAACCTTGCCCAAAAAGCTAGCCATAATAAAATGTAGTGCCCACAAGGTAGTGGTGGACGAAGTGGGCGAGGGGAATGCTTTTGCGGATCAGGTTGCCAAGCAAACGGCTCAGTCTACAATATCGACTATGTTTGTAATGTCTTCTGCACGATGGGTGGAGGAATCTGACTTGTTTGATAATACCATAGAAATCGTGAAAGAACTACAGAAGGAAGCCATTCCAGCCGAATTAGAGCGATGGGAGAAGGAAGTGGGGAGATTGGATGAGAATAACTGTTGGGTTGATTTGACAGAAAAGCAAAGATGGCTGTTACCCAATGCGTTGGTGCAAGCCGTTGTAACTATGGCCCACGGTTCAGCCCAAGTTGGAGCAAAAGGAATTTGTACTTTGTTAGACCCAGTATGGAATAACCCTAACATACAAAGGACGGCTGTCCGTTTGGTTCAATACTGTATGGTCTGTTTGCAACACAATCCGGGGAAGGCAGAAAGTGTTTTGAGTGGATGTTTTGTACCCCCAACCTTACCGTTTGAAGTACTCCACATGGAGCGTGTCAACAACCTAAAATACGTTTTAGTAGTGGTTTGTGCCTTTAGTAAATGGGTTGAGGCCTATCCAACTAAAGAGAACACTGCTTTGGCTACAGCAAAGGCTCTTATCAAGGAATTTATACCAAGATACGGTTTGCCCCGTTTGATTTGGTCGGGGACACTTTCATGGGGCCCTTGTTAGACACATCTGTAATGGATTGCAAATACGACAGAAATTCCATGCAGCCCGACACCCCCAGTCAGCAGGGCTAGTGGAGAAATACAATGGGATCTTGAAGCTTAAGATGGCTACAATTCAAGAGAGTACTGGTTTAAAGTGGCCTGACACCCTACCCTTGGCCCTCATGTCATTAAGAGTCACCCCTCATTCACGCTCTGGTCTCTCTTCCTATGAGATTATCTTTGGGCGGCTAGCTAACATATGGGGGGGTACCTAGGCCGAGGTCTTTTTCTGATGTTGAATATCCTATGTTGATCAATTACCTGTATACTTTGAATAAAGACCTCCGTTCTATTCATCAGCAGGTAGCATCTGTACTGCAGCCTCCGCCAGAGGGCCCTAGACATCGATTGGAACCTGGCCAGTGGGTACTGGTCAAGAAGTACGAGCGGGACACCAGCTTGGCCCGAGGTGGTCTGAACCACACCAAGTCCTGCTTGCAACACGGACGGCTGTAAAGGTGGATGGGAGGAAGCATTGGATTCATGCCTCCCAACTTAAACGGCTGCCACTCCCGCTTCCTTATGATCAGCAGCAATCTGGTGGAATTTTGACCCAGGAAACTGAGAGGGCCACTGCGTTTGTCCCTTTTTCCGACACCTGCGAAACAGAGGAAAGGCAAGGAGAAGGAGTGACGGGATCGGGCGACCCAGTCTCAGCTGAATCCGCAATTGCCCTTAATCCTGTCATTGATATCCCAGTGAGCAGAGGCTCCGATGAAGGAAAGGTACCTTCTTTGCTATTTCCTGATCAGGAAGTTCCGCGTCATGTGCGATACAACCTGCAGCCAAGAAAACATGACAGTGCCTCAGACACCACTGTCAGGAGATAAGGAAAGACTTGAATAGAAAGGGTTTGCTAGATTTCGAGTCTGAGGTGCTGAGCGAGACTCTGGACTGAACCCGTTGAGAGCTGGAACTTTGTTGATGTGCTCTGTTCAGAAAGAAAGACTGACACACGTGGACGGCCAGGTTATACATCGGATTCCTTTGACAACGACGTTTGTTTTCTTGAGATGAACGATAGGAGTCTGCCTGTGAGACTCTGACAGACACAGGGAGAAGAAACCTCTGGCAGGACGGACTGCTGTGCCTGAGGTTAGTTTTGGACTTTTAGTTAGGAATGTACCCTTTTGGTCGTATTGTACCTGAAGAAGAGCGTCCCATTGCACCACGATATTTGCCATTTTATGAGCCAATGTTTTCTGCTTGGACCATGCGTGTAAAAGTAGCCTTTGTTTTAGTAATAGCAGTTATATTAGCTGTTTTTATGAGTATATTCATATATTTATAGTGTAAGTATCCCATGCAAGCTATGATGCCCTCTACCATTGCCCCGCCTAAACACTTAATGTTCACCTTAGCGCCCCATAAGGGAAGACACCATCAGACTTATGCAAAGAATGTATTCGTGGAAATGCTCCACCAAACCCATAGTACTACTAATATGACCGATTGTTGGGTTTGTGGGCTTTTGCCATCAGTCATGCATAAACACGACTTGTTTCTCTCTCTGCCCTTGTCCTACTTAGGTAGCTGTGAAGCATGGTTTCAAATGTTCTCTGCTATGTATAACCATTATGTGGAACACCCCAAACAGTATACAGAAAAAGATTACAGTATGATTTTAGCTTACATTGAGACACACCAGGTATTTGATCCAGCAGGAAATGGGGGGGAGGGATCATTGGACCCAGATGCTTGTATGAATTTGTATACAGTTAATGAGAATACTACTGGCTGAAAGATGAACTTTATGATTTTGCTAATTTTAATCATTCTCAGTATTTTCAACATTTTGTCGCTAGGAATGTCACTAGTGAGCGCATTATGCCCGTCCCCATTTTGAATACCTCCTCCGATTTCTGTGTACAGGGAATGGGGCATGTGCAAATTGGAAACAGTATCGGCAATTATACTTATAGAATGAAAATCTTCAGTAGCCCTCCACTGTTGACAACACCAAATGTGTATTTCGTTTGTGGGGAAAATGCTTACACTTGGTTGCCGCGAGGATGGGCAGGGCGGTGTTATCTGTCCTTCTTGTATCCCCCTGTATACATAGCACCATCAGACTATCATAGAACACACCAACTCCAGCGCACAAAAGTAGTTTCCAATAGACAGCGAAGACAGCTCGAAATGACTGAGGTTGATCAGACTGACACCTCCTT
The DNA here is from genome assembly GCF_964263255.1 of Lissotriton vulgaris. Classification (NCBI taxonomy): domain Eukaryota; kingdom Metazoa; phylum Chordata; class Amphibia; order Caudata; family Salamandridae; genus Lissotriton; species Lissotriton vulgaris. The sequence continues at coordinate 529,667,719 of NC_141695.1, forward strand.
GCAACAGTTTACAGACTTCAGTAAGGGATTGGTACCTTTCTGGGGGCCAATATTCAATAGTAGAGAATGTCCAGAATAGTAGAGAATGTCATTAATATCACCACTGATATTATGACTAATATCACTAGAGAGCTTCAGGCCATGAGACTCGTTTTGCTCCAGAACCCGGATGGTTCTTGACGTCATCTTGGCTGATCGAGAAGGAGCATGCCGCGTGATCGGCAGCTCCTGCTGTGTGTATATTCCAGACTCCGCCCCCACGGTTCATTTAGCTATCCAAAAATTGCATCGCATCGCGGCTGAAATGCACACTGAAAATGGATCCTGGTCACTCTCTAGCTGGTTCTGGGGGCTTCTGTCGACCTGGGGTTGGAAATTATTGATGATAATAGCTGGAGCAGCCGGTATCATCATCACCTGTTGCCTTTGTATGCAATGTGGTCCGGCTTGTTGCTCTTATTGTGCCACCAAAGTGACAGCCATGTTCGTCCCTTCCCCTGTTCCTTCTAAGATTCAGATGCTCCAGCAGGAGATTCGTAAGTTAATGGCCATTGATGAGGAAGTCTTCCAGGATTAGTACTTCCTTTAGTTAGCTACATCACGCTAAAAGGAGGGTTTGAGGAACCAGAATCCGATTTAGGCTTAGTAAACCAAGTAGTAATTTTAGTAATTAGCCTGATGTACCCATTAGGCCAATGTAGGGATTCACACACTAATTAGCACACAATACGTGATGAATTAGGGATTAGTAAAAACCATATTACTCGTTTGCATCTAATCATAGCTTAGTCAGCTTGACTCGACAGGCGCCATTTTGTGTCCTAGTCTGCTCACAGCATTAGTGAAAACATGCCATTACACTTTACTAAAACCGTTCTCCTGAGAAATAGTACAACTGTAGCGAGCTGCTGCTTCTGCATGTTAGGCCTGTCAAGGTTGCAGGTGGGGGTAGGCTGGATAAGCACATTCCAAGGGGCGCTGTGCGGACTCTCTCTGAGTTAGCAGAAGGGAGTCACCCTCACGACCTTGCTATAACGAGCTGGGCTAAACTAAGAGAGCTTTGTCTCCCATATATGGTCTTTCCCCTGCACCAACCTGTACCAACTTGTATTTTTCCTTCTTAGGTAACGGTTTCGAAATGTAATAGTATATATGTGATCCATTGATAATGTGCCAGCAGTCTTCTTGGCGGACCTCGTGGGGTTAGGTCGCAAGGAGCTCCTCTGGCAGAGTTTGTTTGTTATAATTAAGGGTGAGCATAGTGGGTGTAGTGGGGCTTCGCGAAGCTACGCGAAGTGGGCGAGACACTACACCCACCTACGCACTTCGTGTAGCCCCACTACGCGCCACCCGCCTCCCTCCCGCCCTCCCTAAATACTTAAATTATATTTTAGAAAATGATTAAAAAACACTTACCTTGTCTGCCGCTTCCCCGGGGCTCCCTCTCGTCATCCCGCGATTCGCGCCGCCGTCTTGAATAGTAATGCGCACGCGTGGACCCCCGCGCATGCGCATTACTATCAAAGACGGCGGCGCGAATCGCAGGATGACGAGAGGGAGCCCCGGGAACGCGGCGGACAAGGTAAGTGGTTTTTAATTATTTTCTAAAATATAATTTAAGTATTTAGGGAGGGCGGGAGGGAGGCGGGTGACGGGCAACTGGCAGGCAACTTCGCTACGCCCACGGAGTGGACGTAGTGTTGCCTGCTACGCCTACTTCGCAAATGGCGAAGTAGGCAACACTACATCCACTCCGTGGGCGTAGCGAAGTGCTACGCCCAGGGTTAGTTATAATAAACAATTGGACCTTCTACACTGCCAACTGACTGATTACTGGTAATTGGTATTGGGGCTATTTGTAAGTATGGCTTTATTTGGGTTGTAATTTATTTTTCGGTACTTCAGAAATCTATTAAATATTTGCACTGATTCCCAGAGTGAAATTCATCCAGGGTCAGGACAGGGAAGGTCAACCAAGGAGATGGAGGCTTTCTGGGCTGCATTTGAGGAAGCTTCAGTTCAGGAGGTTTGCAATGCAGCCACATGGGCATCACTAACACTGAATCAGTGCAGATTGGTGCTGGGCAATGCTAGGGTACTTGCCAGTAATCTTTATTAATCTGAGTCCTATTCTTCCTTGTCACCACCCAATTTCCCATCCCTCCCTTACTTGGAGTTCTCGGCTTCATTAGCATGGGGATTGCAGGAAGTGAGGTGGATGGTTTTCCTTTTTCTAGAGTGTGGCAGGTAGTGAAGGGAAGCCATGTGAAGGGATGAGAAACTTAGGGGCCTATTATCATGGCGGGCAGATCGCCACCGCCCAACCGGCCACCAAAACTCCCCGCAGGACGGCCATTTACCCCCGCCACATTAGCATGGCAGGGGGTACTGCGGCGGATGGAAAGACCGTCGGCCGCTTTTCCGCTGGCAGGCAATCGCCACGGTTGCCTTCCGGGTGGAAAAGGCTCATAAGGCTCATAATGTGGAGGTGGTGCCTTGTAGGCACCGCCATCCATATTATGATGTGTGCGGTGGAATACCTTTCCATGGTAGAGACTCCGCCATGAAAAGGCATGCAGAGTTTACTTTGGGGGCCTGTTGTGGGCCCCAAGGGGGGTGGGGACTGCACTTGAGGGGTACCCATGGTACCCCCCTACATTGGCATTCACAAGGTGGCAGGCACCATGCGGTGCCTGTCACGTTGTGCTTGCCAATGCACAACATGCATCTTTAAGAGAGAGAGTAACAGCACTTCTCAAGACAGACGTAATACTTTTAATTGGAGAGTACCGTCACTTCTCAGAAACAAGCAGGTACTCTGGTATGGAATACCTGCACTTCTGTTTTCCCATTTCAAACACTGGCTTGTTTGATCCTGGTGACTGTTCGGATAGGAGGAGCTATGGCTTAATGATGTATGGACCGAGACAGTGAAAAGTAAGACTCGGAGTAATGAAGATTACTGGTAAGTAACAGGGCATTAGTCAGTAGGAAGTTGAAACGCGCACTGTTGGAGCCATTTGAGGACACTGCATTACTAGTGCTGTATCTAGTTACCCTCGGATGACTTAATTTTACAAAGAAATGCGGCACCTTTAACTCACCCTGAACGTGCACCCATAAAAAATGAAAGTAACATAGAGAGCGATAATGCTTCGCATCAGCAGCGTGAAACCTGACCGCCAGCCGCCCCTGGCGCGCGGTACTGTGTACTCAAAGCATATCGCTTGCTTACGTACATCCGCTCTGCTTGTATCATGTTGTTTGTCACCGTGTACTCATTTGCGATGGCGATCACGTTTCCCGGCGGGGCTGAGGAGACTCTCGCTTAACATACTCTGTTTACACCGACCGAGTAATAGATTACACTCCGCCGTGAAAGAGTCTTTGTGCTGGAAGAGATCTTGTTGGCTTCCGAGTCGACCCAGGAATTAATGTGTTTGTTCAGGGAGCGCTCTTCGGATGTGGTGCTGGCCCGCGAGCGGTTGTGTTTTTTCCATCTGTTTCTTCTTTAAAGTTCCACGTGGTACATGGACACGAGACCAGTGAAATGAGAACCATTGAGACCCAATATTTTCGGCCTTGTGTAAAGGACAAAACCACAAAGTACAAATCCGCTAAGGGCTGATTGGGAGACAGGTCAAAATCATCAGAACTAACGAATTGGTATTACTATACTGAATTAGATTTTGTTTTTAAACGCCTTTCAATGTTGTTTTATGGTATGGGTATTTGCATAGCAAACATTCTGCAATTTGTTGTAATTTTCCAACTAAATTGCGCCTCACTCGGATCCTCTCTTCCAGCTTTCATTTCTGCATTCAAGTCTCAACTTCTTCAGCTTGGAGTGACCCCAATTAAATCTTACTCACCTACTTCGGCTCTGCCATGCGGCTAGTACTGCTCAAAGCAATTATGTAAGCATGCAATTACCCGTCTACCATGTGTAGTTTAAAAATGTGTCTAACCTGTTCAGTCCTAACCACCAACATCCAACATGGATCCAACACGCCAGTGTCAATCTGTTTCCCACCTAAACTGGCGATAGATAATCTTTTGCATCATGAATCATGATATCTTGCTACGTACATTATTTATTGTCCACCATACTATATTCAAATAAAATAATTAAATAAATACATAAACAAACATGAAGCCACCCCAGGTTTCTCAGACCTGCAAGAATGTTTCAGCTGTCCTTTGTGGGTGAGAAGATCCTGTGTAGGTGGTCCGCTGTCTTGCTCTGAAGTGATGAAAGAGCTAAGGAGACGAAACGAGGCAGGAAGGAGCAAAAAAGGAGTTGAAAGAGTACCAAAAAAGTGGGGAGATGGCAGGAGAAACCAAGGACATTTATTTTATGCATCCCCTGCCCCCTTCCTATAAAAGCGTTTAACTGACTTCATTTTCTCATTAATGGGGCACATTGAGACAATTCAGACTGAGAGGAAGGACCTGTACCTCCCTTTCAACACATTTATATTTTCTGCAATCGAAAATGGGTGCGTTTTGTATCTAAAGGTTTCATACCGTGTCGTAGACAACATTACACACTTGTGATACACTCAGACCTGCTCAGTGTAAAACACTGCTACAGCTATTGCTCCAGCCTTTCATAATGCACGTCAGTGATGTAAACGAAAGTCCATACCTTCACTGTTCATTGCACCAGGTGCCTCCTGCGTGAGTCTAGAAACTGACTGACGGCAAGATCAAAACAGTGAGATTTCGGACTAAATATGAGTCTATGTACATCTGAGTGTATATTGAGGACTAAGAGTACCAAACTCTGGAACATTTAAGGACCCAGTCAAGGATGGACTAGAAATAAATGTTAGTATTCTGAATATGTATGCATTCACAGTTTGAATGGATCAAACATAACAATAAGATTCAATTCCATCGTGTGGTTCTCCACTCTATTGTTTACATGGCTAGTAATATGGCATGTTACTGACACTGCACACAGGTCATTCTTGAGTACAGGCATTCTGGTCTCACTTCAGACGGGTCAAACTCTGTTGTGCTCTAGGGTCCTTAAATGCGTTCCTCTGGCTTCATTCTATTTGTGTTGGTCTTATTGAGTTGTAACTGTTGGCCTATAAAGCCATGCAACTCCTACACCATTTCTGCGAGGGCTATGGAAAAGCAGTGTACCGGGTTGCAAAGCTGCACGCCTAAGAACAACCCTACTGTAGATTGCATCACAAAAGAGAACTGTAGTTCTTGGTGGACACAGCACAAGCAGTACACACTGGAAAGGGTGGGTCTCGGGTAATGACACATTAATTCCTAAAAATGTTTTGAAAAGTATGTTAACGTCACTCTGCAAACTCATGAGGCTGAGAAATTTGCACTTCTAAAGTAGGATTTCCATCCAAGCACTCTCAACCCTGCACTTCTCTCATGCCCACATTCCTATTCTAAATATTCTAACACCTGCTCAGAGGCTTCGTCATAATCATAGTTAAACCACATTCTTCAGTGGTGGCCCTGGAGAAACTACACTTACATAAAGGTTGTAAATGAAGTTTACAAGGGAGTGGGCAGAATAACAAACTCTACTCACTCAAGGTTCTTTTTGGGCCAGCGTGGGGACTTTTTTCCTGTTTTGTCATCATTCAATCTCCTCACTTCCCATGAGTTTAATATAGACTTATGACCCAATAAACCCCTTTGTAAAGGGAAAGGTTACTAATTTGTCATTGTATGACTTTCCGCCACACTTTCTTCATCTTGATGGCACTTTTGTTTAGAAGAGAATACAATTTAAGGGCAGGACAGCTGGTGCTGAGGGAAATGGGCTATGCTTACAATAGAGTAGCACCTGCCCACTGGGAACAAGCTCTGTTATTTATGTAGCATTATCTAGATGGGCATCAACACAGGCGTTTTCATCAGTTGGGAATTTTACACACTCGGATTTTACAATTAGATTACAACCACATTTACAACCTTAGAGAGAGAATGTGACTTGCTCAGATTCATGTAATCTACATTTAAACATCAGGAGCCTGGATTAGAATCCAGGTCCTCAGATTGCAAACCAACAGTTTAGTCACACACCACAACCCCTCATCTGCATCGATTAGAATAAGGTGGCTTCCATGAGGCGCTGCTCATCAATATCCTATTATAGCACCTCAACTCCCAGTCAAGCCATTTTAGGGAGTGTGTACAGATAGCACGAGGAACCTGGAACACATGAGAAGGAGTAAACATGAACATAGACAACAGCAGCTACAGATAGAGTACCACAACCACATGATACATGAAAAAACTGCACGAGTGCGACTCATGAAATGAATGATAGGGTATGGCTAGCACACAGAAACCATTAACTATTTATAAAGATCTCTGAAGATGTTAATAAGATTGATGGGGGGAATTTAATTATATGCATTAACCACAAGAGGGTCCATCTGATGCTGTTAATTTGCCTTTCCAGGTCCAGGACACAAACTGCCATTGATATTCATTGGAGCTGCTACCATCCTGGACAGTGACTGTAAAATGATCTTTTTCAGTCATGTTACAACGCTGGACTAAGTCTTGTTGTTACAGAGATTGATACCAAGTTTGTGTGAAGCAGCTTCAGAGGATTAGCCGAATTTAGTTTATTTTTGTCCATCCACATTAAAGACCCCATTACAATCTTTGATTTAGAAATGACTAATATCCTGGTTAAATATAATTTTGTGATGCTGAATTATACCCCAGTTACAAATGGGACTCTGAGAAATCGTGAATAACTGGACAATTTACTATTACTACGGATATTTTTGTTTGTTACTACTTATTTTTGTTGTTAATCATTCAGAGATTTCACCTGCTTTTTAAAGCTGCATTGGGGCAATGTAGAGGGAACAACAATGGGCAGTGCCTCTTCATCACTTGTAATCAGCCGCATCCGTGCAGGTAAGAGCTGTGGGGTGGTGTGACCATGTAAGGTGGGATTTTGAGGGACGATGCAGAGGGAAAATGAATTATTTATTTAATTTTCCCTCAACATCGTCCCTGGAAATCCCTTACCCTTCCCCACCGCCCCACCACTGTTACCTGCACGAACCACGGCTGCTTGTAATCCTCTGGAGGCCCCGTCCATAACAACTGTTATAGACCACATCAGGTTTACTGGGTTCATATATGATAAGAGATGTAGGTTGATATAGCAATCAGAGAGTTGGACCCCTTGATCCAAGGATTATTGGTCATTAATGTAATTCCAAGCAGATATCTTGTGCCGCACATTTTTGTATATGCAAAAAGAACAATTGATGGATGCAATGCTGAAGAATGTCAAACATTCACCGCTGTACAGAGAACTGGGCCTAAATCAATAATTTCATTACCCACATTCCATTTGCGGTTAAACCCAGACATATGAAAATCAGTCATGACCCTGCTGCAAAAGGGAATAGTCCAGCCCGAACTGCCATGCCAGGTCCTCCCTGGACCGGAAACAAGCCTTCTGGGACCGGTTTCTGGGTATCACTCCTCATCAGTTAAGCTAGCTTGAATCCAGTGGCATGGTGGGGTCACTGACAGAATATTGACCACAAAAATATAGATGTAAAAAGTATCGAAGTAAAAATATAGAATGCAAAAATCTCAACTCCCCATACATAAACAGGGAAGTACAAAAATATTGAGAGAAAAACATAATTTACAATAATATAGCTGTATTAAATATCAATAAAAAAATATGTATTTTAAAATATTAAAATAAACAAAATTAAATACTAACTTTAATTTATAAAAATATAATGAAATGCATATTTTAACAAGCACAACAAATCAACTTATTTTTAAAACTGTAAACACCCACACATATAATAATATAATTATATATATAATTATAAATATATAAAAAATATTAACTCATATTTTAATTAATAATATAATTTTAAAAACCTTAAATAGCATAATATTATCAAAAATATATGTAAACATATTTAAATACACTAAAAAAAGAAACATTTAAAAAGTGAATCAATGTAATTTAAAATAAAAATTACTATTTTATACTTATACAGGCTCCCCGCTACTTATAACTCACCTCATCCCTCCCTTCCACAATTGCACCTTAATCTCTTGCCTTTTACCAACTATTGACATAATATACAATTCTTCACTGTGTTTAAGCATGGGCAAATTTTGCGAATTCGCGATCCCCGAATTTGCGGCTTTGCGAATTCGCGATCCGCAAAATTCGCGAATTTGTGCGAATGTGCGGATTTTTGGTTTTTTGCGTGTTCGCTGGGTTTTTTGCGTGTTCGCGGGGTTTTTTGCGTGTTCGCGGGGCTTTTTGCATCTTCGCGAGCCGCTTGCATAGCGAAGTTACCCATGCAGTCGTTTATGGGAGAGGGAGAGAGAGATAGATAGATAGATAGATAGAAAGAGAGAGAAAGAGAGGGAAAGAGAGAGGGAGAGAGAGAACGAGAGAAAGAAAGAGAGGCCGGATCTCTGAAGGGCCAGATTCCTGAGTTGCCCCTACAGAACATACAGCTTTTTATTTTTAGCAAAATGCATATGAAAATTGTGCTGTAAAGGTCTCTTTTAGTTTAACTCCTCCTGACAACTCAAAATGGGTGTATTTGCCATCCTCTCCCTTCTTCCTGTTTTTTATATCTGTAAGTGCTTCCTGATGAGGTTTAATTCCTTGGACAGGTGCCTCGTTGCCTACATGTAACTATTCTCTGACCCTGCTTCAAGGGTCAGAGCAGGGTCAGAGAATAGTTGCAAGTAGGCAACAAGGCGCCAGGAAGCAATTAGCAGCAGGTGTCCAAGTTGAAGTTAATTTGTTTGTAACACTTTTGTAAAAGGTTACAAAGAAATTAGGTTCAACTTTTGCACCTGCTGCTGTAACCCTTGCTTGGCTGAAAATTCGTCCCCGCTGATTCGCGGATTTTACCGCGATTTCGCCAGATTCGCGGATCGCAAAATCGCGGAAAATCCGCAAATTCGCCCGCGAAACGGATTTTACGCCCACCCTTAACTGTGTTCCTGATCTACTATCCTCAATTTGCTACTTGATTTTGAACTTCCTAATTGTAAATCACTCTTAAAGTTCAACTGCCTTACCTTATTTTCGCAATTGTACTTAGTTTGGTCTGTCTTTATGTTTTAACCAATCCTGTAAAGCTCTCTGATACTCTTGGATCCAGCTAGCGCTATATAAAACCTTTAAAATAAATAAGTAAATAAATAAATAAAAAACTTGCAGCTTATAATATTATTATCATAATAAATCAAACACATAATTATATAAATTACAACATAAAATAAATGATTACTAATTAAATACATATACATTTCCCATCACATTAAAAAGAAACATTTTTTCTACTAGATAAATATAAAAATAATTACTCCCACCTAAAACAACACAACAGTAACAACATTTTTACACCACACAAACATAAGACTTACTATTCTAACTAGAATAATATAAAATTACAGAAAATATAACATTATAAAATACTACATTTTCCTCTTCCCTTTACACTTAACACAACAATAAAATTTATTTTTAACAAAGAAAGCAATTCCCACTCCAGTCAGTGCAACAGTAGGGAAAGTGCTGGATAGCGGAGGGGTAAGAATAACTATTCCCAACCCAATGAGTACAACAGTAGGGAAAGTGTTGGATAGCGGAGGTACAAAATGTATTATTCCCTTTCTAGTCAGTGCAACAGTAGTGAAAGTGCTGGATAGCTGAGGGGAAAAAATTACTTTGCCACTCCAATGAGTGCAACAGTAGTGAAAGTGTTGGATAGCGGATGGGTAAAAATTACTATTCCTACTCCAGTCAGTGCAACAATAGGGAAAGTGTTGGATAGCAGGTGAGTAAAAATTACTATTCCCACTCCAATGAGTGCAACAGTAGGAAAAGTGTTGCATAGCGGAGGTGTAAACATTACTATTGCCACTCCAGTGAGTGCAACAGTAGGGCAAGTGTTGGATAGTGGAGGGATAACATTTACCATTCCCAATCCAGTGAGTGCAACAGTAGGGAAAGTGTTGGATTGCAGAGGGGTACAATTTACTATTCTCACTCCAGTCAGTTTAAAATTAAAAACAAACAAAATATCATCAACAAAATACAAATATTTTTGAAAAAGTAAATACAAAAAAATATAAATGTTGAAAATAAAAAATATTTAATATTAAAAAGAAAAAATTTCAAACATATTATAATGTTAAATACATATCACAAATACCTACAAATATTATATTAAATAAATAAATAATTGAAGCAAATAAATATTTTTATTTAGAAATAATTTAGTAACAAAAACATTAATTATTACACACATTTAGTCTATTTACTTCCTACCCTATAACACCAGACAACTTACAACCCAAATCAAAAGAAAATTAAAAATCTAATTGCATAACTAACATAAATGATTTTCAATTAAACAAATATTATTAATTAAACAACAAATTAAAACACGTGCAATTTAATTAACTTCACAGCCTTTACACCTATAACCCCCACAATCCACACCCAAAATTAAACTGTAAAAAATGAATTAAACAATTAAAAAAAAATCAATTAAGTGGCTAAAAGTATTTAGCAACTAATTATAAAGTAAGTAAAATTAATGTACTCCCCACCCTTCATCCCTATAAAGCCAAAACCCACAATAAACGAAAATTAAATAGTTAATCTAATTAATTATCAATTAATTATTTAATATTAAGTCTCAACTAATTATTAATTAATTAATTAAAAATAAATTACTTCCCACAATTCACCCTTATAAACCCCAAAACCCGCACAGAAAATGTACCTAAAAAAATGAAAAACACAATTAGCATTTTTAAATCTCAATTAAATAAATATAAATAAAATATAATAATTAATTTATTATAATTAAATTACTTCCCACCCTATTCCCCTATAAACCCACAACCCGCTACGGAACAAAAAAACGCAAAATGTAATTAAAATAAAATTAATAACTACAAAAAATGTAACACATATATTAGAAACCATAAACAATACTTATACAAAAAATACACCACATACATGTAAAATATATACTAAAATACAGAACACTAATTAAAGAATCAATATTTCTTACCTTAAAGTTGATATTCTTCACCACAATATTCTTGATGTCGATATTTCTGTGTCACGATATTTGAAACTCAATATTTTAACTGAATACCGCATGGTGAGCACAGGACTCACATCTGGGCATTCATGTCACATTCGGGTGACATTTTTGTATAAGCATCAAGAAAAGTAACAGCAAGTACCAAATTTCATTGAAAAGACTACCTTCGGAGCTGCTAGTTCCATCATCCGTCTGCTCAAGAAGTGACATCAATGGATTTTCCTTCATACATCTGCACGGAGATTGACATCACTGGATTCCCCATCCTTCATCTACACAGGAAGTGACATCACTATTTTCCTGACAAAACTGTCTTCAGAATAAGCCAATACAGTGGACCCTTTTCCATCTGCACATGAAGTGACATCACTGGATTTCCCATCATCCATCCATCTGCACAAGACGTGATATCAGTGGAATTCCCATAAATCCATCTGTACAGGAATTGATATCACTCCTCTCCCAGAACCTAAGTAATGATGGCTGCCGGGGCGAGGATAAGGTGCACCACAGGCAAACCTGACTGTGTCTATCCGCACCTGGACCTCACCCAGCACCAGAAACCATTGTCCTCCCTCTCCCACTTCCATCCTTCTGTGACCCCATCTACCGCTCCACATGCTGCTACCTTGCCACACCACACAAGACAGAGGGAGCATTCTCCTGCACTTCTTGCACGTTTTCACACTTACCTGTCGTGTTCTTATCTAGGACCCTAATTCGATATTCCCGATTTATGCCCTTGTGGGGTTATAATCAATAATATCCTGACAAAGGCATAAGAATCAGATTCATATTCAGTAATAGCCCATGCAATCCAAAGCACAGCACGGCTACTCCCATCGACTCCTAGAAAGCACAACACGTTCTTTAAACAAACCAAGCCTCCAGCAGCCCGGGAAACCCCCCCCCCTGCTTTTGTTTTGATTTGAACAAGAACTCCTGAAGTCCTGCAAGAACTGTGAGTTCTTGGTGACGTCTTATGTCCAACCTTAAGTCAAACCCGGCACCTTTCAGGTATAAAATACCAACAGTTGCCTTAAGCAAACACACAGTGGTTTGGAGCAGAGCGGCCATCTACTTGCCCGAGAGCCCAGCTGATGCGAGTGCCCACGGAAGCCGCCCCTCCTGTTTGACGCACTGAGAGAGACGCTGTCTTTTTCTCCAGCCGAGAAAATCCAGCTCCGGTGTTTCCAGCCTACCCTTGCGGGTTGCTGGGATATCGAGTCCTGAGGAAAGAGATACCAGACCTCCCACATTCTATTACCAAGGTACGGAGCTGACTAAACCCTTAAGAGAATTCTTGATGCAGATTCTTGGCAAAATTATCTTAACCAACTTACCTTAAAAACTGCTACTTGCTCATCCCTTCTCACGTATTAGGCTTAGGTCAGGTACACCGGGGAAGGCTTAGTTAGAAGCACCAGTTGAGCCTTTTAGTCAATGTATTTATGTATGTATATATTTTATCCATTTTAAAGTATCATATGGCTAAGAAACCGTATCAATGCTTTTACAGTATTATTTCATCATACTACTTTTACTGTACGCACTTTACTTTACTTCAAGTATTGCAATTGTGGTAATTCATTTCTCTTTCATGAGAAGGAAGACTGCTCAATAAATAACACCTTTTTATTGAAAACGCCCGTCTCTCTATTTCTCTGCATTCTGGTGAAACTAAGTATACACTGCTTACTGAGTGAAATAGCTGTCTATTGTTTTCACACGACTCTAGAGATATACTCTTATTCTGAGGGAGCAAAGTTGTCATGTTTATGCGGTTGTCGGAAACTGAATCCCTTCTTGTCTGAGCCAGGGAAGGTTGTCCATCCCTCTTTATTCCAGAAAGTTTCCAGTTACCTCTGAGCTAGCTGGCGCAAACCTAAATTAAGTTTAACATAGTCAGTAGAGACCTAGATGACCTCAGTCCTACGTCTACACTGCTGTTTATGTTATTCCAATGCGCAGAGCCTATTGGGAAAATAGGAACTATACTACATACCCACATACAAATAATAACTGCACCAACAGCAACTAAAACTCCACTCTTTTACCCTCACACAGTGCTGCAACCACACACACACTACTCTGCACTCGCATGCATGCTACTCAACACCCGCTTAGTCACCAAACCTGCTATGGGACGATAATGCTCCGGAACTATTTTTCGTCATGGAAACCTGGATGGACCCCACACCACAGCTAGTCCCTTGACAACAAGATCACCAGTTAAACAATCTTCAAAAGCCAGGTGGTGGGATCACCATCATTCACACAAACGCCATCAGCTGTTCCACCTTCAAGGACACATCATCCTCCAACAGTGAACACCTGTCGTTTTAGTTCCACTTAACAGCCAACTTCCTCATCACAGCACTCTCGTCTACAGACCACTGGGACCAGACATCAACTTCACTGATTTAGTCGCACCACTCATACTAGCAATTGCCTCCTACTCAGAGGCCTGATCTTCCAACTGGAAAACCATGCCTACTCAAACTCGAAAGCACTCATTGAAGGTCTTGGAAGCCTGGTCCTCCTCCAATGAGTAAAGGGACCTATCCTCATCGCCGGACATCTCGTGGACCTTATTTTCACCACTTTTGACAACATATGAGCCTATAAGCCCACACCAATCAGCTAGTCAGACCATAGCCCCAACAAGTTCAACATTCCTGTCCCGGTTCAACGCACATGCACCACCGCTGAACCATCCCAACAAAACTGCTGCAGCAGCACTGACAAGGAATAGAACACCACTGTCAACACCCACAGACCCAAATTCAGCAACTTCTTCCCCAAAACTATCAAAAAAAATTGAAAAATTAGATCACCTCCTCCACCCCTCAAATACACTAATAAAACAACAGCTACACCCCTAGCTAGTTGGTACATGGAGGAGCTCAGACTGATGAAATCTCACTGCAAACATGAGTGCATATGGAGAATAAGCCAGGACAATGCAGACAAGAGTACATTCAAATCCACTCAGCAACACTACCAAAGAATGACATAGAGCACCAAATGCATCGCTAAGGTTGACTGCATCAATACCAGCAATAGCAGAAGCAAACAAATCTTCACCGTTGTGAAAGATTTCACCTCACCTGCAACTGCCTCCAACTGAATCATTACTCAGTCTGGTTTCAGACCATGCCATAGCACAGAAACCGCCCTCATTGCAGCCACAGAAGAAATCTGCATGACTTTAAATGGACTATATACAGCGGCCATCATCCTCCTTGAGCTCTCCACTGTGTTTCACAGGGTCTCCGATCCCACCCTCATCCAGCGCCTACACAATATTGAAATACAAGGACACACACTTTGATAGATCTGCTTTTTCCTCATTGAAAGGACACAGTCAGTCATCCTGGCACCGTACACCTTGGACACCCACGACCTAATTCGTGGAGTTTCACAAAGATCCTTCCTGAGCCCGACCCTCTGTAATGCATACATGAGCCCTCCAGCCAGCATCATCTGCTCTCACAACATTAACATCCACTCCTACCCTGACCATACGCAAGTCATTCACTACATTACAGACAAGACACCCAGTACCTAGATCTAGTTCAATGCCTGCATGACTGAAATCGCCCACTGAATGAAGAACAACTGTTGGAAGCTGAACACAGCCTTACCGAAATCTTAATGTTCAGGAAGAGCACTTCATTGTGTGACTCCATGCGATGGCTAGCAGAGCTAGTATTGGTACCCACCCCACCACACATGCCAAAAACCTCGGGATCATCACCAACAGCAAACTCAACATGGCAGCCTAAGTCAACGTTGTCAGAGCTTCATGCTTCCACACCCTGAAGATGCTGAAGAAGATTTTCAAATGGGTCTGAATCAGAACCCGGAAAAACATCATGCACACCCTTGTCACAAGCAAGCTGGAGTATGGGAACAGCCTCTATGTCAGGATCAATAAAACACTTACCAGAAAGCTGCAGACCATTCAGTACTCAGCAGCCAAAATCATTCCCCACCTACCACACTCACATCACAACACACCTGAAGGAGCTCCTGGCTTCCCTTACACAAACTAGCACAATTCAAAATCCTCACCCACACTTTCAAGGCACCACATAATACCGACGCAGCATTCCTCAGCAATCAAATCTTCTTTCAAAAACCTTCCAGGCATGTCTGCTCATCTGGACTCCTATTTGTGCACATCCCATGCATACGGAGAATCAGATGTGGCAGATCAACCTCCTCCTACATCACTCTTTTCGTGTGGAACGATCCGCCGCTAAACATAAGTACATTCTTCTCACTTCTTGAATTCCACAAGAAGTGGAAGACCTGCCTTTATAAGTAATTCTACCAGGTTATAGATTTGGCTAGTTTCACACCTGCTCAGCACCAGGATATCTTCCTGGATGATAATGCACTCTATAAATCTATAACATAATGTATCATAACGTAAAGTAACATAACTAACATACCTTAACATAACATAACAGCATGCCCTAAAATTCATAGAAAAGATATCCTTCCAAGCTGTTGTTTGTTTGGTTGTTATGAAACGTCTAACCTAATCTCCCACTCCTCGACATATGAGAAGACTAAGAGCCTGATTACGATCTTGCTGGATGGAATATGTAATGTCGTTATTATCCCCAATGAAGACGCTACAGCAGTTGTGGAGTTAACTGATATTTATTTAGCAAACTTCCCTAAAGAGCGCCGAGTCGCTATGCCTCTCTCTCGGCTTTCGCGCCACTGAATGCGCGATGCGCGCGCAGCCCCAAACATGGCCGCCAGCACGTCACGTCGGTGCGTGACGTACAACAACTAGACCGCGCCACCACATATCTCCCTTTTTTCCCAACAAAGAAACTTTTAACTCACAGTCCGCCGTTCATGTCAAAGTCTCGGAACCTTGCAGGTTTGACCACCGCTCTACCCCTCCGGGTCAGTCTCACCAGGGTAGTTGTGTCTCCCCTTCCTGAGTCCCTTCGTTCCTTCCTTCACTTCCCAGCGCAGCCGCGCTTCCATCTCGTCTGTTCATGTCCCCTTCACTTACAAACTCCTGGTTGCAATTATCAGTCCTCTCTCCTTGCTGTTCTCCTCTTCTCGCGTCCAGTTCCACCTCTGATTGTTCTTACTCGGTGGTTCCTTCCTCCTCATCTCCTAGGTCTGCTCCGCCTTGGTCCCATCGTAGAACTCTGTTGCATCTTGCCATGCGGTCCTGTGACCACACGTTTCCATCACTCAGCAGGGCCGCTCTGCCCAGCACTTCCTTGACCTGCATGGGCCTGCTGTACTTACTGTCTCCTTTCGTTTGTAGCGTGGCCAACTTTACTCGCACCCATTCACCTTTTTCCAATTCTGTCTCTTTCACATTTTTTCGGTTGTTGTAGTGTCTCGAGTAAATGGCTTGTGCCTTCTCCAAGTTGGCTCGCACCACTGCAGGGGACCACTCGCTTGTTATTGTTTTCTCCTTCCATACTCGATTGTCTCGGGTGAATGGTTCGCGGCCCCTCAATATTTGGAGGGGGCTATAACCTGTCCCTGTGGGGGTGATCCTGTACGCCCACACCATGTGCCATATCTCCCTTTCCCAGTCCTTGTTGTTGGAGATAGCAGCCGTGACCGATCCCATCACCACTCTGTTAAATCGCTCTACTAGTCCGTTTCCAGCAGGATGGTATATGGACGTGTGCTTGGCTAGAATACCATTCCTCTGCATGAAGTTGCTCCATTTCTCTGATCTGAATTGGGGGCCATTGTCGCTTAGGATCGACTTTGGGATACCTTCCCTCACAAAAGTGTCAGCGAGGAACTTTATGATGGTCTCTGTGTCCATCGCCTCATCTACTTTCAACTCTGGCCATTTCCAGTACCTATCCATGAGGACACACACGTACTTTTGGACTCTGTGTACATCTAGGATCGGGCCTAGAATATCCACTGACAACTCCTCCCACGGATTCCTCGGGGGGTCAAATTTGCCGAGAGCTGGGCGCAGTGGTTTGAGTGTTTTATCTGCCCCTTGGCACTGTGAGCAGTCCCTGACGTGCCTCTCGGCCCTTACATCCATCCCTGGCCACCAGGCGTTTTGCTTGGCCCTCATCTTCAATTTTCCTATTCCCAAGTGTCCTTCGTGGAGCATGTCTAATAGTTTGGGGATGATGCCAGCCGGGGGAATGACCTTCTCCCCCCTGAACACAAACACTCCTTGGTCGTCCATCGACAGCTCCTCCCTGACTTCATAGAATGGTTTGAGGTCCCCACACATTTGTCTTTTGTCTGGCCATCCCTTCGTGATATATGATTTCACTTCCTCTAGGGTCTGGTCTTCATCGTACGCCTCTTTCCGTTATTGATTACCTATTGCTATTTCCTGGTCTTCCGTGAGTGCTACCAATTCTTCTACTCCTGCTTGGTCTTCCCCGCTCGGCTCCATGGCCGCTGCTCTACTTAGATAGTACGCCACTCTGTTCCTACTGCCTGGGATGTATTCTACATCATATCTGAATTCTAGCAGTTTCAGAGTCATTTTGGAGATCCTGGGTGTTGCATTGGCATGTCCGCTGGATGTTAACACTTTCAGTAGGGGCTTATGGTCCGTTCTTAATTGGAACCGTGTGCCCCATAGGAACTGCCTGAATCTGGTCATAGCCCACACGACTGCCAGCATTTCTTTTTCTATTACACTGTACTTCTTTTCTGTTTCACTCAGTGTGCGGGATGCGAAGCTGAGCATCTCCATCCTTCCTTGCCCTCGGTCTTGCATCAGGACAGCGCCCAGCCCCTTGTCGCTGGCATCAGTGGTAAGCACTGTCTTCCCTTGGGGGTCATATCCTTGGAGTGGTACTGCCCCTGCTACTTCTTTCTTGATGACTTCAAATTCACCTTGTGCTTCCTCCGTCCAGCGGAATTCCGTGCTGTCTCTCGTCAGTTGCCTCATGTGATGGGTCTAGGAGGCGAAGTGCTGCACAAACTTACTATAATACTCCATCATACCTATAAATGATCTGACTTCTTCTTTGTTGGTGGGCGGTGGCGCTTCGCAAATTGCTTTCACGTTCTCTGCTTTCGGGGTCACCCCTCGCACCCCTATTTCGTGTCCCAAGTAGGTCACCGACTCCATTCCTATCCGGCATTTGGTCCACTCGGCCGTGAGGCCCTTACCCTCTAGGATCTTCAGTACCTTGCAGAGTTTCACATCATGATCTGGTCTGTCTCGGGGGGGCATGGCTTGGACGCCGATGGCCGCCTGAGAGCTCGGCTCCGGGACTGAGCCCGCTTTTATCCTGCAGATCGGGGACCGTAGGGCACCCCGACCCCCGCAAACTGAAGATCGGGTTGGAGTGGACCTGCTGAGACACCCGGAGACACTCGAAAACCGGTTGTTCCGACGAAAAAGCGAAGTTGCGAGAAACACGGAGCGGAGCCCAAGATGGCGCCCGGACCTTCTCAATGGCTTTGCTGAGACCCCGGACCCGTGGACGCCTAGCAGATCTACATGCATCTTCTCCACATCCTATCTTTCCGAGAAGCGACCATCCGGTTGACGGTTTGGAAGTGTCTGGGCACCGTGGCCATCCCTGAATGGATTGTTAATCGACTTTTTCGGCGCAGACTGGTCATGAATGGCCGGAGGCCCTGAGCGGAACGACAGTACCACGAGAAGCGCCCGGCTGCCTACCACTGCGCACCTGAACTTGCCGGAGCCCCGAGCACTTCATGGTCAGCACGGCGACCTGGCGCCATAGAGTCTCCGGCAGCACTGGTGACTCTCACTCGAGGTCTTCCTCAACCCGACGGGCCTACCCAGATTGGCGCCGATCGCCCCCGCCTCCCACTCGCTGGCCTCCGGGGACACGGCGGTGGCACGTCCGGAAGAGTCGGTGGAGTGGTAGGCCTTGGCGAAGACGATAGAAGGCCCTCTTCACAACGACCACGTACCAGGAGAGCCATAGTCGACGCCCACACTTAGTAGTGACTCTGCCGAACTTCCCCCCACGAGACTCATCCGCCATGGGGAAACCAAGGGGGCCCAAAGGGACCACCCCGGCCGCCTCGGACACGGAGGCGCCGGATAAGGACGATCGAGTTGACCCGGAGAGCTCTGGAGGTCCCCACCTACAACAACAATTCGACAGGGTCCTGGAGGCGATCGCAAACACGCGATCAGCCCTGCAGCAAGACATCGCCCAGGTTGCGACGAGTTTGGGCCTCCTCAGATCGGACCACGGCAAGCTCTCGGACAGAGTTAAGGAGGTAGAGAGCTCAGTGAAGGTTCTGGAGCCAGCACAGAAGACTCTGGCCGCGACGATGAAAGATGCCCTGTCCCGGATCGATGCCTTGGAGAAACAGGCGGAGGACGCTTAAGGGCGCAACAGACGGAACAATATTCGGGTGGTGGGCCTGCCGGAAAAGATCGAAGATGGTGACATGGTGGCCTACCTAGAAGCTTGGCTCCGGGACACGGTGGCTCCGGAGGGTCTGTCCTCCTTCTATACCCTGGAGAGAGCACATAGGGTGCCGGCGAGGCCGCCGCAACAAGGTCGCTCCCCACGCCCGGTGGTGGCGCATTTATTGCATTTTCGGGACAGGGACCTGCTCCTCAACGCTGCCAGGCACAATGGCCCTTATCAGGTGGAGAATAGCCAGGTGAACATTTTCCCAGACAATACGTATGAGACCCAACGAAAACGGACCTCTTTCCTGGCGGTCAAGCGAGAGCTCCGGAGCGAGGGTATCCAGTACTCGCTCCTCTTCCCTGCAAGGCTCCGTATTATCCTTGACGACAAGACCCAGTTCTTTGATACCCCAGAGGAAGTCTGTAATTGGCTCGAACTATATAGGGGCGGCAAAGATGGTTTCGGCTCATCGTCCCAGTTGGCTACGGAACCCGGACAACAACGTCGTTCTAAGAGACTCCGGAGCCACCGCGGCAAACCAGGCAAGCCTTCGTCTGTGGAGACTATGGCGGAGCGGCGGGGAGTACTGGAAATGGTTTCTAATCTGTCTGGTTCACAAGGCGGCCCCATTGTTGAAGAATTGGAACCCGGCGGTGAGGGGACTCATACGGACACAGAGGAGTCAGAGACCGATAGTGTTCACTTGCCGGTGGTTACTCCAGACTCGGCTGAGGGCATGCTGGACGGGCAGGGATGATTGGGTGAGCTAATTCCATTTGGGCGGGGGTTTGCAGCGGGGGTTGTGGAGGATGCGATTAATGCCATGATCCGCTGATGGGGTTGGGGGGCCCCGATCGGGCTGGCGCCTTTTGACTCGGGGCTTGAATTAGTCACGGTGGTCCGAGACTCGAAGGCCCATTACTGGTGCCCGGCCCGCACCTAGCCCTTAAGGCTTCCCTGCGGTGGCGACCGCAGGATTAGTCGGGGATCGGGGTGTTGCTGGGGACACGGTTTGGATGGGAACTAGATGGAGCTATTTGGGTCCTGTTCTGGGGTGGGTGGGGTGGGGTTTGTTTCAGACGGGTATTGGGGTGTTGTTGGGGAAGATGGCCGCCATCAGTGTTGACTTGACTGTAGCTTGTTTTTGTTTGAGCGTTGGTGGGAAAGCCCGGGACGGACAATATGGGACAATGGCTGAGATCGCTAATGTAAAATGCATCACTTGGAATGTACAGGGTCTTCACACTATGTCCAGACGTCACAAGGTTCACGCTTATCTAGTGCGTAGAGGAGTACAGATAGCGCTGCTGCAGGAGACACATCTCACCTAGGCGGAAGGGGCGGCGCTGCAACGTAGATGGAGAGGGCAGGTCTACTGCACTTCATACTCAGCTTAGGCGAGGGGGGCGCTAATATGGATAAGGGCTGGGGTTCCCATTCAGGTTACGAAATCAGTAGTGGATCCGGAGGGTCGCTATGTAGCTATCTCCGGCACATTGGGGGGCAGGGACCTGAATATTTGTTGTGTTTATGCACCTAATGTTGATCAGCTTGCTTTCCTCTCCGGGTTATCGGGCTCATTGGCCAATTTTCTCTCGGGAACCCTCTTATTAGGTGGTGATTTTAACTCAGTAGTGGACGTGGAGGCCGACCGCTCTCACCCCCCCTCCCGGACTCTCCAGTCCGGCGAGTGGCCAAAGGGAGGAAGGATTGGCAGATGCACTGGGGGCTCACGGACATCTGGCGAGCGCAGCACCCTGATTCAAGAGACTATTCCTATTTTTCCGGCCTACACGAATTGCACGTGCGGTTAGATGGGTTTCTGGGATCGGCGGAGTTGGTGTCCGCAACGATGCGCTCTGAATATTTGACTAGGACCATCTCGGACCACAACCCCCTCCTAGCGGACTTCCGTTGGTTTCCCGGGACCCCTAGTGTGCCCACCTGGAAATTGCGCCTGGAGATCTTAGAGGACATAGTCTTTAGGGCGGACCTGGAGGACAAAATTTCTGATTATTTTGCGACCAATGGGGGCACCGCTGGATCGAGAGCGTCAGAATGGGACGCGTTTAAGGTAGTGGTCAGGGGCTATTGTATTTCTAAGAAGGTGGGTATGAGACGTGTCATCCTTGATGACCTGACCACGGCTGACCGGAAGCTCCGCGAGATGGAACTTCGGCGCCCCGGCCATCCTGAACTCCAGGAGCGTACGGCTGCGGCGAGGGAGGCGCTGGCGGCGGAAGTCGAAAGACTGCGCTGCTTCGATTATAAGGCCTACACTACTAGGTCGCTCACGGAGGGGGATAAGTCGGGCGCGCTGCTAGCATGGTTGGCCAATCCCACGCGCCGGACCTCTCTGACGACGTCCATGCGCACAGCGGAGGGGCTTGAGGTGCACACCCAACCGGAGATATTAGGCTGTTACCAGCGCTACTACGAACGGCTATATCGCAGTAACCCGACCAGAGACCCCGCCCTGATTGATGATTATTTGCAACCCTTGGAGATACCAGCGCTGGAGCCGGATGTGGCGAAGGCCCTGGGCTCCGATATCGAACTGGGGGAAATCCGTAGCGCCATTAAGGGGATGGCGAGGAATAAGACCCCGGGCCTTGACGGACTTCCGGTCGAATTCTACTCCGCCTACGTAGACCTATTGGCGCCCCGACTGTTGATAGTCTACAGAGAGGCGAAGCGTTTGGGACGTCTCCCCGGCTCGATGTGTGAGGCCTTAGTAGTCCCCCTCCTCAAACCTGGTAGAGAGCCAACTGACCCGGCGTCTTACCGACCGTTATCAATGTTAACGGTCGATTGTAAAATCCTAAGCAGCATTTTGGCATCGAGGCTGCTAGGACACATGCGCTCTTTAGTGCACGAAGACCAGGCAGGATTCATACCCAAACGTAACACGACCATGAACATTCGCAGGTTGTTTCGCTTGTTAAGGGAACCGCTCACGGAAGCCTTGTGCCCGATGGTCCTTTCGGTCGGTCTGGAAAAGGCCTTCGATAGTTTGGAATGGGATTACCTGCGCAGAGTGTTGCTGCGCTTTGGCCTAGGGAAGGGGCTTTGTCAGGTGGACCACGGTGCTTTATGCCTCGGCGTCAGCCAGGGTGAGAGCAGGCCCGCTGATATCCCAACAATATCCAGTAGAACGAGGCACGAGGCAGGGATGCTCGCTGTCCCCATTGCTCTTCGCGTTAGCGGTGGAGCCACTGGCGCTGTCAATCCGGTCCGGTGTTTCTTTCGGCGGTTTGCAGACCTTATCTGGTCAGCATTATATCTCGCTATATGCTGATGACCTGCTGCTCTTCCTCGAGAATTCGAATACCGCTTTGGATGGGGCTGCTGAGGCACTGACGTCTTTCGGGGAGGTCTCGGGCCTTCGGGTGAATTGGGCCAAGACTTGTCTGTTCCCGGTTCGCAGGGGAACGCCCAGACCCGACACCAGCAGAGAGATTAGGTGGGAACCTGGCTGCCTCAAATACCTTGGGGTATATATATACCTTGACCCCACCGACCTCCTGGACGGCAATATAGCCCGCTGTACTCGCGCGTTGCGTGGTAGTATGGAATTTTGGGCTACCCTGCCGCTTTCGGTGGTGGGGCGGATTGCATTATTGAAAATGGGGGCACTTCCCCGGTTGTTATACTACTTTCGAGCGCTTCCGATTTGGATCCCGCCGGCCACTTTTCGGCTATTGCGATCCATGGTGGTGGGGTTCCTCTGGGGATCGGGCCGCCGGAAAGTGGCTCTCAAGACGCTGATGAGACCAAAGTCAGAGGGAGGCCTTGCGGTGCCAGATTTTGAGAAATATTATCTGGCAGCTCAATTGTTGGGAGGGGTACGGGAATGCCCAGGCATGTTATTTCCTTCATCGCACTGCACCAGCGTCTGGCCCTGCAGGACCTGACGCTTGAAGAAAAGACTATTAGATTATGCTGGAATCGTGCCCACGCCCGGGGACAGCTGAGGCTTCCGTATGCACCAGAAATACCGCTGGGGATGCTGACGGCCCTACCTCACGGGGGAGACTGGTCGCGCCTAGGACAGTGGGAACACTCGGGATTGCAATTGGTGGGAGACCTTTATGAAGACAGGGCGTTACTGCCCTTCCAAGAGATTCTAGACCGTTTTGATGTTCCCCGAGGCGACTTCCTCCTGCACACGGCTCTGGTTAGAGCGATTCAGTCGCACTGGAAAAGTGGGCTAGAGGAACCGCCTACATCTCCGGTGTGCCAGTACGTTATGATGTCTGCGGGGACGGTCAAGGCAGTCACGTGCCTGTATAACAGGTTGATTAACTAGGGCTTGCCCCCCCTTACCACACTGCGGAATCGTTGAGAAGCCGACATAGGGAAAGAGATACCGGAGACGACCTGGTCACAACTCATGCGCCGAGCCTGGAAGGGAGCACGCCATGCCCGGTTTCAACTGGTTCATTTTTACATACTCCACAGGGCTTACTTGACCCCGGCGAAGATTCAGCGGTACTTCGCCACAGATTCAGCGGATTGCCCCAGATGCCGAGCGCCTGAGGCAGACCTCATTCATATGTTGTGGTCCTGCCCGGCGCTGTCCTCATATTGGCTTTTGGTCGAGGATACTCTGATTAGGATTTCGGGGAGAACTTTGTCGGTCGATGCGGCGGTGGGGCTCTTACACTGGTTCCCGCATACCTCTAAAAATAAAATTTCGAGCAAATTTATTGATTTAGGGCTCGTCCTCGCTAAACGGGAGGTAACCAGGAATTGGAAGGCAAGAGTTGGTCCGACGGGAGCTAAATGGCACAACGAACTTCTGAAGTGGGCTGCGGGGGAGAGCACTCTGCGATACCAACTGGCGAGGCGGCAGCACAATGAGAAGGCGCTAGAATCAGCTCTGGAATGGGAGACAATAGTGCAGGTCCTTAGAGATTATTGCGCTTCCAGCGATTCCGAGGGTGATGATGCAGCACAACCTGAGTCCCGTTAGACGTCCACGATACGAATCTCAATACAGTCATCTGGGGTTTTTCCCATAAGCTCTTTCTACACATACCACTACACACTGATGGTGGGGTTGGGTGGGGGGAGGGAGTTCAATCATGAGACTGTTGGGGGGGAGTTTTTCTGTTAGGTTGATCTAGAAAAGCAGATGAAGCCCGTGGGATTATCCGGATCAGCTTTGACGTTCTACCAGATCCCCATCTGTGTTCTACGTAAGAGGACGCCGCCCGACCCTTGGGTTGTGGGCTGAATGGCTGTGTACCCACGATGTCTTCTCACGGGGGATCGGATGTGTCTACCCTTTTATTCCTGAAAATGTGTTGCTGATCTGACATGTAACTTTGGCTAATTCCTGCAATAAAAATATATTTATAAAAAAAATAAAAATAAAAATGATCTGGTCTGTCTCGCCCCATTACCAGGATGTCGTCCTGGAAGTATTGTAAGCCGTCCGTGTCTTTAAACAGTTGGTGCATCAGCTTCTGGAACACCGCAGCCGCCGAGGCCAGCCCGAACGGCATGCGGCGGAAATGATAGCACCCGAATGGGGTGATGAACGATGTTAGTTTGCGGCTCTCCGGGTGTAGTGCAATCTGGTTGTAGGCTGAGGTCAAGTCTATAGTGTCGTACCACTTGATTCCCCTGGTGCTGGCCAGCATCTCCTCAATTCTCGGCAAGGGGAACTTCTCCACCACAATGTTCTTGTTCAGCTCGCGCTGGTCGACACACAGCCTGACCTTCCCGTTTGGTTTCATTACTACCACCAGGGGCGCCAGTCACTCCGTGCACCTAATGGGTTCAATGATCCCTTTCATCTCTAAGTCCTGTAGTTCTTCCTGTACTGCTTCTATCACTGCCAAGGGCACATTTCTCACTTTGTGGGCGACTGGTACGGCATCTTCCTTCAGGATAATCTTGTGTGAGAATTTCTCCATCCTTCCTACCGTGCCTCCGAACACTTTGGGGTACTCACTTCTCCATTTGTTGAGGTCTGGCCAGGTTTCCGGCTCCGTAAGTAGTATTTGTTCCTTTCCTCCAGGATCCAACTTGATGCCCAGGTCGCCTTGGTCCAGCCATCCTAAGACCGAGGGTCCTCTCTCTGATATGTAGAGTTTGCAGAAAGCGGACCGGCCTCTAAATTCGAATTTTAATGGTCTGAATCCTGCCATGGGAATGCGGTCCCCATTATACGTGACTGGGCGGATATCCAGCTTCTCCAGTTCTGGGCCTAGATGTGGTGCAAAACTCTCCTCCCACACCGCTCTCTGGACGATGGTGTAGGGCGAACCCGTGTCAGCCACCACGCTTATCAGAATTCCCCCTATCGACATTTCCAGGACAGGTTTCGTCGTCCTTCTACCATCCACGCTCAGCACTTGGCCATCCACACTCAACACCTGATCATAGATGCAGAGTACCGTGACGACATCCTCCTCTGTGCCTCCTTCTTGTTCTTCGCTTTTTTGACCGATATATTTCACCATGCCTTTAGAAGCCTTCCTCCGACATACCTTCTCATAGTGGCCCACTATGCCGCAGTACATACATTTGGCGCGAAATGCTGGGCACTTCCTGTCGTGCGCCTCGTGGGACCAGCTCCCGCACCTGTAGCATGACTTCTTGTTGTTTCCCGCCTGTTTTCCTGGGGGGCCTAGGTTGCCTTGCCATTTGTTGGGTCCCTTCTCCGACGACCTCTTGTACTTGTAGTCCCTGCGGGGCTCCTCATCGTCTACTCTGTTTACCATGGCGCTAGGCGCTGTTTCCTTCTTCGTTGCCTCCGCACACCTGCGCGCCAGTTCTGCTCTTTTGACGATTACCATCACCTCCTTTAGTGTGGTATCCCCGCTGGCCCATAGCTTGTCCTGCACTGCTGTGCACGTGGTGTGCATCACCACCTGATATTTAACGAATTTGTCCAATTATCATATCTGCACGTGGACGCCAGTCTCTTCAGGGCCGCCACATATTCCTCTACCGTCTCCCCTGGGCGTTGTTTTCTTTGTTGGAAATTGAACCTGTCCACAGATACGCACACCGTCGGTCTGTAGTGTTCATTCAGGTCATCAATGGCGTGGGCATACACGTCATTGTCAGTGCTTCCTCTTTGGTTTGGTACTAGGCTTTTATAGATTCTCAGACCTTCCGGGCCTAGGTTGAGCAACAGGATGCATTTTTTTCTCTTGGGGTTGAACTGTTCCTCATTCTCGTCTTCCAAGACTCCTATGAAATTATCAATGTACTCTCTCCAGTCCTCCCACTTCATTAGTGGTTCCCTTGGTCTGGGCAGAAATTGCACTAGCGCCATTGCGTATCCTGCTTGCGCACTCATCTTCTCACTTTTGATCGTAGGTTGTGTGCTCCCTTGGCTTCTGGGACTCCCCGGTGTGTTGTCTTGCTCTTCTTTACTTGCGTGGGCCTGGGGACTACCTGCGTCAGCCCCCTCGCTCTTTTGTGAGGTATACAGCGCGGTTCTCCCTGTCTCGTGGGTTGTTGCGTGATCTGGCGCGCTTTGCTTTGTGCCTCTGGGGTCTGTCCACCCCCCTTAGCTCAGTTGTTCTACCCCCTGGGGGATTCTGGGCTCTGCCACGCTCTTTAGGGTATGGTACCTGTGTGGTATCTGTTGGTCTCTTCTTGACCACTTGTTCCTCTGGCCGCCTGGCTCCGTGGTCCTGCTCGCTGCTGAGTGTCTTCTGTCCACCGGTATGGTTGATGTTTCCCTCGGTGGCTTCTTGCGGTGGGGGTTCGTTCCCTGTGGTGGGTAGGGGTCTACCATCCCATCCTCGTCGCCATTGTAATGTCGTTATTATCCCCAATGAAGACGCTACAGCAGCTGTGGAGTTAACTGATATTTAATTAGCAAACTTCCCTAAAGAGCGCCGAGCCGCTATGCCTCTCTCTCGGCTTTCGTGCCACTGAATGCACGATGCGGGCGCAGCCCCAAACATGGCCGCCAGCACGTCACGTGGGTGCGTGACGTACAACAACTAGACCGCACCACCACAGAATACTCCATCATAAACATAACGGATATGCCTTCTACTGTATTACAGCTTCCATAGGATATAATGGAACTTGTAAAACGGCGACAGGATATCCGTCACATTTGTGACGGAGTATCCCACTGCCAAGATTGTAATTGTAATTGGGATTTAAGTCTGTGATCATGATGAGGGCAGAAAAACTGGATGGAAATTATGTATAATTTGCCATTAGCAGCTGCACAATTTGCACCCAATTACATGGGGCGCAATTTGAACTCAAATACAGGTTGCGCAATTTTCACAGTTGGCAAGTGACACGTTTTGCACCAAATTGCAAATTGGGTACGGGCTATAATGCTCTAATAGTGCATGTTATTCCTCGGCATGTGGTGCATAAATAGCATATGTGTGCAAATTGCTCAAGCAAAATGTAGCAGATTTTACATGCAGCATGTTGTAGTAACAACTGTATTTCGTACACCAATGTTATTAGAAATTTCAAAGCATAAAACTGTACCTCTATGTTCCTCATTCTCCCTATCCAGGAAGCTTTATTGTTCAAGATATCGTCCCTTTTAACGTTGAACAAATATAGACCGCACAAGATATATATCTTCAGTAAATACCCACTCTGGGAAGCATGCTTTAGAGATTTAAAGCCGATCGAAAGCTTTCGTGCTTTGCATCAGACCAGGGCTTTAAGTGGGTCGGGATCTCAGGACGGTAGTGACTAAAAACAGACATTGAAACGGGTTCCTATTGGGCCCTAGATCTCTGTCTTTGACCTTACTGGTGAAAACGCTGCTGGAGTCCTGAAAAATGAATATAAAAAACGTCAAGGCAATCTATGTCAGCCATTTACTGCCTATTTAAATTTTAAATGTTTTACTTAATCTTGCACTCCATAAGAATGTTAGCTATTTCTAGGATGTTGTTTTCTTCTGTGCATTATATTACACTTATATGGTACATACTTTGAACGGTATAGAGACAAAATATCGACTCCAAAATATTGACTGGACATAATATCGAGTTTTAAATATAGACTGGACAAAATATCGACTGGACATAATATCGACTACAAAAATATCGTTTTTCAGGTAAGTGAAGTAATATCGACTGTATAAAATATAGATAGCAAAAATATCGATTTTTTAATAATATATAATATTTTATAGTGTATTTTTATGTAATAATATGTGTGATTAGTGTGTATTAATGTTATAAAATATTTTATTACATGAATTTTGTTTTGATAATAATTGCGTAATGTAATTCTGTAGCGGGTTGTGGGTTTATAGGGGAATAGGGTGGGAAGTAATTTAATAAATATTAATTAATTAATATATGTTTGTTAATATTTTTAATTAATAATTAATTGATAATTAATTAATATTAATTAGTTAATTAATTAATATAATTTTGAATATATTTTGTATTAGTAAATAATTGTTAATTAATTAATTGTAATTAGTTAATTACATTAATTAGAGTACATTTTTAATATATATAATTTTGTGTTATTTTTAAGTAATTAATTTTGAAAAAATAATATTAATTATTAAAATAATTACAGCTAATGTTCTAATATATTTAATTTATTTTTATTGTTAATTAATAATTAATTGGTAATTAAATAATATTGATAAATTTTGGGTAAAGGAGCATTTTTAGGGTTCAGGGTCAGTTTTCAGTTCATGGGTAAAGGGGTATTTTTAGGGTTCAGGGTCAGTTTTCAGTTCATGGGTAAAGGGGTATTTTTAGGGTTCAGGGTCAGTTTTCAGTTTATGGGTAAAGGGGTATTTTTAGGGTTCAGGGTCAGTTTTCAGTTCATGGGTAAAGGGGTATTTTTAGGGTTCAGGGTCAGTTTTCAGTTCATGGGTAAAGGGGTATTTTTCGGGTTCAGGGTCAGTTTTCAGTTCATGGGTAAAGGGGTATTTTTAGGGTTCAGGGTCAGTTTTCAGTTTTTGGGTAAAGGGGCATTTTTAGGGTTCAGGGTCAGTTTTCAGTTTTTGGGTAAAGGGGTATTTTTAGGGTTCAGGGTCAGTTTTGGGTTTTTGGGTAAAGGGGTATTTTTAGGGTTCAGGGTCAGTTTTGGGTTTTTGGGTAAAGGGGTATTTTTAGGGTTCAGGGTCAACAAATAAGATTTAAAAAAATTATTTTTATTATTTTCATTTATTATTTAATTATTATAATTTAATTTAAGTCGTTTTAAGTATATTTTAGTAATTAAAATTTAATATTAATTTAATTTAACACTGTTTTTAATAAAGTCGATATTTTTTACATCTATATTTTTGTTAACGATATTTTGTACTCGATATTTTTGTACTTACCTGTTTGTAGATACAAACTCGATATTTTGACTGTCGATATTTTGTCCACGATATTTTGGCAAGTCGATATTTTGTCCCTCGATATTATTTCAGTGATCCACTTTGAACAGAGTCGCCTGCGGAGTTTATAATGGGCCATGATTGAGAGTTCTGGGGTTGAGGCAGCAGGCAGTGCTAGTTTCTCAGTCCCTGTCGATGGGGAAAAAGGTGTTCAGAATAAATTGTCATCCAATCCTTGGCCTCTCTGGACCGCACACAGAGCAATGGTCATGCATTCCAATTGTAATTGTCATTCTGTGCAAATGTGTGTGAAGGAGGCACACACTTGTCAAAATGTTGACAAGACGAAAGTACCGGAAAATTCAGTGATTAAAGGTGAGTGGGTGGTGGATGCATTGTGTGTTTGGGGTGGTGAATAGAGGACATGTGAAAAGAGGGTGGTGAAGAGGAAAGTAATGAGGTGTAAGATATGTAGGTGAAGGGAATGTGTGCCGGTCATGTATCAAAGAGTTTTAACCATTCTTTGTCTATGGGAAAATGTGTTGGTATATATGGCCCGTGGAGAGTTAACTGACAGACATGTCTAACATAGATTGAACATACCAGATCTAAATGAGGCACTACCCCTTCCACAGGCCTCAGTAATGTTTAATTCACACTCACAGTCTCATAACTTCAGAACTCAAACATTTTCAGTGGTAAATATTTACAACAAAATAACTGTTATTCATTTATCATAAACAAGTAACAATCATTTACAATGCCAATGGTTATGGCTGGTTTTAAGTGCTCCTTTGATTGTTGTGTTCTATTTGTGAATATAATAAGAGAAAGCTCTGAAATGAATCAAAGTACTTGTTTGGTGGCACACTATTGGAATCACAAAAATGTAGTGTATGTGTTTACGCCACGCCCTTAATTACATAGGCCACGCCCCTTTGATGGCACCCCGCGCCAAACTTTTTTCATCCCACTTAAAGCACTGCATCAGATCCCAGATATGTCCCAGATGGGGGATGGGTCTGGTCATATACCTAAAAACCTAATGCCTGGTCATTCTCCACAAGGAATCTCGACCAAACTGTACTATTTGAATTGTTAAAAGCAGACAAAAGAATCACAAAGGGCAGCAGGCTCGGATTCTTGGGTGACTCAGGCCCAGCACATTACTTTTCCAAGTCAGAGAGCTCCACTATCGGATACATTACTCCAAGTTAAGGACGGGTGAATTCCACAGCACGTGCAAATACCACATGTGTTTGGAAAAATGTTGTGTAAAGCGCCACAGATGTGTGTCTTGAGCAGACCGTTTGGCACTAACATTTCAATATTATTTTACCAATAATTGAGAAATTATTGAGTAAGGATTTGACGAAAATCCATGCCTGTTTGCATTTATTCTGATGCCCACTATTGCACCGAGATCCATTTCAGGGGTGCGCTATTACCGCCACATGGTACCTATTTTGTACGTTTAGGTCAGATTCTTCCGTCTTAATGCTGCAGACGTATTCTGAATTCGACACCATACCGTTCACACACAGGTCAAACCTTCAAGACGTTTGTGTCCTTCTTATGGCTGTAATGTTATAATTCTTACCCCAATGTTTTCGTCCAGCATTTTAAAACAGTCAGTTAATAAACCCTGTTAATATTTCAAACCTCAGTAACTATATATGAACTAATGCTAATCCTAGTACTGACCACAGTACCACTGACCCCTTTTTTGACCTTTTTTATTTTACCACAAACATGTGGTTCTCTAACCGGTTACCTTTCATCCAGCTCACCCCTCTAGCGCCCCTCCCCCCCATATGGAGAAGTGTGGCTCAATGGTTAGAGTGGCAGACCCCGATGCAGAGATCTGGCCCGGGACCAGGGTTCAATACCAGGGCTCAATTTCCTCAGACCTGATAATTCTCGCCTCAGTGCCTATTCTAATCAAGGGTCCCCCTCTGCAGCTCTGGGCAATACCTTGCTTAATCTCCACAACGGCCCCAACAGCGCTGGGATGCCTTGCTTCACCTTGGGGGTACTCAGGAGTGGACATTTCACAGGGAAAAAGCCAGGAAGGGTTCCTAAGCGATATACAGACAGTTCCGGGACACTTCCATTGGAGGTAGCTGTGCGCTTTACAAATGCTGCCATTTTACATTTTACATTTATATATCAGCGATCATTCGCATTCATTCTAGTGCTGTGATAATAAAATAACTATACATACAAAACACAACACAAACATGTCTGTCTCTTGTTTTTCCAATTCCAGGTGTTATTAACCAGCTGAAGTTGAAAGGCTGATTCGGCCGCACAATTCAAAAGACACAAGCTTTGTCTGTGCAGCAGCAGCTCAACCAATGAGTTATCCTTGTGCCTTTTTCCTGTCATTGACGTCAAGATTACTGAACAATCATTAACACAGTCTACTAATTCATCTGCCTTAAGGTAAAATCTCACCTCTTTGCTTTAATCCCTTAATAGAGAATGTGTGAATGAGACACCCTCCTTGATATGTTCAGAGTGCAAGTAAATTTAGAAACCACGTCTTCTGCCT
The DNA here is from genome assembly GCF_964263255.1 of Lissotriton vulgaris. Lineage (NCBI taxonomy): Eukaryota > Metazoa > Chordata > Amphibia > Caudata > Salamandridae > Lissotriton > Lissotriton vulgaris. The sequence continues at coordinate 529,700,092 of NC_141695.1, forward strand.
CATCCCCTGGTGAATTTCCGACACACACACCTAGAATTCTATGCCACCCGAACACCTCAAGCAGAACGACTTTTCATTTTCATATTGTTTGTTGCGGTCAATGTCATCATCACGCACGCTGCTGAGTGAGGTTAATGCATGGGTTCTCTCAAACTTTATCCCATGGGCCAAAACGTTCAGTCTGTGATGTGACAGAGAGCCATATTGATGCCAGTGGGGTGGCTGTCAGGCAAGAGGGGTTTGGGTGGGATTGGAGGTAAGAAGGTTTAGGGTAAGCGAAGCACATACATCTAGTGGCTGAACTGAACAATGTGAAACCAGAAAACATGGGATTAATCCCAGCTTTCCCATAATACCAAATTGTGTGATCCTAGGCAATTGGTGTGATTTCATTTTCCCTCCTTCTTCATTATCACACATAAGGGGATCACGAAATGTATGACTCCAGGATGTGTGCTGTACAAAACCTTCTCCTGTGTTTGATTTAATAAACTATAATGGTGTTCATTTATAATTATAATACGAACCCAGGCCACCTAAAGAGTACACATAACAACTAGCTTGCCTCCTTAGTTCACAATTATAATTGTTGTCAGGGCGGGGGGAGAATGAATTTTTCTAAGTTCATTTTGAAAACGATCACTTTAAATTAATTCTTCTCAATGCACTAATATAACCTGATGTACTACGGTGAAAAGATGGTTCTGCACTTTGACTAAATACATTTTGGAATTTTGAAGAGACTTTGTCATATTTTTATACTTTTGTTGCAAGATGTCTTTAAAAATGAAAGTGTTACTAAAGTTAAGTGGTGCAGGACTCCCTAGTTTCATCCTTTCAATAACATCCATTAACCTTTAACCCCTTCGCTGCGGCGGCTATTCCGCCGCAGTGCTAAAGGGGCGGGGCGGCCGCGTGGCGGCCGCATGCTGGTGACGGAGCCGCTCCGTCACCAGCCGCGGTTGAGCTATGCTGGTGACAGAGCGGTTCCGTCATGACCCGCCCCGCTCATTAGAACGCCCGCGCAGGCGCGAAATCAGCGCCGCGCAGGCGCGGCGGCTGGGCCATGATGGAACCGCTCCGTCATCAGCACAGCACACCCGCAGCTGATGACGGAGCGGTTCCGTCATCAGCATGCAAAGGGTTAAATAAATGCTTGCCTGTATATTTAACATATTTGCATTGTTAGTGCTGAGTCGAGTAAACAGAAGCCCAGTGCTGCTGTTGACCAGGGATCACATGTAAAGGTCAGGAGGGCCACAAGAGACTCTGGAACACACTGCCTCACTCAATCAAGACCAGTACTTCCCTCTGGTCTTTCCGCAAGAACCTCAAAACCTGGCTTTTTAATCAATGAACTTCAGCTCCCCTTGTTGGCTAAACATTGCAGTTACTTAGCGCCGAGATGCCCGAGGGCCTTCGTTCGCGCTTTACAAATGTTGTTATAAATAAATAAATAAATACTTTGAGTATCAATGCGTTAGTGAGTGAGTCGCACCTGAGCATCAACGTACACCATTCACTGGTGTCCTAGGGCCTGTCGACTACCTTTTAGTAGAATACAGATAAAGCTCTAGTTTCATGGCAGGCAATTTCCATTGAAGAGTCCAAACACTTGGGGCCCGATTACAATCTCGCTAGGAAAGCCCTCTGTACGACTCGGATCCGGAGGGCTTTCCAAGCGAGACGTGCTCCAGTAGTCTGAACGAGCGAGTACAATGTTTTCTCATGCTTACGGATTCCGTTCACTTGGACTCCCATTGAACTCTGTGTGAGCCCGTGTGCAGACGTGTACACAGGCTCCCATAGCAGAAAAGGGGTGGGTGGGGAGAACCATACACCCTGTGGTGGGCACCCCATGGTGCTCGCAACACTGTGCATGCCTGGATCGGGAGGCCTCATGGGCACACCGCCGTGACAGATTCCGAGGGCCCCGGGTGAAGGAGGGGGCATGCTACGGGCCCCTGAAGTAACCTTCTGACAGTCATTTTGTCTCGCTGAGATCAAGGCGAAGCGGCTGTCCGAATCGTGCATCATACTTGCTCGGTCGGAATTTGGCTCCATTGCACGGCACGATTCGGCTACGAATGAGTCGTATGGAGTGGTTCGAGTCTGGAAACGATTCGGTCGGCACTTACGCGATCTTCGCATTGTGCTTGGTCGTTCGGACCTGTGTACGATTCGGTTGGAAACAAGGGCTACAAATCGGATCCGGCAAAGATAAATCTGATTCAGAGGCCATCCGAACGCCATCGTAATAGTGATGGCTATCAAAATACACTCTGTACTCTTCCTAGCAGACAGCTTAACAAAAGTCCTCATACCAGGTCTGCATACCAGCTTCCCTTGCTGCTGCCTACTCTGCCTCGCTGTCACACTGACTGCTGATTTTGACTTCTGTTGCTGCATTTACTCCCTCTGTGCACCGTTTCCCGCTTCACCACTCTGTGTGCCGCTCCGTGTTCCACTCGCTGTCCCTGACTGCCATTTCATTTAATCTTCACTTTCCATCTACATTTTCCATAATTTGCCTACATTTTTGCCTCTTGTCACTGTTTATTTGCCTCATGTCACAGTTTTTTTGTCTCTTTTCACTGTTTTCATTACCGTTGTTTTGCCCTGTATTTTTCTGCTTTTCACACTTCATAACTCCTTCGTGTTCCTTTCCGCCTCCTCCGCCCTTTGCCCAGCTCCCCTCCTTTCCCCCAGGACCTACATGATGGAGGCCGCAGCTCGACCCCATTGAGATACCAGATCCCCCTGCTGCTGCTTGATCTTCCTCTCTGTCACAGAGTGTGACTGCTGCTTCTGACTCCTTCTGTTGCCATGTCTTCCCCCCTTTGTGTGGCTTTCTGGCATCACCACATTGTGTGCCACTCCTTGTTCTGCTCGCTGCGCCAGCGTCATTTTAGTATAAAATCTGTGTTCTACAACAACCATTAGACATAAGCATATATATATACGATTATAAGCACCAGTAGAGTAAAGAAAAGGTAGAATTATATCATCGTGCTAAAACAATGAATATATGCAGGCACAGTGGCGGCTCGCCGTGGGAGTGCTGCGGGGTGGTGGGGTAGGGCGGGGTAGGGGCAGGGTGGGGGAGTACTGGAGTCTGACATACGATGGACAGGAGTAAGGTAAGTGATTAAATAAATAAAACAATTTACCTTGCACGCGCAACGCATCTCCTCTGCTGTGGGGGCAACCCCTAGCAGAACAGATGCATTGCTGCTGCTGTGTGGATTGGACCCATTTGTAAAGATCTGCATTGCTGCCACATCCCACAACCTGTTTGGAACAAGAGCTACGTGATGCAACCTCTGCGCAGGCCCTCACATTCCTCTTCAGTGGCTGGCTCGACGTTGATAACAAACTCAGCAGCCTCGCAGTTCCTGTGAATCGACGCATCGCCCGACTGCAAGAAGCATTGTTGATGTCAGACTTCTCATTACAAGCCCTCACTGATGGGATCCTTGATGGCAATGCACGACCTCCCATTGAAGCCTTGCTGCACCTCGGAACTGGTGCTTCGCTACGACTGCACAATGCATTTTCAGCACAGATCCTCGCAACGCTCATCAAACCAGAATTTAAGGTACTTTGATCAGCTGGCCCATGATCCAACGCAATCTGCCTGAACTTGTGACTGTGTCCTGGTCCCGCACAACCAGATAGCCACTCATGGAGATTTGTGCTTTCTGAAGCTATTTTCCCTAAAATCTATAAAACTGCATATCTACGGTTCTACTGATTGGATTTATGTTATTGTGATCTTGTTTTATTTATTAAAAATCACTCTAATGTTCTACTTTGATGCGAGACCTTTTGTGTGGTGTTGTGCACTTAATTACTGTTTAAAGTGTTGCACAAATACTTTACACATTGCTTCTGAGTTAAACCTGCCTGCTCTTTGCCAAGCTACCAGAGAGTTGAGCAGAGGTGAATTTTGGGTTGGCTTGTGCCTCACCCTGACAAGGATTGTGGTTGCTGTTAGACCAGGTCTCACACCCCAGTCAACCAACAACACAATTTCTTACAATTAGTCTTTAGTAAACAATGGGAACTAACAGGCATTATGTAGAATGCAAATGCAAAGGTGAGTTTTTACTCCACAGACTTGGGAAGATTTCAGCAGGCAGACAGGCTACTAAGAATCATACGAGACAGGATGGACAAACAGTAAGCTCGTGTTGGAGAAATGTAATCAACAGAAAAAAGCACAATCTCCCCCATGTGAAAATCTATTAACATTATTTGACTGCAACGTCTCATTCTGCCAATATTTGAAAAAATATGAATCTGGAAAAATGGTAAATGGAGACCCTTAGTTAGCTTACACTCCATCCGGTCAATCTCAGTTAAGCAGGTTGGTGTGATACAAGGTTCTCCACTATTAGTAATGTTTGGCTGGTGTGTTCGTTATCAACCTCTTTTTGACCTCCAGTACACTAATACCAGATTTATAGTACACTTTTTAACTGTATCAAAGACATTTTCAACCTTAATTTGTCTGGAAGTGTTATTGTACATATTGGCAAAATTACGAGTCGTGTTGGTATTAGCTCACTAGCGGGTAGTTCTTGGTGGATTTAATATGGCTGCTGGATCCACATCTAAACTCTTATTTTAAATTTGTCGTTAGCTTACTATTGAAACAACAACTTCTTAGGTAGGCACCTTATCATCATTGTGCGTTTTACTTCCTTAATAGAACATTCAACATCAATGGTCAATTAGTTTCTCGTAGGGTTGGTTTGTAATGACTTGATAACTGGTCTTGGACCTTCCTATTAGCATTGTGTATCAAAATGTATTCTCTGATATTAATCTCAACAAACTTTCCAAAGTCACAGTTGTCAATCCTTGTAAGGCTGCAACATGTGATTCCAAAGATTCACTGTTGTTCCACAGCGATGTGGGTCTTCTTTGATACAGTGTAATTTTCGCCTATCTATAACCTCGTGAATTAATAAAATCACCAGCTGACATTTCCACAGATGGTGTCACAGAAGGTAAGTGCTCAAACTCATCTTGACCATCAACCCCAAAAAAGGGAAATAGGAGAGTTTTTTTTCTGAAAGGTTCAAAGGTCTTCCTGTTGATGGCCAGCATGCTATTTATGAATGGCAGATAAACCCATCATCTCAAGGACCTTCTTTCTGTCCTTGAGATTTACTTCTGCAGGGGCCTCAACTTTGTTTGTCTGCTCCTTACTATTAGGAATTGTGACTACATATTAATTTTGTTTCCTTTGTACCATAGTTGTCCACGAATACACTATAGTGTGTGTCGCGTGGTGTAATATATTGGGTTTTTATTTCAAGGGATGGTCCAGTCTCCGTCTACTCCTGTTGGTCTGAATGTTATCTGGGATGTATACCTTAGGTCCATCTGCCTCGAGAGGTTGGTACCTAAAACAACCCATAGGCATAATTAATGTATTCGCGTCATTCACCAACATCAGTTTATCTAACCCTCAGCGATCACCTCCCCAGCGAAGGTAACTAGGGAAGGGATCTGGTCTTATGGCGCAAAGAAATGCTGAAGTAACTAAATCACCACCTAGACTGCATTTTTACTATCTTTCAACTACTAAATATCCGAGACAGTGCAGTACTAGTGTCCCTTTTGCAGCAATGCGTGCTTCCCTTTAGCTTTAATCACTGACAGAGTTTTGTTTCCAGTACCGCATCTCGTCTCACCTGTTCAATGACATGTACCGGGTGATGCCCTGAGTGAATTCATCGCTGTCCTACAGAAGCCGGATGTACAAATGTTGAGAATCTCTTTGTCATCCATTATGAACGCCACTGGATAAACAAAAGCCCCATTTACTTATTCATGAAGCAAGAGAGCAACTCTACATCCTGCTGGTGGAATTGTTGATAATTTATTTAACACCTAGTGCTCCAGGGAATTAAACTTTCTCTGTGGATGGGTAAGCTGTCTGTTTCTATTTCGCTCAAACACGCCATAGTATTTTAGGGGTGTTGACAAACATAATTTTGCATAAATCCAGATTATTCCAAAGAAATTCGAAGTAGTGTATACTAAAAAACTCTCAGAAACTCACTGGATAAATAAATAAAAATGAATTGATGTTTAAATTTGGTTAAGCACCTTAATATATGTTTATAAATAATAATCAGAAATGCACAAATGAAGTTGAACTCCCTAACCCATAGCTAGGGCACCAAATGCAATGCTTATGGCGGCACAATAGTTATGCTAATAAATACAACACTTCATAATTAAATGACAGCACATACTCAAACTTAGAAATAATAGTAATATGTTCCTAATAGTCTCATTGATAATGTTAATCTGATATGTAATCTGGCCTGTAAGATTATTCAAAACAATTGTAACTTTATCTATTACATTGCAGCTTGTATGCAAGTAATGGCGAGTAAGTAGCTGTTGTGCGAGTGATGGATTGTGAAAGTAACTAGAAGATGCAAATTTGAGTGTTTTTTTTGGTTTTTAGTTGATAACCATAACTATACTTATTTTATAGCCAACTTTTATTGGTTTCAGAGTAAAATATACATCCATCCCATGATGCCCTGCCCCAGATCTTATCATGCTTCTGCGGGAAACCATAAACTTCATAAATAGGTCTCTCCTGACGAGCACACCAGTGCAACCCACTCCTCCACTCCCCCACTGAGGGGGAAACCGGAGATTTCCAATGACATGCAATTTCTGATTTGGCCACTAACATGGCACATCCAACAAGGGATTGTTTCATCCTCTGTCCCCCAACCTTCTCCAGAAGTCCCAGTAGTGCACCCCTAGGGGTAATGGCAACTGGACGCTCCAGTACCAGAGAGGGTTCCCCTTCAATCCCTGCCCAGATCTGAATCAAAGTCAGACAAGCCCAGACCATGTGAAAGAAATCATCTTGCGGTAGGGAGCATTGCACGCAGCAGGCCTGAGGGGCTCTGCCTGCCCAGCAAAGTCCCTGGGGTGTCAAGAATGCAAGATGTAAATAATTGAGCTGGATCATGCACAGGTGAGCGGGAATGGCCAGTTCCCGGCGGGGCAGGCGTGCCTCACACCAGTCATCATCATCAGCAACTCCCACCCATGTCACGATCTCTTTTGCAGGTCAGTAACTAAGTGGTCGATTAGGATGGCGGACGGACTTGCGTCCGTCCGCCACCCCTGAGGTGCAGGGACCATCTGCAGGGGCAGCGGCGTTCCCTCCATTGGGATTAGGATGTGACCGCCACCCTGGCGGTCACATCCTGTATATTTAACATTACGGCGGGTGCTACTTTATGGTTAAATATTCATGCTTTGCAATTGTATGCACAAAGCGGCAGGCACCGCGCGGTGCCTGCCGCTTTGTACATGCAAATGCCGGGGGTTACCATAGGTACCCCCATGTGCACAACCCACACCCCTACACCCTGGGGGCCCGCAAGGGCCCCCCAGAAGCTAATGTCCACATGCTTTTCCACGGCGGAAAATCCGCCGCGGAAAAGCATCATTACAAACCCATCGTAATTTGGCTGGCGGTGTCTTGCAGACACCGCCACCAAATTGCGGCCAACACCCACGGATCAGCGGTGGATGGACCTCTCCTGCAACTTCTCTCCAAAGTCACAAGTATATATAATTACATGTGCCCAATAGCTGCCTTCTCCACTATCACATCTCCCCCAGCTGATAGCAGCTCATAGTAGAATATGAGAATGCACTGGCCTTTGTGCCAAAACCTCCTTCTTGTATGAGAGGTCTGGTTACTGCAGTGACCACAGGGACTGATCTTTCTAGTGGACCTCACTGGTGAATGAGACTTCACAATAGTTGGGTAGTCACATAATTGGCTTCTCCATTAACAATTCTCTGTAGCATGTATGTATATATATATATGTATATATATATATATATATATATATATATATATATATATATATATATATATATATATATATATATATATATATATATATATATATATATATATACCAGTATAGTTAGCTGGAAATTTTACTGACATAAAAACCTTGAAATTCCACGTTATAGTTAGTTGGACTCACTATAACTTGCGCGTGTTATGTTATGTTATGTTATGTTACAGCGTTCTTTTATAGCGCACGGCTACTCGAAAAGAGTGTCCCGGCGCTTTCCACCTGCATCTCAGAATAAAAATAACACAACACAGCAAAAGAATGAGAAAAAGAACTGAAACTGAAGCAATAAGAACAGCCTAAAGATTAAAAAGCCAGGTCTTCAGGCTCTTCCTGAACTGGAACAAATTAACAGTGCTGCGCAGCGAAAGAGGAAGCGAGTTCCACAGCTGTGGGGCTTTGCAGCTGAAAGAGCGCCCTCCCGTGCGGGCCTTCCTCACCCGAGGGACCACCGCTTTGTAAAGGGATTCCGAGCGCAAGGAGCGGACTGGTCGATAGAAGGCTAGTCTCCGCCGCAGGTATCCAGCCCCTGATCCAAACAGGGCTTTGTGCATCAGAGTCAGGGATTTAAACTGGATCCGCTTCCGGACAGGCAGCCAATGTAGCGCCTGAAGCAGCCCGGAAGCTCGGGCTCGTCTACGCAGGCCAAAGATAGCCCGGGCGGCAGAGTTCTGTACCACCTGTAGGCGCTGAACTAGGTAATCAGGGAGGCCAAGGAAGAGGGCATTAGCATAATAAAGCCTCGAACCGACGAGAGCCTGCACAGTAATACGCCTGTGCTCCTCAGACAGCAGGGGCAGGAATTTACGGAGCATTTTCAAAATTCCATAACAGGTGCCAGCCAGACCCAGAATGTGTGTTCGTAGCGATAGCTGGTTGTCCAGCTTGACACCCAGGTTTTTAGCCACCAAGGAAGACTGTGCAGGAGGGCTCATGTCGGACGGCCACCAATGCTGCCACTCCGGATCGACACCGCAACCAAAAAACAGAACCTCGGACTTGCTCGAGTTGGCCCTTAGACTGTTCCGTTGTAATGTAATGCACTGCTGATGACGTCACATATTACATCACTCATGACATGGTCAGTGACATCACTCATGACATCACTGATGACACCATCTTTGTGACAGAGTGACACACCTCCATATTTTTTTGTATTTTTTTTTTTGCCTTGGAGTGCTCCCGGTGTGCGTCCGGTGAGCTCCCCGGAGAGCGTACTCGTTTGAAGCGCACCGGGGAGCGTCCCGTAAGCGCCAATATCACGAACGAAAACATGATCGTGACGTATCGCGTAGCCGCGTCCGCATGATACGCACGGCGTAAACGCACCCGGAAGCATTCGACGCGCTTACGCGACGCGCCCCTTGGCGCGCCCCGGGACGCGCCCCGGGGCGCGTAGCGTAAGCGCGTCGGGTCATGTGACCTGAAAATAACACTTTTGATTGGTTCACAACAGTTTTGTTTTCCAAATGATGAAAGACCCCACCTTTTTTCCTCATTTTCACTTTGCTCTTTGAGTGAAGAAGACTGTGAGGAATGGCTTCAGTAGTAGCAGCAGCAGGTGCATCTGGACCACCACCACCTCCACCACCACCACAAAGACCACCTCAAGACCACATTGTTGGTCATGAAGAAGAGGAGGACGAAGAGGAGCAGGAGGAGAGGCAATATCTGCTTGAGGACACTCCCCCATACAAACCCAAAGAACATTTTATTTGGGAATTTTTCAAAATGCCAAGGGGTGCCTAAAAAGTTGATGCAGCAAAAGTTACTTGCCTCATCTGTGACCAAGAACTGTCTAGAGGGAACCCAAACAGGAAATATTCGTTTGGGAACCACACGATGATAAGGCACATGCAGAAGAAGCACCCAAACAATTATTCCAGAGCAGAAGTCAGGCAACTGAGTAAGAACCCTCCCCATCCTTCAACTTCAGGCACCTCCAACCAACCCACTCCATCGGGTGCAGAGGCTAGGGAGATGGTCCCTAATGTTCAAACCAAGTTTTCCAAATTTAAATTTGCTTGCATATATTGCAACAAAACTATATCTTATGGTGAGCAGAGCATCACTTTACTTAATCGAGCTGCAGACAACCATTACTGCAGCAAGCAACCTTAATTGTTTTCTATTTTTTTGCTCCAGTTGAGCTGTTTGCAATTCCCTGTCTTTTGTTTCACCCCAGAAAAACTACAAAAAAAATATAAAATTGTTCTGAAAATCCCCCCAAAAAAAGTTCCAAAAAACAAAAACAAAAATATAAAACAACAAAAAGAAAAAAAAAACAGTTCTTTTCAGAACTACCTCCCATTTATATAAAATGACTTCAATTTTTAAACTCTGCCATTCTCTTTTTTTCCCTGGTGCGCTCCCCGGTGCGCTCCCCGGTGGGCGTACCGGGCGCTCCCCCTCGCGCAAATCGAAAAAAGAGTTGTTTTTTTTTGCCCAGCTGGACCCTTTTATAGCGCCCACATCAAACCTAGGGGGTCAGGGGGGGTCTACCCTGCCCCCTTATGGTCAATTTCCCCTTTGTTTTGGCCACCTCTTGTGTCTCGATCCTACCGAGACACAAGATGGCGGCCGCTCCGGACTGTTTTGAATGTTTCGAATGCTTACAGACACCCAAGAACCAATCAGCTTTCTGCGCGCAAGTCGCGTATCGCGCCCGGAGCGCTCTCCGGAGCACGTACCGGGGCGCGCTTATAGATATATAT